>NC_068440.1:10636911-10966911 GCF_023373465.1 Oncorhynchus keta
AACATTTCTATTTACAGGAGTTACTTTGGAAACCAAGGGACAAGCAACTTCTCTCTGAGGCTGGCCGGTATCCGATGTGCTATGGAGGTGAGAATGTGTGAATTTACCACCTTTTGAATTTCATTTTATGTACATTTCTGTACCATTTCTAAATGTACTGTCTTGTTCTCACAGGCTCTGACATCCTCAGACAGTACCTCCCTTAATTACCTCACCCACGCTGGGAGGATGGTGTTGAGTGGACTGTCCGAGCTCAACCAGCAGGTAACCATTCAAATAATTGTGCAACATTCATCAGACCAGATATATAGTTCCCACTGGGCACAGATGTCGTTTCAGCGTGTCATTTTGGACTTAAAAAGTTTGGTGAAAAAAATACGTTGATGACTTTTTTCAATTCCAATCAGTTTTCCATGTTGATTCAACATCATCACATTACATTGTTGTTGTTGAAATGACAAGGAAACAAAGTTGATTCAACCAGTCTTTGCCCAGTGACTTACATTTAGACTATAGTGATTCATAAGGTTTAGTTGAAAAGTTCCAATGTTTTACAAGCCAAACAATCAGAGGCCCTCTGAATTACAGACCTGAAGCTTTGAGTTTATGATCCAAGTTCTAAGGAATTGTATGATTGTTTTGTTTTGAGGATGTGAGGCAGTTTCAGCAGGCCTACGACATCCTGGTGAACTTCATTAATGAGCCAGCAAACAGGGAGCGACTAGAGCTGGAGATGGCTCTTGTAGGAGTAGGTTTACATGCAAGCTTTAGCGTTAGCTGCAGGCACCGTCTGCTCATCCAACATCTACTCAATGAGACTTTCTAAAGTGCTTGTCAATGAAAAATATGTAATTATCTTATTTGTTTGACTTCAGATAAACCACATCAATTTCACAGATGTATTTTATGAATTCGTTCTACTGAGCCTTCTTGAAGGAAAAACATCTCTTCCAACATCTGTAAGTGACCCTAATAATGTAAACATCCTGTTGTTTATCTACCCCATCCACACTGTAGCCATACCAGGTCTGTAGACACTCACTCATGTCCCCTGTTCCTACTCCAGAGGCCTGGTACCTTCTATTATCTGCTCATGGAAGTGATGATGAGGATTCGCCCTCCTGGAGGAGCCTGGACAGAGTCTGCTGGGAACTTCTACCTCCTCATTAAGGTGCATATTTCTTTATTTATTCTCTCTCTCTCTCTCAAACTGTGTGTGATGGTTTGTCATCCTTATCTTTGTAGCTGGTCATTAACTATTTGTTGATGATGTGTCTGTTGTCGTCAGGATCAGATGAAGGCGTGGTTGGACTCCATCTTCAACCTCGATGAGTCCATCTATGAAAGCCCACAGAGGCTCTCGTGGCAGGTGATGGAGATTCTAGAAATGCAGGTTGACTTCCTCCTGTCCAGCCTGGATTAAGGGTCCCAAACTGAGCTGAGGATCCCAAACACAAAATAAAGTATTTTGCATTTAAACATTATCTGTCAATCTCAAACTAATTTTACATCATGTCAAATCAAATCAATGCACATTTTATTGGTCACAAACACATGCTTAGCAGATGTTAATGCGAGTGTAGCGAAATGCTTGTGCTTCTAGTTCTGACCGTGCAGTAATATTTAAAAAGTAATCTAACAATTTCAAAACAACTACCTTATACACACACAAGTGTAAAGGAATGAATAAGAATATATACATGTAATTATATGGATGAGCGATGGCCGTGCGGCTTTGGCAAGATGCAGTAGATGGTATAGTACAGTATATACATATGAGATGAGTAATGTAGGGTATGTAAACATTATATAAAGTGGCATTGTTTAAAGTGACCAGTGATACATTTATTACATCCAATTTTTTATTATTTAAGTGGCTCGAGATTTGAGTCAGTATGTTGGCAGCAGCCACTCAATGTTAGTGATGGCTGCTTAACCTCACTAGGGAATGTGGGACGCTAGCGTTCGATGTCCATCATTTATGTCCAAATACCTCCTTTTTGTTCTCGTATTTAGCCCAGTAATCCAAATTCATGAGGCGCAAGCAGCCGAAAAGTCAAAACGTTCCGTTACAGTCCGTAGAAACATATCAACGATGTATAGAATCAATCTTTAGGATGTTTTTAACATAAATCTTCAATAATGTTTCAACTGGAGAATTCCTTTGTCTGTAGAAATGCAGTGGAGCGCAAGCTAACTCTCACGAGAACGTCATAAGGTGAATGCACCAATTTGTAAGTCGCTCTGGATAAGAGCGTCTGCTAAATGACTTAAATGTAATGTTAAATGTAACGTGCGTGATCAGCTCATGCCACTCTGGCAGATGTCTGTGTAACGGCTTTCTTCCTGGGATGGAGAGGCGGACCAAAACGCAGCGTTGTTAGGGTTAAACATCTCTCTCTCCTCTGCTCTCATCCTTCTAGACCTATCGACCTATCGACCTAGACACACAACATAGAATGTCCATCCAGCTCACGTCCTGACCAACACTAAAACAAGGAAAACACACAAGAACTATGGTCAGAACGTAACAGTCTGACTCATTCAGCTCCCATTCCCCCTTCCTTCACAGTAGAAGCATCAAAGACTGTTGACATCTAGTGGAAGCCTTAGGAAGTGCAATATGACCCCATAGACACTGTATATTCGATAGGCAATGACTTGAAAAACTACAAACCCCAGATTTCCCACTTCCTGGTTGGATTTTTCTTCTCAGGTTTTTGCCTGCCATATGCGTTCTGTTATACTCACAGACATCATTCAAACCGTTTTAGAAACTTCAGAATGTTTTCTGTCCAAATCTACTAATTATATGCATATTCTGGGCTTTTATGGCTGAGTAGCAGGCAGTTTATTTTGGGCACGCTTTTCATACAAAATTCCGAATGCTGCCCCCTACCCTAGAGAAGTTAACAGTCTGATGGCCTTGATGATCTGTTTGGCCTTCTGTTACATCGAGTGGTGTAGGTGTCCTGGAGGGCAGGTAGTTTGCCCCCAGTGATATGTTGTGCAGACCTCACTACCCTCTGGAGAGCATTACGGCTGTGGGAGGAGCAGTTTCCGTACCAAGCGGTGATACAGCCCGACAGGATGCTCTCGATTGCGCATCTGTAAAAGTTTGTTTGTGTTTTCGTTGACAAGTCAAATTTCTTCAGCCTCCAGAGGTTGAAGAGGCGCTGTTGCGCCTTCTTCATCACGCTGTCTGTGTGGGTGGACCAGTTCAGTTTGTTCGTGATGTATACGCCGAGGAACTTAAAACTTTCTCCACTACGGTCCCATCGATGTGGATAGGGGGGTGCTCACTCGGCTGTTTCCTGAAGTCCACGATCGTCTCGTTTGTTTTGTTGACGTTGAGTGTGAGGTTATTTTCCTGACACCACACTCCGAGGGCCCTCAACTCCTCCCTGTAGGCCATCTCGTCATTGTTGGTAATCAAGCCTGCCACTGTAGTGTCGTCTGCAAACTTGATGATTGAGTTGGAGGCGTGCATGGCCACGCACTCATTTGTCAGCTCAAGCCATCTCCAGTGACCATACGCCCAGATTAGCTGCAGGGAACTAGAATGGAGACAATAAAAACACAGACACTAACAGAACAGAAATATCCTCCTATTTGTTAAGTGTTAATTGGTAACTATTAATATCAAACAAATCATGTAAATGTATAATTTTTCTATCACAGAAGTCAGATAATAAGTTCCGTGTGTGCAATAATGGTGTTTAACATGATTTTTCAATGACTACCTCATCTCTATACCCTACACATACAATTATCAAATCAAATTTGATTTGTCACATGCGCCGAATACAACAGGTGTAGTAGAACTTATAGTGAAATGCTTACTTAAAAGCTCTTAACCAACAATGCAGTTCAAGAAATAAAGTTGATGAAATATTTACTAAATAAACTAACTAAAATCAAATGAAATGTACATAACAATAACGAGGCTATATACAGGGGGTACCATCACCGAGTCAATGTGCGGGATAGTCAAGGTCATTTGTAAAGTGACTATGCATAGATAGTAAACAGCGAGTAGCAACAGTGTAAAAATAAGGTGCAGGGTGGGTGGGGGGTCTGGGTGGCCATTTGATTAGTTGTTCAGCAGGCTTATGGCTTAGGGGTAGAAGCTGTTAAGAAGCCTTTTGGTCCTAGACTTGGCTCTCTGGCACTACTTGCCATGCGGTACCAGAGAGAACAGTCTATGACTGGGCCTTTCTGTGACACCGCCTAGTTTATAGGTCCTGAATGTCAGGAAGCTTGGCCCCAGTGATTTACTGGTCCATACACGCTACCCTCTGTAGCACCTTACGGTCAGGATGCTCTCGATGGCACAGCTCTAGAACTTCTTGAGGATCTGGGGACCCATGTCAAATATTTTCAGTCTCTTGAGGGGGAAAACGTGTTGTCGTGCCCTCTTCACATCTGTCTTGGTGTGTTTGGATCATAATAGTTTGTTGGTGATGTGGACACCAAGGAACTTGAAACTCTCGACCCGCTCCACTTTAGTCCCGTCGATGTTAATAGGGGGCCTGTTCGTCCCGCCATTTCCTGTAGTCCACAATCAGCTCCTTTGCCTTACTCACATTGAGAGAGAGGTTGTTGTCCTGGTACCACACTGCCAGGTCGCTGACCTCTGTCCTCCTCCCTATTATCTGTAAGGTCCCCCAATCGAGCAGTGAACTTCAAACACAGATTAAACCACAAAGACCAGGGAGGTTTTCCAATGCCTCACAAAGAAGGGCACCTATTGGTAGATGGGTAAAAAAAGCAGACATGAAATATCCCTTTGAGCATTGTGAAGTTATTAGTTACACTTTGGCTGGTGTACCAATTCACCCAGTGACTACTAATTAATCGTCAATAATGATGAGTGAGAACGTTGCAGACACACAATTATCATAAGCGCAAGACATGCTAACCTCCCACCATTACAATAACAGGGGAGGTTAGCATTCCTGGGGTGTATGATATTTATACCTCTTTAACTTTCTCACTCCTCATTATTCACGATTCATTCAGGATTATCCCTAATCATGGTCGCATCCACATTGATGTAGATGTGTTTAGAAACATATTATATTCTGGGTGGGCAGCGTAGCCTAGTGGTAGACTAGTGGTTAGAGCGTTGGACTAGTAACCGGAAGGTGAATTTTAATCAAGAGAACACTGAACACTGCAACACTATACAAAAGAGTAACAAAAACAATAAACCAATGAGGACCGTGAAGCTACAAATGAGACCTGTGCTGAACACAAGCCACTAACATAGACAATCACCCACAAACAAACAGTGCAACCCAGGCTACCGAAGTATGATTCTCAATCAGAGACAAATAATGACACCTGCCTCTGATTGAGAACCATACTTGGCCGAAACATAGAAATCCCAAATCATAGAAAATGAAACATAGACTGCCCACCCAACTCACGCCCTGACCATACTAAATAAACACAAAACAAAGGAAATAAAGGTCAGAACGTGACACTCACGTAGTCTCCTTGTGTACGATAAGAACATGTTCAAATCAATTTAAACTTCATGTGCAGACAAAAGGGGAATGAGCAATGCACAAGAGGAATACAATTTTTTTCTCCTCTTCGTTATCAAATTATGCTTTTTTTCTGTGCTGAAGCCCCTTGGCAGAACATTTACATGCAGCCTAAGAGCCATGGAGGGAATTAAGCATTTATCTCCTTCACGGGGGATTAGTTTAATTAAGATTTTGAAGTGAGGGTGAAATAGGGAAAACAGTAATGTGGAGTTCTGTAGAGTTATGGAGGAGCTCTGCAAACCAACATTCAATGGAGGTCCTGAAGAAAGCATCCTTTCTTGATAATGTAGTCTGTGACATGGTCACATTAGCCATCTGTCACGGGATTCTTCTGTTGAAGGAGAGGCGGACCAAAACGCAGTGTGGTAATTTAAATACATCTTTAATAAGGATGAAAATAGAACAATATACAAAAACAAGAAAAGTGAAAAACCGAAAACAGCCGCAATAGCTGAACCTATTGGGGAGGGTCTGGGTGGGCATCTGTCCGCGGTGGCGGCTCTGGTGCTGGACGTGGCCCCCACTTCACCATAGTCTTAGTCCGCCCCATTGTCCGCTTCCGTGGCCTCCTAACCACGACGACCCTTCTAAATGAACCCACTGGACTGAGGGGCAGCTCGGGACAGAGAGGCAGCTCGGGACAGA
Source organism: Oncorhynchus keta (assembly GCF_023373465.1). Taxonomy (NCBI): domain Eukaryota; kingdom Metazoa; phylum Chordata; class Actinopteri; order Salmoniformes; family Salmonidae; genus Oncorhynchus; species Oncorhynchus keta. The sequence continues at coordinate 10,643,112 of NC_068440.1, forward strand.
GGGGCAACTCGGGACAGACTGACGACTCTGGCAGATCCTAGCTGAATGGCGGCTCTGGCAGATCCTGGCTGAATGGCGGCCCTGACAGATCATGGCAGAATGGCGGCCCTGGCAGATCATGGCTGACTGGCGGAACTGGCGGATCCTGGCTGACTGGCGGCACTGGCGGCTCCTGGCAGACTGGCGGCACTGGCGGCTCCTTGCAGACTGGCGGCACTGGCGGCTCCTTGCAGACTGGCGGCACTGGCGGCTCCTTGCAGACTGGCGCCACTGGCGGCTCCTTGCAGACTGGCGCCACTGGCGGCTCCTTGCAGACTGGCGGCACTGGCGGCTCAGGACAGACGGGAGACTCTGATGGCGCTGGGCAGACGGCAGCTCCGGCAACGCTGGAGAGGAAGGCTCTGGCAGCGCTGGACTGAGGAGCTCTGGCGCCTCTGGACTGAGGAGCTCTGGCGCCTCTGGACTGAGGGGCTCTGGCGCCTCTGGACTGAGGGTCTCTGGCGCCTCTGGACTGAGGGGCTCTGGCGCCTCTGGAATGAGGGGCTCTGGCGCCTCTGGACTGAGGGCTCTGGCGCCTCTGGACTGAGGGGCTCTGGCGCCTCTGGACTGTGGGGCTCTGGTGCCTCTGGACTGAAGGGCTCTGGCGCCTCTGGACTGAGGGGCTGTGGCGCCTCTGGACTGAGGGGCGGGAGCTCTGGCAGCGCCGGACAGGCGGGAGACTCCAGCTGCGCTGGAGAGGAGGAAGGCACTATAGGCCTGATGTGTGGTGCCGGCACTGGTGGTACTGGGCTGAGGACACGCACCTCAGGGCGAGTGCGAGGAGGAGAAACAGGGAGTACTGGGCTCTGGACACGCACAGGAAGCCTGGTGCAGGGGGCTGGCACCGGAGGGCTGGTGCGTGTAGGTGGCACTGTATGTCTATGGTGGCCTGCATTGGTTCCCAATCAGAGGGACCATATTTAGGTAACCATTTTGTCTAGGGTATTTGTGGGTTCTTATTCTATGTTTAGTTGCCTGTCTGCACTATCCGTATTAGCTTCACAGTTCGTTTTGTTAGTTTGTTCAGTGTTCTTTCTTCATTGAAAGAACAATGTATGCCTTGGTCTCCTCATTACAATGAACATGACACCCCGAGCTTCACGGTTGGGATGGTGTTCTTCGGCTTGCAAGCCTCCCCTTTTTTCCTCCAAACATAACGATGATCATTATGGCCAAACAGTGCTATTTTTGCTTCATCAGACCAGAGGTCATTTCTCCAAAAAGTACAATCTTTGTCCCCACGTGCAGTTGCAAACCGTAGTCTGGCTTTTATGGCGGTTTTGGAGCAGTGGCTTCTCCCTTGCCGAGCGGCCTTTCAGGTTATTGTCGATATAGGACTCGTTTTTACTGTGGTTATAGATACTTTTGTACCGGTTTCCTCCAGCATCTTCACACGGTTGTTTGCTGTTGTTCTGGGATTGATTTTCACTTTTCGCACCAAAGTACATTCATCTCTAGGAGACAGAGTGGTATGACGGCTGCGTGGTCCCATGGTGTTCATACTTGCATACTATTGTGTGTACAGATGAACATGGTACCTTTGGAAATTGCTCCCAAGGATGAACCAGACTTGTGGAGGTCTACAATAGTTTTTCTGAGGACTTGGCTGATTTTTTCAAAATAATGTCAAGCAAAGAGGCACTGCATTTGAAGATAGGCCTTAAAATACATCCACAGGTACACCTCCAATTGACTCAAATTATGTCAATTAGCCTATCAGAAGCTTCTAAAGCCATGGCATCATATTCTGGAATTTTCCAAGCTGTTTAAAGGCACAGTCAACTTTGTGTATGTCAACTTCTGACCCACTGGAATTGTGATACAGTGAAATAATCTGTATGTAAACTATTGTTGGAAAAATTACTTGTGTCATGCACAAAGTAGATGTCCTAACCGACTTGCCAAAACTATAGTTTGATAGCAAGAAATTTGTGGAGTGGAGTTTTAAAGACTCCAACCTAAGTGTATGTAAACTTCCGACATCAACTACATACGTATACATACACACAAACGCATATATATATATTTCATATATATTTTCCTTTATTAATTTCTAACCCTACCACCCCTCCCCTAATTGGAGTAAACCTGGGAACAATAACACTTAGGCCTCTACTTCCAGGTTATACATACTATATACTACTTTACAATAGTTATATTTTGTTTGATTTTAGTCCTGTCCTTCCTCTACCCTCAACCTCTCTCATCTATTTCTGATGTCCATCCAGTTTGATTTCTATTTGCCATATATTTTTAACTGTGCTGTTTCACAGATGAACCAATTTAGGAGATAAGGTCAGAACCAGAAAAAGCTTTGTTATTGACTACAAAGATTCTATTTGCTATTTTATGAGTGTGTTAAGATCGCACGATGTGGTTGTGGGGATATCAGTGCAAGAGTATGTGTAAACAACATTTTAAAAACAAGTTTGTAGTATTTCAGCAGTAGTACTTAGTGGGTGTTGTGCAATGGTAGTAGAATGAGGCAATAATTGGCCATGAACCATAACACTTTCCACAGGAGAAACAGAATCACAAAGCAAGTAAACTCTAATGGTGTTCCCTACCCCTTTACAAGCTATATGTCTCCTATAACTGTCTAAGATGTACACCATTTAAAAGTGAATATCTAAAATTAAGGACTTACGGGCCAAAATATAGTCTATATCTATCAGTCTTGATGACTTATTATGAGTCATCTGTTTTGTTCAACTTCAGACCACAACGTTTTATACACAGAAGGAAACAGCTGTCAGAAAGACAGCTCTCTCAGGCAGGAAAGGAGGCGAGCATGTATCACCTGCTTGCATTGTGAGACTAGATATGCAGACATTATTCTTGACATTGATGAACTTGTAAATCCAGTTACAGTATATGCCATTACTGTAACAGGTTATCCTATTAGTAGAGGCATAGCTGTGAAAAATAAATCAATGCTGTCCTCTAATGGGCTCGAGGGCTTATTGCACCTGCAGGAGGGTTACTTACTGGCTCTTGGAGTTGTCCAGAAATTCATGTTGCTTCTTTCAAATCTGATGAATATACAATCAGTATTATTACATAGACAACTGTATTAATAGTATAGATGGATACAATAAATCCTAAAATAATCTACTTCTTGTGTGGTGGGAGCCCTACTCATCTTGTACCAGGTAGGACAAAATTATCCTTTCAACATCCATTAGATATAATGATAACTTAATTCCTCTTGTTTGAATCAGAGCAGAGGCTTATATCTAAACTCAGATGACCAATGATGATTTGAACCCCAAATTTATTCAAAATCTGTATAAGGGAGAGTGGGGTCATTTGAGCCAAAGGGGTAAGTTGAGCCACCTTTATTTTGAGGAAACCATACACAAAATGAATCATTTGACAAATAATTAGGAAGCGGTCATCCTTTCATGGAGTCTATGAAGAAAGAAACCACATGGAAAAAGAGATAAGCAAATAAGGTCCAACAACAGATTTTCACTAAGTCAAATTAATTTAATGTGTTAGAGGTTTCATTATGCTTGTCTCTAAACCAAAGAAGATCACTTTAAGATTGTTCTATACATCAGTTGGGATCTCTAGAAACTTTAATATGAGTTCCTAAACCTGTCATGAAAGTGCATCATTGTAGCTGTGTCAGCAAATAAAGTCTAAATGTTTTCCTTTTGGGAAGTTGAAACCAATGGCTATGAGACAAGTTGAGCCAATGACTGAGCCAATGGAAAGTTGAGCAAACTGAAGAATTTTCTTCCCAGGCGTAATGCAAGGCATTATTGCTTGGGTATGAGGTAACTACAAGGACTGACCTATGTAAAAAAGTGTTTTAAAAAGGTACAAAGTGGCCTCCCGGTGTAACGGTCTAAGGTTCTGATCACTGCTAGAGGCGTCACTTCAGATCTGGGCTGTGTCGCAGACGGCCTTGACCGGGAGATCCATGAGGTGACTCACAATTGGCCCAGCGTCGTCTTGGTTAGGGGAGAGTTTGGCCAGCTGGGATGTCCTTGTCCCATCGCGCTCTAGCGACTCCTTGTGGTGGTCGGGCGCATGCACGCTGGCTTCAGTCGCCAGCTGTACAGTGTTTCCTCCAACATATTGGTACTGCTGGCTTCCGGTGACACGAGCAGTGTGTCAAGAAGCTCGGCGGGTTCGTGTTTCAGAGGATGCATGGCTCTCGACCTTCACCTCTTCCGAGTCCGTAGGGGAGTACCAGCGATGGGACAAGACTGGATATTGGATATCATGAAATTGGAGAGTAAAAGGGGTCAAAAAAATAAAAAATAAATAGATGTGTTTGTTAGGTGTCAAACCTGTGTTAGAAGATGCAGAAAATTATTAAAATACAAAAAAAAGTGATTGTGACTGGGTTTGTTAGGTTCTACTTCTCAGAGTAAATAACTCAACGGACACTAGAAAAGCTTAACCAAGTTTAATTCTTCCCAAAGGGTCAATACAACTGCATTCAGACAACGACATTTCAAACAAGCACTGATACTTAACCCTTTCTCCTAGGATGAGTCTCCTCCTCCACATCTAAACAGCCAATGCATCTCTGTTGCTTGATAGAACCTTAGTGATATCTCTTCTTCCTCACTTCATCTAACCTGACCTCTACCCATAGTGCTTACTCCTCCCCAACACAAGGGTGTCATGGTGATTGATACCAGACTGTGTCTTCTCCTCCCAGAGAATCCCTCCCATAAGATCCCTGATGGCTAACAGTAACATATCCTGACATAATGTAAACATTATACATTACCCTCTCTCCGTCAGTGACATTGTTAGGTTCTAAGATCTCCACCCGTCTCCCCTACACATTCCAAAGCCATCTGGCTCCTACAGATAACCATTAACTTCTGATTATAACAATGTTCCAAGTTTAACTCAGAATCTAACAGGTTGAATGTTTGGGTTGAGTTGTTTGTGAAATAAACGTCGACGTGGTTTTTAAAAAGTAGTGGTAATACAGTATTTCATTCAGTACAGAAATGTGTAGGCGGATTAACCCCATGTCAGGTGTATGTGCCAAGATACCTACTTTTTGGGTTTACATGAATTCCGAATTCTGAATTACTACTCGCCAATGTCCAGTCTCTTGACAACGAGGTAGACAAATTTCGAGCAAGGGATGCCTTCCCGAGAGACATCAGAGATGGTAACATTCTCTGTTTCACAGAAACATGGCTCACTCGGGGTAGTAATCAGAGTCGGTACAGTCACCCGGTTTCTTCAAACATTGCGCCGACAGAAATAAACATCTCTCTGCTAAGAAGAAGGGGCGGAGGTGTATGCCTTATGATTAACGAGTTGTGGTGTGTTCATAACAACATACAGGAACTCAAGTCCTTTTGTTCAGCTGACCTATAATTCCTTACAATCAAATGCCGATCGCATTATCAACTAAGAGAATTCTCTTCGATAATAATCACAGCATTGTCTATCCCCCCCCATGCAGACACCTCGATGACCCTGAAAGAACTTCATTTGGAATCTATGTACACTGGAAACCACATATCCTGAGGCTGCATTTATTGCAGCTGGGGATTTTAACAAAACTAATCTGAAAACAATGCTCCATAAATTTTATCATCATATCGAATGCGTGACCCGTGCTGGCAGCATTCTGGATCATTGCTACTCTAAATTCCGGGACGTATACAAAGCCCTCCCTCGCCCTGAAACAATTCTCCTCGTCATCTGAGGAAGAGTAGTCATGATCGGACAAATGCGCAGCGTGGTATGTGTCCATGTTAATATTTAATAAATCAACTGAACATTGTATAACAAAACAACAAAGTGAAAGAATGGAACAGTCCTGTCTCGTGAAGACACAAAACAGAAAACAATCACCCACAAAACACAGGTGAGAAAAGGCTACCTAACTTTTGAGGACCATACTAGACTACCCACCCCAACTCACGTCCTGGCCAACCAAAAACAAAGACATAACAAAGGCACTAAGGTCAGAACGTGACAGTACACCCCCAAAGGTGAGGACTCTGGCAGCCAAACCTGATTCTATAGGGGAGGGTCTGGGAGGGCGTTTGTCCTCGGTGGCAGCTCTGGCGCGGGCGTGGACCCCACTCCACCATAGTCTCGGCCCACTTAAGTGGCGCCGCCGACCTCGGACTGTGGACCCTTGCCGAATGGACGGCAGATTCCGGCAGCCCGCAGTGAAGGGAGATTCCGGCAGCCGAAACGGCGTACTGGAGACCAAATACACTGGGCTGGCACAACACGCCCTGGCTGGATGCCCACTATTGCTTGGCACTTGTGTGACAGGTTAAAGGACATATTCATAGCCTGTTATACATTGAAAAGTATTAGTAAGTTCATAGTATGTGAGGATCTTAAAACATCTAAGGTTAAAAGATGCATTCAGTATTAGTTGATAGAGATTGATAACATTCATATAATTGTGTTAAAGTTCAAATCTGTCAAAGTGTACGAATTGTGAGAGTAATGTGTAAACGTTATATTGATTACTTTATTTTGTGGTGCCTAAAAGTGTTAATCTGTGATCTACGAAATGCTCTTAAGCTAATGAGCCGGAGATGGGCTCTGGTCTCCACGCATATTCCTGGGAAATTCGCGGTCTTTTCTCATTGAACTAAATGTTGACTTGAGAATACAACACCGTATCACTCTCGTGATTATTTCTCCCCTGTTTTCAGGTACTTTATTGATGATAAAAATAGTAATTTAAATGTTATAACTAGCGAACATGTCAAGAGTGTTTAAGGTGTGTTTTAGTAACGTCTTGAGGAAGTTAGAGTTAAGTTTGAAGAAGTAATATTAGCCCTGCTTGGTTGAAGTGAAGGATAGCGTCGTACTGAGAGTAGCTGCCATTTTATGTCGATTGTGAATGAACATGCGTGTTGTTAATAAGATATTTTGCTGTGTTATTTGTATAATGAGTTTTCTGTTATGTAATGTGTTACTTTTGTGAAATGATTGAACTAAATGTTGACTTGAGAATACAACACCGTATCACTCTCGTGATTATTTCTCCCCTGTTTTCAGGGCGTAACATGCGGGGCTGGCCTATAGCCCACCGGGCTATGAGCGCATACTGGCGACACCGTGCAATTGACCGCATAACACGGTGCCTGACCAGTACTGCGCTTCTTACAGTAAGCACGAGGAGTGGGCTCAGGTCTCCAACCAGCCTCTGCCACACTCCCCGTGTGCCACCCCGTGTGCCATTTTTGGGGCTGCCTCCCGTGCTTGTCGCGCTGCCGTGCTAACTCCTCATATCGCCGCCACTCAGCTTTCGCTGCCTCCAGCTCTGCCTTGGGGTGGCGATATTCCCCAGCCTGTTTCCAGGGTCCTTTTCCGTCCAAAATCTCCTCCCATGTAAATGAGTCCGGAGATCACTGCTGCCAGATACCACGCTGCTTGGTCCTTGGTTGGTGGGTGATTCTGTAACGATTGTCCTCATCATCTGAGGAAGAGTAGTCAAGATCGGACCAATGCGCAGCGTGCTATGTGTCCATGTTAACATTTAAAAATCAACTGAACACTGAATAACAAAACAACAAAGTGAAAGTACGAAACGACAACGAAACAGTCCTGTCTAGTGAAGACACAAAACAGAAAACAATCACCCACAAAACACAGGTGGGAAAAGGCTACCTAAGTATGATTCTCAATCAGAGACAGCAAACGACACCTGCCTCTGATTGAGAACCATACTAGGCCAAACACATAGAAAAAAGAACATAGACTACCCACCCCAACTCACGCCCTGACCAACCTAAAAACAAACACATAACAAAGGAACTAAGGTCAGAACGTGACACGCCCTCCTTTCGGCAAATCTGTCCACGACTCGTGCTCAGGTCTGTTCAACGCTGGTCCGACCAATCTGATTCCATGCTTCAAGATTGCTTCAATCACGTGGACTGGGATATGTTCCACATAGACTCAGTCAGCAGCGTTGATGTATACACTGATTCGGTGAGCGAGTTTAATAGCAAGTGCATCAGTGATGTTGTACCCACGGTGACTATTTAAACCTTCCCCAACCAGAAATCATGGATTGATGGCAGCATTCACGCAAAACTGAATGCGCAAACCACTGCATTTAATCATGGCAAGGCGACCAGAAACATACATGAACAGTGTAGCTATTCCCTCCGTAAGGAAATTAAACAAGCTAAGCTTCAGTATAGAGGCAATGTAGAGTTGCAATTCAACGGCTCAGACACAAGTTGTATGTGGCAGGGTCTACAGTCAATCACGGATTTCAAAAAGAAAACCATCCCCGTCGAGGACACCGATGTATTGCTCACAGACAAATGAAAAAACTTCTTTCCTCACTTTGAGGACAATACAATGCCAAAACCTGTGTGCTCTGCTTCACCGCTGCCAACATGAGTAAAACATTTAAATGTGTTAACCCTCGCAAGGCTGCCAGCCCAGACGGCGTCCCTAGCCGCATCCTCAGAGCATGCTGGCTGGTGTGTTTACGGACATATTCAATCAATCCCTATCCCAGTCTGCTGTTCCCACATGCTTCAAGAGGGCCACCATTTTTCCTCTTCCCAAGAAAGCTAAGGTAACTGAGCTAATCGACTATCCCCCGTAGCACTCACTTCCGTCATCATGAAGTGCTTGAGAAACTAGACAAGGATCATATCACCTCCACCCTACCTGACACCCTCGACCCACCCCAATTTGATTACCGCCCCAATAGGTCCACAGACGATGCAATCACAATCACACCCATCTGGACAAGAGGAATACCTATGTAAGAACGCTGTTCATCAATGACAGCTCAGCATTTAACACCATAGTACCCCCTAAACTCATAATTAAGCTCGAGACCCCGCCCTGTGCAACTGGGTCCTGGACTTTCTGACGGGCCACCCCCAGGTGGTGATGGTAGGAAACAACATCTCCACCCCGCTGATCCTCAACACTGGGGCCCCAAAAGGGTGCGTTCTCAGACCTCTCCTGTACTCCCTGTTCACCCATGACTGCGTGGCCATGCACACCTCCAACTCAATCATCAAGTTTGCAGATGACACTACAGTGGAAGGCTTGATTACCAACGAGATGGCCTACAGGGAGGAGGTGAGGGCCCTCGAAGAGTGGTGTCAGGACAATGACCTCACACTCAACTTCAACAAAACAAAGGAGATGATCGTGGACTTCAGAAAACAGCAGAGGGAGCATCCCCCTAAACACATTGACGGGACAGTCGTGGAGAAGGTGGAAAGTTTTATGTTCCTTGGGGTACACATCACTGACAAACTGAAATGATCCACCCACATAGACAGCGTGGTGAAGAAGGCGCAACAGCGCCTCTTCAACCTCAGGAGGTTGAAAACACTGGGTTTGCAAAAAATGTCAATTTTCCGCACCCATCAGTAACTGTCTGTTTTGCATGGGAAAGGTTACAGACACTGCATCGATTTATTTGCTCCTCTTCTGATTTGAATAGACCCTGATAAAATAAGTAGTGTGTCTAGTTCAGACACATCCCCAAAGCCAACACCTCATTTGGCCGCCTTTTTTCAGTTCTCTGCTGCTAGTGACTGGAACAAATTGCAAAAATTGCTGAAGCTGGAGACTTTTATTTCCCTCACCAACTTTAAACATCAGCTATCTGAGCAGCTAACCGAACGCTGCAGCTGTACATAGCCCGTCTGTAAATAGCCCACCCAATCTACCTACCTAGCCACATCCCCATACTATTTTTATTTACTTTTCTGCTCTTTTGCACACCAGTATCTCTACTTGCACAGAGTCTTACTTCCTGTGTGAAACAGCCATAAGAAGGAGACATTATTCAAATGAAATAGAAGAAGTTGGCTACCAGTGCTCTGTATGCTGTAACTGTCTTCCCATGGCTCAAAATGGCTTGGCCTCAAACATTCAGATGACACACTCCTTCAAACAGTGAAGGTCAAATTTCCTGGTGGGTCAATGGAAGCTAAAGCTGACAGAGCTAATAGTCAGCTGTCTGAGAAGCTCAAACACGAAGGCTGACAATTTCAATTTGCAACATGACCTTGTGTTGGCATCCTTCTGGAGAAACTTGTTTTAAAGTGTTTGAAGTAGGAATCAAATCTTACACAAAATATATTTGACAATTAAACGTGAAGTAATGCCAAAAACAACAAGCAGTCAATTATTCTTGGACTGTGCTAGACATGGACATGGGCGATGGTTGGCTGCCTTGATTGGCTGATGCTTAATGATTTTCAACAAGTGACTGGATGAGGCATAGGTTTAGTCAATAGCACATGGGTAGTCCATACTTCAGGTCTCAAGAAGGAAACTTATTATGCTATACAAACTGTATCTATTACCTTGGCAGACATATCAGTGTGGATGACGGATCACCACCTCAAGCTGAACCTCAGCAAGACGGAGCTCCTCTTCCTCCCGGGGAAGGACTGCCCGTTCCATGATCTCGCCATCACGGTTGACAACTCCATTGTGTCCTCCTCCCAGAGCGCTAAGAACCTTGGCGTGATCCTGGACAACACCCTTGCGTTCTCAACTAACATCAAGGCGGTGTCCCGTTCCTGTAGGTTCATGCTCTACAACATAAAAATAACCCTGCCTCACACAGGAAGCGGTGCAGGTCCTAATCCAGGCACTTGTCATCTCCCGTCTTGATTACTGCAACTCGCTGTTGGCTGGGCTCCCTGCCTGTGCCATTAAACCCCTACAACTCATCCAGAACGCCGCAGCTCCGTCTGGTGTTCAACCTTCCCAAGTTCTCTCACGTCACCCCGCTCCTCCGCTCTCTCCACTGGCTTCCAGTTGAAGTCTCGCATCCGCTACAAGACCATGGTGCTTGCCTACGGAGCTGTGAGGGGAACGGCACCTCAGTACCTCCAGGCTCTGATCAGGCCCTACACCCAAACAATGGCACTGCGTTCATCCACCTCTGGCCTGCTCGCCTCCCTACCACTGAGGAAGTACAGTTCCCGCTCAGCCCAGTCAAAACTGTTCGCTGCTCTGGCCCCCAATGGTGGAACAAACTCCCTCACGACGCCAGGACAGCGGAGTCAATCACCACCTTCCGGAGACACCTGAAACCCCACCTCTTCAAGGAATACCTAGGATAGGGTAAGTAAGGGTAAGTAATCCTTCTCACCCCCCTTCTCCCCCAAAAAAAAAAGATTTAGATGCAAGTGGCTGTTCCACTGGATGTCATAAGGTGTATGCACCAATTTGTAAGTCGCTCTGGATAAGAGCGTCTGCTAAATGACTTAAATGTAAATGATGTAAATGTGAGATCATGCCTATGGACACCCAGTTGCATTGTCAATGTTTGGATAAGCCCCAAATGTGTAAACTTGGCTTTTACACAATGACTCAGCCTCTAAATGTAGTTTTTTGCACTTAATTTGTTCATGGACAGTTCCACAAGTCCATATTTTCGGCTCATCCCCTTTCAACTGTCTCTTCTTCATATTCAGATCTACAAAGGCTGATTAACTGTGATATCTGCCACATTCCCCCACCCCTCTACACAGGATGTTTTGATACAGATTTAGGATCTTAATTTGAATGATGTTTTAGTCCCACGCGTGGAAGTTGAATGCTTTGACAAATCGAATGTGAAAGTGAGAGTGGTTCAGTGAGTGGGCTCGACCTTGAACAGGAAGATGATGAATGCAGGAAAGAACGTTCCTTTTCAGAACCACGGAGAGCGCATTATGTATTGTGGCGCAGCCCTTTTTTCTACTCTGTGTTAGAGACATATGTATTTGCTAAACTGCTCTAATCCCACTGCTCTCTAAACCATGGTTCACAATTTTATAAACTCCCAAATCATCCCCAAAATGCAATTCAATTGATGTAACTGTTGAGTGTTTTTTAATCAGTTTGGTAAACATGTTCCTCCCATTGTGACATTGCCAACCATTCCGAATGGAATAATTTGACGTATTAATGGTTCCCTATAAAACCCTTTAATTCTAAGAAAGTGTCATATGGTCTTGAACTCGGTCAAAACACAGCAGCATGAAGGGCGATAATGAGTAAGCCTACGTTCAGTAATTTTTTGAAAGCGACCACGCTGAGATTGCTCCGCGAGCGGCCGCTTCTGTGTGCAGCTGGCCTGGTGATCGGGACGGGTTCGGCAGTCTACTTTTATAACAAATATTACGGCGTCGGTGAGGATGAACCGGCCACCTTGGAGATCGTGGACCGTGTTGTCACGTTTGAAGAGGGTACATTTACATATTTTACAATGTCTAAATAGCAATACTGACTGTATAAACGTGTAGAAAAAAAAATTAGGAGGGAAGCGCTGCAAAGGTACACAATAGTAGCTTTTGGTAGACAGAAGGTGCTCTTTGGTAAAAGGGGTAAATTGGCCGTCTAAAAGAAAGGAGGACCAATGTTCAATGGAAAGTTTTTAAACATTGTTTCCCTTGAACATGACATACAAATGAAGGCATTTTAATGAATGATATGAAGAGTTCCGTGGTCCTCCTTACTTTTTGACATGCTGTATATAGTCCGGACTGAAACTATATTCAGGCGTTGTCTAAAATGGCACCCTATACCCTATTCCCTATTTTTTTTTTTACCAGGGCCCATAGTTATATGGTCAAAAGGCTCTGGTTAATAGTAGTGCTATAAATAGGGAATAGGGTGCCATTTAGGAGTGATTTGATGACATGATGATGGCTAGTAATTCCTCTATTAACAACAACAAACGAACATGCTCCTCTGAAACCAAACCTTTTCTTTAGGTTTAATTGAAGATATTGGTACATTATGCAGACACATAAATACAATGTGATATCATACAATATAAACACAATTCAATTATAAGATCAGCCTAACTACATGGACAGATGTTTGGTGTCTTGTAGTATTTCTTCAACTTAGAGAAAAGAATCCTTTATTGTTTATAAATGAAGATCATGATCCCACCCTGGACCAGGAGGACGCAGTCCTTGTTCAGGTAAGAATACTGTAGGCCTATCAATAGTCTGGGTACCGGTCGGTTTCTGCTCTCTTGCCAATTCCATCGTGGCAAAATGATATTTGCATGACAATCCCATAGGAGTTGTCAGAGAGCTGAAACTACCTGGCACCCAGGCTATAACAATACTGCTTCATTATCAGGACTGGTTCAATAACAATCTGACATTCAAACTGTAATTTTACTGACTTGAAAATGGATCCTGATTTATTCCTTAGTTTGTGGATGAGGAGGTTGGGCAGCGTCCCTGTCTGGCTTTAGTCCCTTGGTCTGGACCTCTGTGGGTTCCCAGCTCTGTAAGTCCAACAGTACTGATACTCTCTTGTCTTCACTCTGGTCTATAGACTGGTTTATGTAACTTAAACACACACATGACGTTTTCTGAAGAACAATATGGGAATACATTTCTGTAAACATATTCCATGTTTTTACAACTGCAGCTGACTTATTACCTTACCCTTGCTGGGAGGATGATAGTGAGAGAGCTGGCAGTGTTAAACACACAGGTAACCATGCAGATTATTGGACAGAGATCATCTTATCTAATAGGCATGATTACCTTCAGTATCCACTATGGTCGTGAAATACTTTGTTGTCCTTTCCCTCATTTTCTCACAGATTTTCATGATGGAGCAGCCTATTTTCTCCTGTTTCACTCCTGTAGGGAGGTTGGTGTGGGAGGAACTGTCTTCTCAAACTGAACAGGTAGCCATTCATATGCAGGTACCTCAGATGTTTCCTCAACCTTAGAACACAGACCTGTGTAGTTCAACTGCCAAATCTTTTAGCATCTAGTGGCCACCACTTGCGATCCTCCCTAAACATCTGTCACTCCTTTAGGCTACCAGTCTATCATTCAAGTGGACTCTTAAATTGATCCTGTCTTGTTCCTTAGTATGTGGATGAGGAGGTTCAGCAGCAGCCCGGTCTGACTGTAATCTCTTGGTCTGGACCTCAGTGGGTTTCAAGCGCCGTGAGTAAACATAACGTTCTCTGAAGAAGAAAAAAACATATGGAAATGCATTTCTGTAAACATATTCCCTTTTGTTATAGCCTGTCAAACTGCAGCCAACGTATTACCTTACCCATACTGGGAACGCGCTGGTGAGAGAGCTGTCAGTATTAAATACACAGGTAACCATGCAGAAAATTAACCAATGCTCATGTGATCTAATAGGGATAATTACCTTCAGTATCCACTATGGTAGATTAATACTTTGACGTCTTTAAAGCTGTTTCTTATTTTCTCACAGATTTTCATGATGGAGCAGCCGATTTTCATCTGTTTCACTCCTGTAGGGAGGATGGTGTGGGAGGAACTGACTTCTCAAACTGAACAGGTAGCCATTCATGTGTAGATACTTCAGATGTTTCCTTAACATTTGAACACAGACCTGTGTAGTTCAACTGCCAACCCTTTCAGAATCTATAATGCAGTGGTCTCCTTTTGAGATCCTCCATATACCAGTCGGTCACTCCTATACGCTACCAGTCAATCATTCAAACTGACTCATAAATTGATCCTGTCTTGTTCCTTAGTATATGGATGAGGAGGTTGGGCAGCAGCCCTGTCTGGATTTAATCCCTTGGTCTGTTTATTAATAATCACAGAGAAAGCTCTACAATTAGGGGATGTCTTTGTTTTGCAGCCAAATAGTGAAGACTCTGGTTTTCCCTTTGAGAAGATGCAGCTGGTTGGGAACTGGGGTTCGTTTCATTTCCATACCTGGATAATCCGTTATGGACGAGTGCAGGTACTTCAGACATATTCTTAACATTTATGAACACACCTGTGTGTTTTAACTCCCATTTGTCTCTTGGGTTTCTTTTGTATGTCTGGTCCTAATTGAAACCTAGAGGAAAGTTGTTGTACGAACATCATGTGGGCTCTATATCACTGCCAGTGGTGATCACCTGCCAAATGATATAGAAATCTAAAATATACAGAGAGGTGTGCAGACTGAAGCTGTTTTTCCTTATAGCAAAATGAAGAGGACATGCATCACCTGTGCATTGTGAGGGAGTGGAGAAACAGCTGTGGTGGAGCAGAGTCATTCAGGAAAAAATCCTGGACCCATGGGTGAGAGATTCTCAACTGATCTTTCATCTCAAATGCACCTGTTTTGTGTCAAATGATGTACAAAATATAGGGCTACTTATATTTCCTGAATGAAATGTAATTTTGCCATGTGCCTCTTTGAAAGGGTAATGTCCAGGTGGTCCTCACCAACAAGGAGGTGACTGGTATTAAGGTACAGTCAAACACTCATAAAAGAAAATGGAAAGTGGCAAATGTCCATTTACCTATTTAAATAAATGTTGACAAAATGAAATGATACATTTAAATTTCTATCCTAATTTTTAGTTCCTTGGTAGAAGGATCCATGGACTCAGGTCTTGCCTCGTCAAGAGGAGGTCAGAGTTCACCTATTATGAGGACGCCCAGGTATGCCTCGTTGTTTCTCTGTGGTAGGATTTATTTCAGTGTTTGGTTGAGGGTTTTCAACATTGTGGTTGGGCTGACGGTGTTGTTTGTTAAATAGCAGGTGGATATCTCCACCACAGTGGAGGGTTCCAGGAGAGGGGGATGACATGATGACGTATCAGTTCTCTACCTCTGACATTATCACCACCCCTCATGAGCCGTCCTCTGGCTCCTCTCAGCAGTTCCCCCAGGATTCTCCACCTCCCCTCCGCCTCCCCCGTTCCCTTCCCCTCCACCTTACCACTTTACCCAGGACCAGACCCCTGACAGCACTCCTCAGGTAAAACTCTTTCTACAGTCAATAACCCTTTTTATTTGTTTTCCTGACATTTGTACTTGTGTGTATAGGTATGTGTCTCAGTGTCATTGTGTTCCAAGCACAGTGTTTTGGTTTCAACAGGTTTGTCAAGTTTTTAGGTCAGGATGGAAGTATTGTTATGGTGTCACTGAATGTTTTGTCCTCTTCAGTTGCAGGTGAAATGCAGTTTAGTATTTATTTTTATTTACTTGTCTAGGTAAGTTAGTTAAGAACATATTCTTAACTGACTTACCTTGGGAGCCCAGAGTTGATGTTAATGTGATGTCTGTTTTAGGAGTTTGTGGAGGAGCAACATAATGTTGCAGATGTGCCCCAGCTGTGGTGAGTTTGCTTTCATGTGTTCATCTATAGTAAAAACATTTGCTTTGAAATAATTTACATTTACATTTAAGTCATTTAGCAGACGCTCTTATCCAGAGCGACTTACAAATTGATCTGCCCCTATATTGTAGTTATACAGATGTAGGACCTTAATAACCTTTTACTGCAGTGGGCTAAATCAGGGTCACTGTCAGGATCGTCATAAGAACACTCGTACCAAAGCGCAGCGTGAAATCGGTTCGACATCTTTTATTTGAAGGAACCGCACAAAAACAATAAAGAATAAACTAAACGTTATGATCTGGAGTGCTCAAAGGCAACAACACAAAAACAAGATCCCACAAAACACAGAGGGGAAATGGCTGCCTAAATATGATTCCAAATCAGAGACAATGATAAACAGCTGCCTCTGATAGGGAACCATACCAGGCCAACATAGAAAAAAACACACCCCAACCTAGTCACACCCCAACCTAACCAAAAAAGAGAATAAAAAGGCTCTCTATGGTCAGGGTGTGACTGTCACACACAGTGTTTCTTAGTAGTCTTAAACAAATATACCTTGAAACAAAAGTATACATCTCACACACATGGATATAGTCTTAAAAAAGAAGACACCATTAGCATTTCAGATATAGAGTTGAAACACTTTATATACACTACCGTTCAAAAGTTTTCAAACACCTACTCAGTCAAGGGTTTTCTTTATTTTTACTCTTTTCTACGTTGTAGAATAATAGTGAAGACATCAAAACTATGAAAGAACACATGGAATCAAAATATATTTTATGTTTGAGATTCTTCAAATAGTCACCCTTTGCCTTGACAACAGCTTTGCACACTTTTGGCACACTCTTGGCATAGGAAATATTTGTTATTATGTGGATTAAAATGTACATTTTTGTAGGGGTTGATAGATTTTTCGTTAGGGCAAATCAAGTCTGTAATTACAAACTTTAAAAGACTTTTTAAAACTAAAATACACTACAAGTGTCTCAGCAACAAACGAGTGATCAAATTAAGATCCTACATTAGTATGGTTTTTCTAAATCCTGCAGTTGTAACATAGACTAACATAAAAGGATATCTTCATCTCATGGCATTAATGTATGCTTTAGCTTCTTATGTTGCACATTTGCTACTAAACATTTCTATTTACAGGAGTTACTTTGGAAACCAAGGGACAAGCAACTTCTCTCTGAGGCTGGCCGGTATCCGATGTGCTATGGAGGTGAGAAAGTGTGAATTTACCACCTTTTGAATTTCATTTTATGTACATTTCTGTACCATTTCTAAATGTACTGTCTTGTTCTCACAGGCTCTGACATCCTCAGACAGTACCTCCCTTAATTACCTCACTCACGCTGGGAGGATGGTGTTGAGTGGACTGTCCGAGCTCAACCAGCAGGTAACCATTCAAATAATTGTACAACATTCATCAGACCAGATATATAGTTCCCACTGGGCACAGATGTCATTTCAGCGTGTCGTTTTTAGTTACAATTGGTTGAGTTGTCAACTAATGTGAATTCAATCAAATAAAATCTACCAGGTCATTGGACTTAGGTTAAAAGTTTGGTGAAAGAAATACGTTGATGACTTTTTTCAATTCCAATCAGTTTTCCATTTTGATTCAACATCATCACATTACATTGTTGTTGTTGAAATGACAAGGAAACAAAGTTGATTCAACCAGTCTTTGCCCAGTTACTTACATTTAGGCAATAGTGATTCATAAGGTTTAGTTGAAAAGTTCCAATGTCTTACAAGCCAAACAATCAGAGGCCCTCTGAATTACAGACCTGAAGCTTTGAGTTTATGATCCAAGTTCTAAGGAATTGTATGATTGTTTTGTTTTGAGGATGTGAGGCAGTTTCAGCAGGCCTACGACATCCTGGTGAACTTCATTAATGAGCCAGCAAACAGGGAGCAACTAGAGCTGGAGATGGCTCTTGTAGGAGTAGGTTTACATGCAAGCTTGAGCGTTAGCTGCAGGCACCGTCTGTTCATCCAACATCTCCTCAATGAGACTTTCTAAAGTGCTTGTCAATTAAAAATATGTAATTATGTTATTTGTTTGACTTCAGATAAACCACATCAATTTCACAGATGTATTTTATGAATTCGTTCTACTGAGCCTTCTTGAAGGAAAAACATCTCTTCCAACATCTGTAAGTGACCCTAATAATGTAAACATCCTGTTGTTTATCTACCCCATCCACACTGTAGCCATACCAGGTCTGTAGACACTCACTCATGTCCCCTGTTCCTACTCCAGAGGCCTGGTACCTTCTATTATCTGCTCATGGAAGTGATGATGAGGATTCGCCCTCCTGGAGGAGCCTGGACAGAGTCTGCTGGGAACTTCTACCTCCTCATTAAGGTGCATATTTATTTATTTATTCTCTCTCTCTCTCAAACTGTGTGTGATGGTTTGTCATCCTTATCTTTGTAGCTGGTCATTAACTATTTGTTGATGATGTGTCTGTTGTCGTCAGGATCAGATGAAGGCGTGGTTGGACTCCATCTTCAACCTCGATGAGTCCATCTATGAAAGCCCACAGAGGCTCTCGTGGCAGGTGATGGAGATTCTAGAAATGCAGGTTGACTTCCTCCTGTCCAGCCTGGATTAAGGGTCCCAAACTGAGCTGAGGATCCCAAACACAAAATAAAGTATTTTGCATTTAAACAATATCTGTCAATCTCAAACTAATTTTACATCATGTCAAATCAAATCAAAGCACATTTTATTGGTCACAAACACATGCTTAGCAGATGTTAATGCGAGTGTAGCGAAATGCTTGTGCTTCTAGTTCTGACCGTGCAGTAATATTTAAAAAGTAATCTAACAATTTCAAAACAACTACCTTATACACACACAAGTGTAAAGGAATGAATAAGAATATATACATGTAATTATATGGATGAGCGATGGCCGTGCGGCTTTGGCAAGATGCAGTAGATGGTATAGTACAGTATATACATATGAGATGAGTAATGTAGGGTATGTAAACATTATATAAAGTGGCATTGTTTAAAGTGACCAGTGATACATTTATTACATCCAATTTTTTATTATTTAAGTGGCTCGAGATTTGAGTCAGTATGTTGGCAGCAGCCACTCAATGTTAGTGATGGCTGCTTAACCTCACTAGGGAATGTGGGACGCTAGCGTTCGATCATTTATGTCCAAATACCTCCTTTTTGTTCTCGTATTTAGCCCAGTAATCCAAATTCATGAGGCGCAAGCAGCCGAAAAGTCAAAACGTTCCGTTACAGTCCGTAGAAACATATCAACGATGTATAGAATCAATCTTTAGGATGTTTTTAACATAAATCTTCAATAATGTTTCAACTGGAGAATTCCTTTGTCTGTAGAAATGCAGTGGAGCGCAAGCTAACTCTCACGAGAACGTGCGTGATCAGCTCATGCCACACTGGCAGATGTCTGTGTAACGGCTTTCTTCCTGGGAAGGAGAGGCGGACCAAAACGCAGCGTGGTTAGGATTAAACATCTTTAATAAAGACGAATACCGAGAAAACACTACAAATATACAAAACAATAAATGTGAAAATCGAAAACAGTCCTGTGTGTTGAAACAAACACAGACACGGAAATAATCACCCACAAACCCCAACACAAAACAAGCTACCTAAATATGGTTCCCAATCAGAGACAATGACTAACACCTGCCTCTGTTTGAGAACCATATCAGGCCAACCACAGAAACAGACAAACTAGACACACAACATAGAATGCCCATCCAGCTCACGTCCTGACCAACACTGAAACAAGGAAAACACACAAGAACTATGGTCAGAACGTAACAGTCTGACTCATTCAGCTCCCATTCCCCCTCCTTCACAGTAGAAGCATCAAAGACTGTTGACATCTAGTGGAAGCCTTAGGAAGTGCAATATGACCCCATAGACACTGTATATTCGATAGGCAATGACTTGAAAAACTACAAACCCCAGATTTCCCACTTCCTGGTTGGATTTTTCTTCTCAGGTTTTTGCCTGCCATATGCGTTCTGTTATACTCACAGACATCATTCAAACAGTTTTAGAAACTTCAGAATGTTTTCTATCCAAATCTACTAATTATATGCATATTCTGGCTTTTATGGCTGAGTAGCAGGCAGTTTAATTTGGGCACGTTTTTCATACAAAATTCCGAATGCTGCCCCTACCCTAGAGAAGTTAACAGTCTGATGGCCTTGATGATCTGTTTGGCCTTCTGTTACATCGAGTGGTGTAGGTGTCCTGGAGAGCAGGTAGTTTGCCCCCAGTGATATGTTGTGCAGACCTCACTACCCTCTGGAGAGCATTACGGCTGTGGGAGGAGCAGTTTCCGTACCAAGCGGTGATACAGTCCGACAGGATGCTCTCGATTGCGCATCTGTAAAAGTTTGTTTGTGTTTTCGTTGACAAGTCGAATTTCTTCAGCCTCCAGAGGTTGAAGAGGCACTGTTGCGCCTTCTTCATCACGCTGTCTATGTGGGTGGACCAGTTCAGTTTGTTCGTGATGTATACGCCGAGGAACTTAAAACTTTCTCCACTACGGTCCCGTCGATGTGGATAGGGGGGTGCTCACTCTGCTGTTTCCTGAAGTCCACGATCGTCTCGTTTGTTTTGTTGACGTTAAGTGTGAGGTTATTTTCCTGACACCACACTCAGAGGGCCCTCAACTCCTCCCTGTAGGCCATCTCGTCATTGTTGGTAATCAAGCCTGCCACTGTAGTGTCGTCTGCAAACTTGATGATTGAGTTGGAGGCGTGCATGGCCACGCACTCATTTGTCAGCTCAAGCCATCTCCAGTGACCATACGCCCAGATTAGCTGCAGGGAACTAGAGTGGAGACAATAAAAACACAGACACTAACAGAACAGAAATATCCTCCTATTTGTTAAGTGTTAATTGGTAACTATTAATATTTACATTTACATTTAAGTCATTTAGCAGACGCTCTTATCCAGAGCGACTTACAAATTGGTGCATACACCTTATGACATCCAGTGGAACAGCCACTTTACAATAGTGCATCTAAATCTTTTTAGGGGGGTGAGAAGGATTACTTACCCTATCCTAGGTATTCCTTGAAGAGGTGGGGTTTCAGGTGTCTCCGGAAGGTGGTGATTGACTCCGCTGTCCTGGCGTCGTGAGGGAGTTTGTTCCACCATTGGGGGGCCAGAGCAGCGAACAGTTTTGACTGGGCTGAGCGGGAACTGTACTTCCTCAGTGGTAGGGAGGCGAGCAGGCCAGAGGTGGATGAACGCAGTGCCCTTGTTTGAGTGTAGGGCCTGATCAGAGCCTGGAGGTACTGAGGTGCCGTTCCCCTCACAGCTCCGTAGGCAAGCACCATGGTCTTGTAGCGGATGCGAGCTTCAACTGGAAGCCAGTGGAGAGAGCGGAGGAGCGGGGTGACGTGAGAGAACTTGGGAAGGTTGAACACCAGACGGGCTGCGGCGTTCTGGATGAGTTGTAGGGGTTTAATGGCACAGGCAGGGAGCCCAGCCAACAGCGAGTTGCAGTAATCAAGACGGGAGATGACAAGTGCCTGGATTAGGACCTGCGCCGCTTCCTGTGTGAGGCAGGGTCGTACTCTGCGGATGTTGTAGAGCATGAACCTACAGGAACGGGACACCGCCTTGATGTTAGTTGAGAACGACAGGGTGTTGTCCAGGATCACGCCAAGGTTCTTAGCGCTCTGGGAGGAGGACACAATGGAGTTGTCAACCGTGATGGCGAGATCATGGAACGGGCAGTCCTTCCCCGGGAGGAAGAGGAGCTCCGTCTTGCTGAGGTTCAGCTTGAGGTGGTGATCCGTCATCCACACTGATATGTCTGCCAGACATGCAGAGATGCGATTCGCCACCTGGTCATCAGAAGGGGGAAAGGAGAAGATTAATTGTGTGTCGTCTGCATAGCAATGATAGGAGAGACCATGTGAGGTTATGACAGAGCCAAGTGACTTGGTGTATAGCGAGAATAAGAGAGGGCCTAGAACAGAGCCCTGGGGGACACCAGTGGTGAGAGCGCGTGGTGAGGAGACAGATTCTCGCCACGCCACCTGGTAGGAGCGACCTGTCAGGTAGGACGCAATCCAAGCGTGGGCGCGCCGGAGATGCCCAACTCGGAGAGGGTGGAGAGGAGGATCTGATGGTTCACAGTATCGAAGGCAGCCGATAGGTCTAGAAGGATGAGAGCAGAGGAGAGAGAGTTAGCTTTAGCAGTGCGGAGCGCCTCCGTGATACAGAGAAGAGCAGTCTCAGTTGAATGACTAGTCTTGAAACCTGACTGATTTGGATCAAGAAGGTCATTCTGAGAGAGATAGCGGTAGAGGTGGCCAAGGACGGCACGCTCAAGAGTTTTGGAGAGAAAAGAGAGAAGGGATACTGGTCTGTAGTTGTTGACATCGGAGGGATCGAGTGTAGGTTTTTTCAGAAGGGGTGCAACTCTCGCTCTCTTGAAGACGGAAGGGACGTAGCCAGCGGTCAGAGATGAGTTGATGAGCGAGGTGAGGTAAGGGAGAAGGTCTCCGGAAATGGTCTGGAGAAGAGAGGAGGGGATAGGGTCAAGCGGGCAGGTTGTTGGGCGGCCGGCCGTCACAAGACGCGAGATTTCATCTGGAGAGAGAGGGGAGAAAGAGGTCATTGCATAGGGTAGGGCAGTGTGAGCAGAACCAGCGGTGTCGTTTGACTTAGCAAACGAGGATCGGATGTCGTCGACCTTCTTTTCAAAATGGTTGACGAAGTCATCTGCAGAGAGGGAGGAGGGGGGCGGGGGATTCAGGAGGGAGGAGAAGGTGGCAAAGAGCTTCCTAGGGTTAGAGGCAGATGCTTGGAATTTAGAATGGTAGAAAGTGGCTTTAGCAGCAGAGACAGAGGAGGAAAATGTAGAGAGGAGGGAGTGAAAGGATGCCAGGTCCGCAGGGAGGCGAGTTTTCCTCCATTTCCGCTCGGCTGCCCGGAGCCCTGTTCTGTGAGCTCGCAATGAGTCGTCGAGCCACGGAGCGGGAGGGGAGGACCGAGCCGGCCTGGAGGATAGGGGACATAGAGAGTCAAAGGATGCAGAAAGGGAGGAGAGGAGGGTTGAGGAGGCAGAATCAGGAGATAGGTTGGAGAAGGTTTGAGCAGAGGGAAGAGATGATAGGATGGAAGAGGAGAGAGTAGCGGGGGAGAGAGAGCGAAGGTTGGGACGGCGCGATACCATCCGAGTAGGGGCAGTGTGGGAAGTGTTGGATGAGAGCGAGAGGGAAAAGGATACAAGGTAGTGGTCGGAGACTTGGAGGGAGTTGCAATGAGGTTAGTGGAAGAACAGCATCTAGTAAAGATGAGGTCAAGCGTATTGCCTGCCTTGTGAGTAGGGGGAAGGTGAGAGGGTGAGGTCAAAGAGGAGAGGAGTGGAAAGAAGGAGGCAGAGAGGAATGAGTCAAAGGTAGACGTGGGGAGGTTAAAGTCGCCCAGAACTGTGAGAGGTGAGCCGTCCTCAGGAAAGGAGCTTATCAAGGCATCAAGCTCATTGATGAACTCTCCAAGGGAACCTGGAGGGCGATAAATGATAAGGATGTTAAGCTTGAAAGGGCTGGTAACTGTGACAGCATGGAATTCAAAGGAGGCGATAGACAGATGGGTAAGGGGAGAAAGAGAGAAAGACCACTTGGGAGAGATGAGGATCCCGGTGCCACCACCCCGCTGATCAGAAGCTCTCGGGGTGTGCGAGAACATGTGGGCGGACGAGGAGAGAGCAGTAGGAGTGGCAGTGTTATCTGTGGTGATCCATGTTTCCGTCAGTGCCAAGAAGTCGAGGGACTGGAGGGAGGCATAGGCTGAGATGAACTCTGCCTTGTTGGCCGCAGATCGGCAGTTCCAGAGGCTACCGGAGACCTGGAACTCCACGTGGGTCGTACGCGCTGGGACCACCAGATTAGGGTGGCCGTGGCCACGCGGTGTGGAGCGTTTGTATGGTCTGTGCAGAGAGGAGAGAACAGGGATAGACAGACACATAGTTGACAGGCTACAGAAGAGGCTACGCTAATGCAAGGAGATTGGAATGACAAGTGGACTACACGTCTCGAATGTTCAGAAAGTTAAGCTTACGTAGCAAGAATCTTATTGACTAAAATGATTAAAATGATACAGTACTGCTGAAGTAGGCTAGCTGGCAGTAGCTGCGTTGTTGACACTACACTAATCAAGTCGTTCCGTTGAGTGTAATAGTTTCTACAGTGCTACTATTCGGGGGCTAGCTGGCTAGCTAGCAGTGTTGTTTACGTTACGTTGCGTTAAAAGAACGACAATAGCTGGCTAGCTAACCTAGAAAATCGCTCTAGACTACACAATTATCTTTGAAACAAAGACGGCTATGTAGCTAGCTAAGTAGCTAGCTACAATCAAACAAATCAAACCGTTGTACTGTAATGAAATGAAATGAAAATGTGATACTACCTGTGACTGCGACCGGGTTGTTGAATTCGATTCAGTAGACGTTGGCTAGCTGTTAGCTGTTAGCTGTTGGCTAGCTAGCAGAGTCTCCTACGTTAAGGACGACAAATAGCTGGCTAGCGAACCTCGGTAAATTAAGATAATCACTCCAAGACTACACACTCTAAACTACACAATTATCTTGGAAACAAAGACAGCTATGTAGCTAGCTAACACTAAACTAATCAAGTCGTTCAGTTGAGTGAATAGCACTACAGTGATGCTAATCTGTGGGCTTCGCTAGCGTTTGCTAGCTGCTGGGCGAATAGCAGTGAAGGCTACGTTAGGGCGACGAAATACGATAATTATGCAATTATCTCTGATACAAGGACGGCTATGTAGCTAGCTAAGAAGAAATTGCTAAGATTAGACAAATCAACCGTTGTACTATAATGAAATGTAATTAAAAAGTTATTCTACCTGCGGAGCGAAGTGCGATGCGACCGCTCGCTCCAACCCGTGTATACCCGTGTATACTCAATATCAAACAAATCGTGTAAATGTATAATTTTTCTATCACAGAAGTCAGATAATAAGTTCCGTGTGTGCAATAATGGTGTTTAACATGATGTTTCAATGACTACCTCATCTCTGTACCCTACACATACAATTATCAAATCAAATTTGATTTGTCACATGCGCCGAATACAACAGGTGTAGTAGAACTTATAGTGAAATGCTTACTTAAAAGCTCTTAACCAACAATGCAGTTCAAGAAATAAAGTTGATGAAATATTTACTAAATAAACTAACTAAAATCAAATGAAATGTACATAACAATAACGAGGCTATATACAGGGGGTACCGGCACCGAGTCAATGTGCGGGATAGTCAAGGTCATTTGTAAAGTGACTATGCATAGATAGTAAACAGCGAGTCTATGACTGGGCCTTTCTGTGACACCGCCTAGTTTATAGGTCCTGGATGTCAGGAAGCTTGGCCCCAGTGATTTACTGGTCCATACACACTACCCTCTGTAGCGCCTTACGGTCAGGATGCTCTCGATGGCAGAGCTCTAGAACTTCTTGAGGATCTGGGGACCCATGTCAAATATTTTCAGTCTCTTGAGGGGGAAAACGTGTTGTCGTGCCCTCTTCACATCTGTCTTGGTGTGTTTGGATCATGATAGTTTGTTGATGATGTGGACACCAAGGAACTTGAAACTCTCGACCCGCTCCACTTCAGTCCCGTCGATGTTAATAGGGGGCCTGTTCGGCCCGCCATTTCCTGTAGTCCACAATATGCTCCTTTGCCTTACTCACATTGAGAGAGAGGTTGTTGTCCTGGTACCACACTGCCAGGTCTCTGACCTCTGTCCTCCTCCCTATTATCTGTAAGGTCCCCCAATCGAGCAGTGAACTTCAAACACAGATTAAACCACAAAGACCAGGGAGGTTTTCCAATGCCTCACAAAGAAGGGCACCTATTGGTAGATGGGTAAAAAAAAGCAGACATGAAATATCCCTTTGAGCATTGTGAAGTTATTAGTTACACTTTGGCTGGTGTACCAATTCACCCAGTGACTACTAATTAATCGTCAATAATGATGAGTGAGAACGTTGCAGACACACAATTATCATAAGCGCAAGACATGCTAACCTCCCAACATTACAATAACAGGGGAGGTTAGCATTTCTGGGGTGTATGATATTTATACCTCTTTAACTTTCTCACTCCTCATTATTCACGATTCATTCAGGATTATCCCTAATCATGGTAGCATCCACAATAATGTAGATGTGTTTAGAAACATATTATATTCTGGGTGGGCAGCGTAGCCTAGTGGTAGCCTAGTGGTTAGAGCATTGGACTAGTAACCGGAAGGTGAATTTTAATCAAGAGAACACTGAACACTGCAACACTATACAAAAGAGTAACAAAAACAATAAACCAATGAGGACCGTGAAGCTACAAATGAGACCTGTGCTGAACACAAGCCACTAACATAGACAATCACCCACAAACAAACAGTGCAACCCAGGCTACCGAAGTATGATTCTCAATCAGAGACAAATAATGACACCTGCCTCTGATTGAGAACCATACTTGGCCGAAACATAGAAATCCCAAATCATAGAAAATGAAACATAGACTGCCCACCCAACTCACGCCCTGACCATACTAAATAAATACAAAACAAAGGAAATAAAGGTCAGAACGTGACACTCACGTAGTCTCCTTGTGTACGATCCGAACATGTTCAAATCAATTTAAACTTCATGTGCAGACAAAGGGGAATGAGCAATGCACAAGAGGAATACAATTTTTTTCTCCTCTTCGTTATCAAATGATGCTTTTTTCTGTGCTGAAGCCCCTTGGCAGAACATTTACATGCATTGGGGGAGGGTCTGGGTGGGCATCTGTCCGCGGTGGCGGCTCTGGTGCTGGACGTGGCCCCCACTTCACCATAGTCTTAGTCCGCCCCATTGTCCGCTTCCGTGGCCTCCTAACCACGACGACCCTTCTAAATGAACCCACTGGACTGAGGGCAGCTCGGGACAGAGAGGCAGCTCGGGACAGAGGGCAACTCGGGACAGACTGACGACTCTGGCAGATCCTAGCTGACTGGCGGCTCTGGCAGATCCTGGCTGAATGGCGGCCCTGACAGATCATGGCAGAATGGCGGCCCTGGCAGATCATGGCTGACTGGCGGAACTGGCGGATCCTGGCTGACTGGCGGCACTGGCGGCTCCTGGCAGACTGGCGGCACTGGCGGCTCCTTGCAGACTGGCGGCACTGGCGGCTCCTTGCAGACTGGTGGCACTGGCGGCTCCTTGCAGACTGGCGCCACTGGCGGCTCCTTGCAGACTGGCGCCACTGGCGGCTCCTTGCAGACTGGCGGCACTGGCGGCTCAGGACAGACGGGAGACTCTGATGGCGCTGGGCAGACGGCAGCTCCGGCAACGCTGGACTGAGGAGCTCTGGTGCCTCTGGACTGAGGAGCTCTGGCGCCTCTGGACTGAGGGGCTCTGTCGCCTCTGGACTGAGGGTCTCTGGCGCCTCTGGACTGAGGGCTCTGGCGCCTCTGGAATGAGGGCTCTGGCGCCTCTGGACTGAGGGGCTCTGGCGCCTCTGGACTGAGGGCTCTGGCGCCTCTGGACTGTGGGGCTCTGGTGCCTCTGGACTGAAGGGCTCTGGCGCCTCTGGACTGAGGGGCTGTGGCGCCTCTGGACTGAGGGGCGGGAGCTCTGGCAGCGCCGGACAGGCGGGAGACTCCAGCTGCGCTGGAGAGGAGGAAGGCACTATAGGCCTGATGTGTGGTGCCGGCACTGGTGGTACTGGGCCGAGGACACGCACCTCAGGGCGAGTGCGAGGAGGAGAAACAGGGAGTACTGGGCTCTGGACACGCACAGGAAGCCTGGTGCAGGGGGCTGCCACCGGAGGGCTGGTGCGTGTAGGTGGCACTGTATGTCTATGGTGGCCTGCATTGGTTCCCAATCAGAGGGACCATATTTAGGTAGCCATTTTGTCTAGGGTATTTGTGGGTTCTTATTCTATGTTTAGTTGCCTGTCTGCACTATCCGTATTAGCTTCACAGTTCGTTTTGTTAGTTTGTTCAGTGTTCTTTCTTCATTGAAAGAACAATGTATGCCTTGGTCTCCTCATTACAATGAACATGACACCCCGTGCTTCACGGTTGGGATGGTGTTCTTCGGCTTGCAAGCCTCCCCTTTTTTCCTCCAAACATAACAATGATCATTATGGCCAAACAGTGCTATTTTTGCTTCATCAGACCAGAGGTCATTTCTCCAAAAAGTACAATCTTTGTCCCCACGTGCAGTTGCAAACCGTAGTCTGGCTTTTATGGCGGTTTTGGAGCAGTGGCTTCTCCCTTGCCGAGCGGCCTTTCAGGTTATTGTCGATATAGGACTCGTTTTTACTGTGGTTATAGATACTTTTGTACCGGTTTCCTCCAGCATCTTCACACGGTTGTTTGCTGTTGTTCTGGGATTGATTTTCACTTTTCGCACCAAAGTACATTCATCTCTAGGAGACAGAGTGGTATGACGGCTGCGTGGTCCCATGGTGTTCATACTTGCATACTATTGTGTGTACAGATGAACATGGTACCTTTGGAAATTGCTCCCAAGGATGAACCAGACTTGTGGAGGTCTACAATAGTTTTTGTGAGGACTTGGCTGATTTTTTTCAAAATAATGTCAAGCAAAGAGGCACTGCATTTGAAGATAGGCCTTAAAATACATCCACAGGTACACCTCCAATTGACTCAAATTATGTCAATTAGCCTATCAGAAGCTTCTAAAGCCATGGCATCATATTCTGGAATTTTCCAAGCTGTTTAAAGGCACAGTCAACTTAGTGTATGTCAACTTCTGACCCACTGGAATTGTGATACAGTGAAATAATCTGTATGTAAACTATTGTTGGAAAAATTACTTGTGTCATGCACAAAGTAGATGTCCGAACCGACTTGCCAAAACTATAGTTTGATAGCAAGAAATTTGTGGAGTGGAGTTTTAAAGACTCCAACCTAAGTGTATGTAAACTTCCGACATCAACTACATACGTATACATACACACAAACGCATATATATATTTCATATATATTTTCCTTTATTAATTTCTAACCCTACCACCCCTCCCCTAATTGGAGTAAACCTGGGAACAATAACACTTAGGCCTCTACTTCCAGGTTATACATACTATATACTACTTTATAATAGTTATATTTTGTTTGATTTTAGTCCTGTCCTTCCTCTACCCTCAACCTCTCTCATCTATTTCTGATGTCCATCCAGTTTGATTTCTATTTGCCATATATTTTTAACTGTGCTGTTTCACAGATGAACCAATTTAGGAGATAAGGTCAGAACCAGAAAAAGCTTTGTTATTGACTACAAAGATTATATTTGCTATTTTATGAGTGTGTTAAGATCGCACAATGTGGTTGTGGGGATATCAGTGCAAGAGTATGTGTAAACAACATGTTATAAACAAGTTTGTAGTATTTCAGCAGTAGTACTTAGTGGGTGTTGTGCAATGGTAGTAGAATGAGGCAATAATTGGCCATGAACCATAACACTTTCCACAGGAGAAACAGAATCACAAAGCAAGTGAACTCTAATGGTGTTCCCTACCCCTTTACAAGCTATATGTCTCCTATAACTGTCTTAGATGTACACCATTTAAAAGTGAATATCTAAAATTAAGGACTTACGGGCCAAAATATAGTCTATATCTATCAGTCTTGATGACTTATTATGAGTCATCTGTTTTGTTCAACTTCAGACCACAACGTTTTATACACAGAAGGAAACAGCTGTCAGAAAGACAGCTCTCTCAGGCAGGAAATGAGGCGAGCATGTATCACCTGCTTGCATTGTGAGACTAGATATGCAGACATTATTCTTGACATTGATGAACTTGTAAATCCAGTTACAGTATATGCCATTACTGTAACAGGTTATCCTATTAGTAGAGGCATAGCTGTGAAAAATAAATCAATGCTGTCCTCTAATGGGCTCGAGGGCTTATTGCACCTGCAGGAGGGTTACTTACTGGCTCTTGGAGTTGTCCAGAAATTCATGTTGCTTCTTTCAAATCTGATGAATATACAATCAGTATTATTACATAGACAACTGTATTAATATTATAGATGGATACAATAAATCCTAAAAGAATCTACTTCTTGTGTGGTGGGAGCCCTACTCATCTTGTACCAGGTAGGACAGAATTATCCTTTCAACATCCATTAGATATAATGATAACTTAATTCCTCTTGTTTGAATCAGAGCAGAGGCTTATATCTAAACTCAGATGACCAATGATGATTTGAACCCCATATTTATTCAAAATCTGTATAAGGGAGAGTGGGGTCATTTGAGCCAAAGGGGTAAGTTGAGCCACCTTTATTTTGAGGAAACCATACACAAAATGAATCATTTGACAAATAATTAGGAAGCGGTCATCCTTTCATGGAGTCTATGAAGAAAGAAACCACATGGAAAAAGAGATAAGCAAATAAGGTCCAACAACAGATTTTCACTAAGTCAAATTAATTTAATGTGTTAGAGGTTTCATTATGCTTGTCTCTAAACCAAAGAAGATCACTTTAAGATTGTTCTATACATCAGTTGGGATCTCTAGAAACTTTAATATGAGTTCCTAAACCTGTCATGAAAGTGCATCATTGTAGCTGTGTCAGCAAATAAAGTCTAAATGTTTTCCTTTTGGGAAGTTGAAACCAATGGCTATGAGACAAGTTGAGCCAATGACTGAGCCAATGGAAAGTTGAGCAAACTGAAGAATTTTCTTCCCAGGCGTAATGCAAGGCATTATTGCTTGGGTATGAGGTAACTACAAGGACTGACCTATGTAAAAAAGTGTTTTAAAAAGGTACAAAGTGGCCTCCCGGTGTAACGGTCTAAGGTTCTGATCACTGCTAGAGGCGTCACTTCAGATCTGGGCTGTGTCGCAGACGGCCTTGACCGGGAGATCCATGAGGTGACTCACAATTGGCCCAGCGTCGTCTTGGTTAGGGGAGAGTTTGGCCAGCTGGGATGTCCTTGTCCCATCGCGCTCTAGCGACTCCTTGTGGTGGTCGGGCGCATGCACGCTGGCTTCAGTCGCCAGCTGTACAGTGTTTCCTCCAACATATTGGTACTGCTGGCTTCCGGTGACACGAGCAGTGTGTCAAGAAGCTCGGCGGGTTCGTGTTTCAGAGGATGCATGGCTCTCGACCTTAACCTCTTCCGAGTCCGTAGGGGAGTACCAGCGATGGGACAAGACTGGATATTGGATATCATGAAATTGGAGAGTAAAAGGGGTCAAAAAAATAAAAAATAAATAGATGTGTTTGTTAGGTGTTAAACCTGTGTTAGAAGATGCAGAAAATTATTAAAATACAAAAAAAAGTGATTGTGACTGGGTTTGTTAGGTTCTACTTCTCAGAGTAAATAACTCAACGGACACTAGAAAAGCTTAACCAAGTTTAATTCTTCCCAAAGGGTCAATACAACTGCATTCAGACAACGACATTTCAAACAAGCACTGATACTTAACCCTTTCTCCTAGGATGAGTCTCCTCCTCCACATCTAAACAGCCAATGCATCTCTGTTGCTTGATAGAACCTTAGTGATATCTGTTCTTCCTCACTTCATCTGACCTGACCTCTACCCATAGTGCTTACTCCTCCCCAACACAAGGGTGTCATGGTGATTGATACCAGACTGTGTCTTCTCCTCCCAGAGAATCCCTCCCATAAGATCCCTGATGGCTAACAGTAACATATCCTGACATAATGTAAACATTATACATTACCCTCTCTCCGTCAGTGACATTGTTAGGTTCTAAGATCTCCACCCGTCTCCCCTACACATTCCAAAGCCATCTGGCTCCTACAGATAACCATTAACTTCTGATTATAACAATGTTCCAAGTTTAACTCAGAATCTAACAGGTTGAATGTTTGGGTTGAGTTGTTTGTGAAATAAACGTCGACGTGGTTTTTAAAAAGTAGTGGTAATACAGTATTTCATTCAGTACAGAAATGTGTAGGCGGATTAACCCCATGTCAGGTGTATGTGCCAAGATACCTACTTTTTGGGTTTACATGAATTCCCGAATTCTGAATTACTACTCGCCAATGTCCAGTCTCTTGACAACGAGGTAGACAAAATTTGAGCAAGGGATGCCTTCCCGAGAGACATCAGAGATGGTAACATTCTCTGTTTCACAGAAACATGGCTCACTCGGGGTAGTAATCAGAGTCGGTACAGTCACCCAGTTTCTTCAAACATTGCGCCGACAGAAATAAACATCTCTCTGCTAAGAAGAAGGGCGGAGGTGTATGCCTTATGATTAACGAGTTGTGGTGTGTTCATAACAACATACAGGAACTCAAGTCCTTTTGTTCAGCTGACCTATAATTCCTTACAATCAAATGCCGATCGCATTATCAACTAAGAGAATTCTCTTCGATAATAATCACAGCATTGTCTATCCCCCCCATGCAGACACCTCGATGACCCTGAAAGAACTTCATTTGGAATCTATGTACACTGGAAACCACATATCCTGAGGCTGCATTTATTGCAGCTGGGGATTTTAACAAAACTAATCTGAAAACAATGCTCCATAAATTTTATCATCATATCGAATGCGTGACCCGTGCTGGCAGCATTCTGGATCATTGCTACTCTAAATTCCGGGACGTATACAAAGCCCTCCCTCGCCCTGTAACAATTCTCCTCATCATCTGCGGAAGAGTAGTCATGATCGGACAAATGCGCAGCGTGGTATGTGTCCATGTTAATATTTAATAAATCAACTGAACATTGTATAACAAAACAACAAAGTGAAAGAATGGAACAGTCCTGTCTCGTGAAGACACAAAACAGAAAACAATCACCCACAAAACACAGGTGAGAAAAGGCTACCTAACTTAGATTCTCAATCAGAGACAACGAACGACACCTGCCTCTGATTGAGGACCATACTAGACTACCCACCCCAACTCACGTCCTGGCCAACCAAAAACAAAGACATAACAAAGGCACTAAGGTCAGAACGTGACAGTACACCCCCAAAGGTGAGGACTCTGGCAGCCAAACCTGATTCTATAGGGGAGGGTCTGGGAGGGCGTTTGTCCTCGGTGGCAGCTCTGGCGCGGGACGTGGACCCCACTCCACCATAGTCTCGGCCCACTTAAGTGGCGCCGCCGACCTCGGACTGTGGACCCTTGCCGAATGGACGGCAGATTCCGGCAGCGCCGCAGTGAAGGGAGGTTCCGGCAGCCGAAACGGCGTACTGGAGACCAAACACACTGGGCTGGCACAACACGCCCTGGCTGGATGCCCACTATTGCTTGGCACTTGCGGGGGGCTGGCCTATAGCCCACCGGGCTATGAGCACATACTGGCGACACCGTGCAATTGACCGCATAACACGGTGCCTGACCAGTACTGCGCTTCTTACAGTAAGCACGAGGAGTGGGCTCAGGT
Organism: Oncorhynchus keta; assembly: GCF_023373465.1. NCBI lineage: Eukaryota > Metazoa > Chordata > Actinopteri > Salmoniformes > Salmonidae > Oncorhynchus > Oncorhynchus keta. The sequence continues at coordinate 10,676,678 of NC_068440.1, forward strand.
CTCCAACCAGCCTCTGCCACACTCCCCGTGTGCCACCCCGTGTGCCATTTTTGGGGCTGCCTCCCGTGCTTGTCGCGCTGCCGTGCTAACTCCTCATATCGCCGCCACTCAGCTTTCGCTGCCTCCAGCTCTGCCTTGGGGTGGCGATATTCCCCAGCCTGTTTCCAGGGTCCTTTTCCGTCCAAAATCTCCTCCCATGTAAATGAATCCGGAGATCACTGCTGCCAGATACCACGCTGCTTGGTCCTTGGTTGGTGGGTGATTCTGTAACGATTGTCCTCATCATCTGAGGAAGAGTAGTCAAGATCGGACCAATGCGCAGCGTGCTATGTGTCCACATTTAAAAATCAACTGAACACTGAATAACAAAACAACAAAGTGAAAGTACGAAACGACAACGAAACAGTCCTGTCTAGTGAAGACACAAAACAGAAAACAATCACCCACAAAACACAGGTGGGAAAAGGCTACCTAAGTATGATTCTCAATCAGAGACAGCAAACGACACCTGCCTCTGATTGAGAACCATACTAGGCCAAACACATAGAAAAAAGAACATAGACTACCCACCCCAACTCACGCCCTGACCAACCTAAAAACAAACACATAACAAAGGAACTAAGGTCAGAACGTGACACGCCCTCCTTTCGGCAAATCTGACCACGACTCCAGTTTGTTGCTCCCAGCCTATAGACAGAACCTAAAACAGGAAACGCCTGTGCTCAGGTCTGTTCAACGCTGGTCCGTCCAATCTGATTCCACGCTTCAAGATTGCTTCAATCACGTGGACTGGGATATGTTCCACATAGACTCAGTCAGCAGCGTTGATGTATACACTGATTCGGTGAGCGAGTTTAATAGCAAGTGCATCAGTGATGTTGTACCCACGGTGACTATTTAAACCTTCCCCAACCAGAAATCATGGATTGATGGCAGCATTCACGCAAAACTGAATGCGCAAACCACTGCATTTAATCATGGCAAGGCGACCAGAAACATACATGAACAGTGTAGCTATTCCCTCCGTAAGGAAATTAAACAAGCTAAGCTTCAGTATAGAGGCAATGTAGAGTTGCAATTCAACGGCTCAGACACAAGTTGTATGTGGCAGGGTCTACAGTCAATCACGGATTACAAAAAGAAAACCATCCCCGTCGAGGACACCGATGTATTGCTCACAGACAAATGAAAAAACTTCTTTCCTCACTTTGAGGACAATACAATGCCAAAACCTGTGTGCTCTGCTTCACCGCTGCCAACATGAGTAAAACATTTAAATGTGTTAACCCTCGCAAGGCTGCCAGCCCAGACGGCGTCCCTAGCCGCATCCTCAGAGCATGCCCAGACCAGCTGGCTGGTGTGTTTACGGACATATTCAATCAATCCCTATCCCAGTCTGCTGTTCCCACATGCTTCAAGAGGGCCACCATTTTTCCTCTTCCCAAGAAAGCTAAGGTAACTGAGCTAATCGACTATCCCCCCGTAGCACTCACTTCCGTCATCATGAAGTGCTTCGAGAAACTAGACAAGGATCATATCACCTCCACCCTACCTGACACCCTCGACCCACTCCAATTTGATTACCGCCCCAATAGGTCCACAGACGACGCAATCACAATCACACCCATCTGGACAAGAGGAATACCTATGTAAGAACGCTGTTCATCAATGACAGCTCAGCATTTAACACCATAGTACCCCCTAAACTCATAATTAAGCTCGAGACCCCGCCCTGTGCAACTGGGTCCTGGACTTTCTGACGGGCCACCCCCAGGTGGTGATGGTAGGAAACAACATCTCCACCCCGCTGATCGTCAACACTGGGGCCCCAAAAGGGTGCGTTCTCAGACCTCTCCTGTACTCCCTGTTCACCCATGACTGCGTGGCCATGCACACCTCCAACTCAATCATCAAGTTTGCAGATGACACTACAGTGGAAGGCTTGATTACCAACGAGATGGCCTACAGGGAGGAGGTGAGGGCCCTCGAAGAGTGGTGTCAGGACAATGACCTCACACTCAACTTCAACAAAACAAAGGAGATGATCGTGGACTTCAGAAAACAGCAGAGGGAGCATCCCCCTAAACACATTGACGGGACAGTCGTGGAGAAGGTGGAAAGTTTTATGTTCCTTGGGGTACACATCACTGACAAACTGAAATGATCCACCCACATAGACAGCGTGGTGAAGAAGGCGCAACAGCGCCTCTTCAACCTCAGGAGGTTGAAAACACTCAAAAACCTTTACAGATGCACAATCGAGAGCATCCTGTTGGGTTGTTTCACTGCCTGGTACGGTAACTGCTCCGCATACAACCGTCTGCACAACGCATCACCGGGGGCAAACTACATGCCCTCCAGGACACCTACACCACCCGATGTCACAGGAAGGTCAAAAAAATCATCAAGGACAACAACCACCCGAGCCACTGCCTGTTCACCTCGCTGTCATCCAGAAGGCAAGGTCAGTACAGGTGTATCAAAGCTGGAACCGAGAGTCTGAAAAACAGCTTCTGTCTCAAGGCCATCAGACTGTTAAGTAGGTCAGAGACTGTATGTGGGAAATCACTCTGGAAACTCGCATTCGTATTCCTTCAAGTTTGCATATCTAATGGTTACACTTCTGGGTTTGGAAAAATGTCAATTTTCCGCACCCATCAGTAATTGTCTGTTTTGCATGGGAAAGGTTACAGACACTGCATCGATTTATTTGCTCCTCTTCTGATTTGAATAGACCCTGATAAAATAAGTAGTGTGTCTAGTTCAGACACATCCCCAAAGCCAACACCTCATTTGGCCGCCTTTTTTTCCAGTTCTCTGCTGCTAGTGACTGGAACAAATTGCAAAAATTGCTGAAGCTGGAGACTTTTATTTCCCTCACCAACTTTAAACATCAGCTATCTGAGCAGCTAACCGAACGCTGCAGCTGTACATAGCCCGTCTGTAAATAGCCCACCCAATCTACCTACCTCATCCCCATACTGTTTTTATTTACTTTTCTGCTCTTTTGCACACCAGTATCTCTACTTGCACAGAGTCTTACTTCCTGTGTGAAACAGCCATAAGAAGGAGACATTATTCAAATGAAATAGAAGAAGTTGGCTACCAGTGCTCTGTATGCTGTAACTGTCTTCCCATGGCTCAAAATGGCTTGGCCTCAACATTCAGATGACACACTCCTTCAAACAGTGAAGGTCAAATTTCCTGGTAGGTCAATGTAAGCTAAAGCTGACAGAGCTAATAGTCAGCTGTCTGAGAAGCTCAAACACGAAGGCTGACAATTTCAATTTGCAACATGACCTTGTGTTGGCATCCTTCTGGAGAAACTTGTTTCAAAGTGTTTGAAGTAGGAATCTAATCTTACACAAAATATATTTGACAATTAAACGTGAAGTAATGCCAAAAACAACAAGCAGTCAATTATTCTTGGACTGTGCTAGACATGGACATGGGAGATGGTTGGCTGCCTTGATTGGCTGATGCTTAATGATTTTCAACAAGTGACTGGATGAGGCATAGGTTTAGTCAATAGCACATGGGTAGTCCATACTTCAGGTCTCAAGAAGGAAACTTATTATGCTATACAAACTGTATCTATTACCTTGGGTGAGATCATGCCTATGGACACCCAGTTGCATTGTCAATGTTTGGATAAGCCCCAAATGTGTAAACTTGGCTTTTACACAATGACTCAGCCTCTAAATGTAGTTTTTTGCACTTAATTTGTTCATGGACAGTTCCACAAGTCCATATTTTCGGCTCATCCCCTTTCAACTGTCTCTTCTTCATATTCAGATCTACAAAGGCTGATTAACTGTGATATCTGCCACATTCCCCCACCCCTCTACACAGGATGTTTTGATACAGATTTAGGATCTTAATTTGAATGATGTTTTAGTCCCACGCGTGGAAGTTGAATGCTTTGACAAATCGAATGTGAAAGTGAGAGTGGTTCAGTGAGTGGGCTCGACCTTGAACAGGAAGATGATGAATGCAGGAAAGAACGTTCCTTTTCAGAACCATGGAGAGCGCATTATGTATTGTGGCGCAGCCCTTTTTTCTACTCTGTGTTAGAGACATATGTATTTGCTAAACTGCTCTAATCCCACTGCTCTCTAAACCATGGTTCACAATTTTATAAACTCCCAAATCATCCCCAAAATGCAATTTAATTGATGTCACTGTTGAGTGTTTTTTAATCAGTTTGGTAAACATGTTCCTCCCATTGTGACATTGCCAACCATTCCGAATGGAATAATTTGACGTATTAATGGTTCCCTATAAAACCCTTTAATTCTAAGAAAGTGTCATATGGTCTTGAACTCGGTCAAAACACAGCAGCATGAAGGGCGATAATGAGTAGGCCTACGTTCAGTAGTTTTTTGAAAGCGACCACGCTGAGATTGCTCCGCGAGCGGCCGCTTCTGTGTGCAGCTGGCCTGGTGATCGGGACGGGTTCGGCAGTCTACTTTTATAACAAATATTACGGCGACGGTGAGGATGAACCGGCCACCTTGGAGATCGTGGACCGTGTTGTCACGTTTGAAGAGGGTACATTTACATATTTTACAATGTCTAAATAGCAATACTGACTGTATAAACGTTTAGAAAAAAATTAGGAAGGGAAGCGCTGCAAAGGTACACAATAGTAGCTTTTGGTAGACAGAAGGTGCTCTTTGGTAAAAGGGGTAAATTGGCCGTCTAAAAGAAAGGAGGACCAAGGCACTCTTCATAAAATTAATGAAAATGCCTTTATTTGTATGGAATGTTCAATGGAAAGTTTTTAAACATTGTTTCCCTTGAACATGACATACAAATGAAGGCATTTTAATGAATGATATGAAGAGTTCCGTGGTCCTCCTTACTTTTTGACATGCTGTATATAGTCCGGGACTGAAACTATATTCAGGCGTTGTCTAAAATGGCACCCTATACCCTATTCCCTATTTTTTTTTTTTTACCAGGGCCCATAGTAATATGGTCAAAAGGCTCTGGTTAATAGTAGTGCTATAAATAGGGAATAGGGTGCCATTTAGGAGTGATTTGATGACATGATGATGGCTAGTAATTCCTCTATTAACAACAACAAACGAACATGCTCCTCTGAAACCAAACCTTTTCTTTAGGTTTAATTGAAGATATTGGTACATTATGCAGACACATAAATACAATGTGATATCATACAATATAAACACAATTCAATTATAAGATCAGCCTAACTACATGGACAGATGTTTGGTGTCTTGTAGTATTTCTTCAACTTAGAGAAAATAATCCTTTATTGTTTATTAATGAAGATCATGATCCCACCCTGGACCAGGAGGACCCAGTCCTTGTTCAGGTAAGAATACTGTAGGCCTATCAATAGTCTGGGTACCGGTCGGTTTCTGCTCTCTTGCCAATTCCATCGTGGCAAAATGATATTTGCATGACAATCCCATAGGGAGTTGTCAGAGAGCTGAAACTACCTGGCACCCAGGCTATAACAATACTGCTTCATTATCAGGACTGGTTCAATAACAATCTGACATTCAAACTGTAATTTTACTGACTTGAAAATGGATCCTGATTTATTCCTTAGTTTGTGGATGAGGAGGTTGGGCAGCGTCCCTGTCTGGCTTTAGTCCCTTGGTCTGGACCTCTGTGGGTTCCCAGCTCTGTAAGTCCAACAGTACTGATACTCTCTTGTCTTCACTCTGGTCTATAGACTGGTTTATGTAACTTAAACACACACATGACGTTTTCTGAAGAACAATATGGGAATACATTTCTGTAAACATATTCCATGTTTTTTACAACTGCAGCTGACTTATTACCTTACCCTTGCTGGGAGGATGATAGTGAGAGAGCTGGCAGTGTTAAACACACAGGTAACCATGCAGATTATTGGACAGAGATCATCTTATCTAATAGGCATGATTACCTTCAGTATCCACTATGGTCGTGAAATACTTTGTTGTCCTTTCCCTCATTTTCTCACAGATTTTCATGATGGAGCAGCCTATTTTCTCCTGTTTCACTCCTGTAGGGAGGTTGGTGTGGGAGGAACTGTCTTCTCAAACTGAACAGGTAGCCATTCATATGCAGGTACCTCAGATGTTTCCTCAACCTTAGAACACAGACCTGTGTAGTTCAACTGCCAAATCTTTTAGCATCTATAATCAGTGGCCACCACTTGCGATCCTCCCTAAACATCTGTCACTCCTTTAGGCTACCAGTCTATCATTCAAACGGACTCTTAAATTGATACTGTCTTGTTCCTTAGAATGTGGATGAGGAGGTTCAGCAGCAGCCCGGTCTGACTTTAATCTCTTGGTCTGGACCTCAGTGGGTTTCAAGCGCCGTGAGTCCATCCATGCTGATACTCTCTGGTCTTTAGGGGGGCTTAAACATAAACATAACGTTCTCTGAAGAAGAAAAAAAACGTATGGAAATGCATTTCTGTAAACATATTCCCTTTTGTTATAGCCTGTCAAACTGCAGCCAACGTATTGCCTTACCCATACTGGGAACGCGCTGGTGAGAGAGCTGTCAGTATTAAATACACAGGTAACCATGCCGAAAATTAACCAATGCTCATGTGATCTAATAGGGATAATTACCTTCAGTATCCACTATGGTAGATTAATACTTTGACGTCTTTAAAGCTGTTTCTTATTTTCTCACAGATTTTCATGATGGAGAAGCCCATTTTCATCTGTTTCACTCCTGTAGGGAGGATGGTGTGGGAGGAACTGACTTCTCAAACTGAACAGGTAGCCATTCATGTGCAGATACTTCAGATGTTTCCTTAACATTTGAACACAGACCTGTGTAGTTCAACTGCAAACCCTTTTAGAATCTATAATACAGTGGCCTCCTTTTGAGATCCTCCATATACCAGTCGGTCACTCCTATAGGCTACCAGTCAATCATTCAAACTGACTCATAAATTGATCCTGTCTTGTTCCTTAGTATATGGATGAGGAGGTTGGGCAGCAGCCCTGTCTGGATTTAATCCCTTGGTCTGTTTATTAATAATCACAGAGAACGCTCTACAATTAGGGTATGTCTTTGTTTTGCAGCCAAATAGTGAAGACTCTGGTTTTCCCTTTGAGAAGATGCAGCTGGTTGGGAACTGGGGTTCGTTTCATTTCCATACCTGGATAATCCGTTATGGACGAGTGCAGGTACTTCAGACATATTCTTAACATTTATGAACACACCTGTGTGTTTTAACTCCCATTTGTCTCTGGGGTTTCTTTTGTATGTCTGGTCCTAATTGAAACCTAGAGGAAAGTTGTTGTACGAACATCATGTGGGCTCTATATCACTGCCAGTGGTGATCACCTGCCAAATGATATAGAAATCTACATCTAAAATATACAGAGAGGTGTGCAGACTGAAGCTGTTTTTCCTTATAGCAAAACGAAGAGGACATGCATCACCTGTGCATTGTGAGGGGAGTGGAGAAACAGCTGTGGTGGAGCAGAGTCATTCAGGAAAAAATCCTGGACCCATGGGTGAGAGATTCTCAACTGATCTTTCATCTCACATGCACCTGTTTTGTGTCAAATGATGTACAAAATATAGGGCTACTTATATTTCCTGAATGAAATGTAATTTTTCCATGTGTCTCTTTGAAAGGGTAATGTCCAGGTGGTCCTCACCAACAAGGAGGTGACTGGTATTAAGGTACAGTCAAACACGCATAAAAGAAAATGGAAAGTGGCAAATGTCCATTTACCTATTTAAATAAATGTTGACAAAATGAAATTATACATTTAAATTTCTATCCTCATTTTTAGTACCTTGGTAGAAGGATCCATGGACTCAGGTCTTGCCTCGTCAAGAGGAGGTCAGAGTTCACCTATTATGAGGACGCCCAGGTATGCCTCGTTGTTTCTCTGTGATAGGATTTATTTCAGTGTTTGGTTGAGGGGTTTTCAACATTGTGGTTGGGCTGACGGTGTTGTTTGTTAAACAGCAGGTGGATATCTCCACCACAGTGGAGGGGTTCCAGGAGAGGGGGGATGACATGATGACGTATCAGTTCTCTACCTCTGACATTATCACCACCCCTCATGAGCCGTCCTCTGGCTCCTCTCAGCAGTTCCCCCAGGATTCTCCACCTTCCCCTCCGCCTCCCCGGTTCCCTTCCCCTCCACCTTACCACTTCACCCAGGACCAGACCCCTGATAGCACTTCTCAGGTAAAACTCTTTCTACAGTCAATAACCCTTTTTATTTGTTTTCCTGACATTTGTACTTGTGTGTACAGGTGTGTGTCTCAGTGTCATTGTGTTCCAAGCACAGTGTTTTGGTTTCAACAGGTTTGTCAAGTTTTTAGGTCAGGATGGAAGTATTGTTATGGTGTCACTGAATGTTTTGTCCTCTTCAGTTGCAGGTGAAATGCAGTTTAGTATTTATTTTTATTTACTTGTCTAGGTAAGTTAGTTAAGAACATATTCTTAACTGACTTACCTTGGGAGCCCAGAGTTGATGTTAATGTGATGTCTGTTTTAGGAGTTTGTGGAGGAGCAACATAATGTTGCAGATGTGCCCCAGCTGTGGTGAGTTTGCTTTCATGTGTTCATCTATAGTAAAAAATATTTGCTTTGAAATAATCTGCCCCTATATTGTAGTTATACAGATGTAGGACCTTAATAACCTTTTACTGCAGTGGGCTAAATCAGGGTCACTGTCAGGATCGTCATAAGAACACTCGGACCAAAGCGCAGCGTGAAATCGGTTCGACATCTTTTATTTGAAGTGAACCGCACAAAAACAATAAAGAATAAATTAAACGTTATGATCTGGAGTGCTCAAAGGCAACAACACAAAAACAAGATCCCACAAAACACAGAGGGGAAATGGCTGCCTAAATATGATTCCAAATCAGAGACAATGATAAACAGCTGCCTCTGATAGGGAACCATACCAGGCCAACATAGAAAAAAACACACCCCAACCTAGTCACACCCCAACCTAACCAAAAAAGAGAATAAAAAGGCTCTCTATGGTCAGGGTGTGACAGTCACACACAGTGTTTCTTAGTAGTCTTAAACAAATCTACCTTGAAACAAAAGTATACATCTCACACACATGGATATAGTCTTAAAAAAAGAAGACACCATTAGCATTTCAGATATAGAGTTGAAACACTTTATATACACTACCGTTCAAAAGTTTTCAAACAACTACTCAGTCAAGGGTTTTCTTTATTTTTACTCTTTTCTACGTTGTAGAATAATAGTGAAGACATCAAAACTATGAAAGAACACATGGAATCAAAGTATATTTTATGTTTGAGATTCTTCTAATAGTCACCCTTTGCCTTGACAACAGCTTTGCACACTTTTGGCATAGGAAATATTTGTTATTATGTGGATTATAATTTACATTTTTGAAGGGGTTGATAGATTTTTCATTAGGGCAAATCAAGTCTGTAATTACAAACTTTAAAAGCCTTTTTAAAACTAAAATACACTACAAGTGTCCCAGCAACAAACGAGTGATCAAATTAAGATCCTACATTGGTATGGTTTTTATAAATCCTGCAGTTGTAACATAGGCTAACATAAAAGGATATCTTCATCTCATGGCATTAATGTATGCTTTAGCTTCTTATGTTGCACATTTGCTACTAAACATTTCTATTTACAGGAGTTACTTTGGAAACCAAGGGACAAGCAACTTCTCTCTGAGGCTGGCTGGTATCCGATGTGCTATGGAGGTGAGAAAGTGAGAATTTACCACCTTTTGAATTTCATTTGATGTACATTTCTGTACCATTTCTAAATGTACTGTCTTGTTCTCACAGGCTCTGACATCCTCAGACAGTACCTCCCTTAATTACCTCACCCACGCTGGGAGGATGGTGTTGAGTGGACTGTCCGAGCTCAACCAGCAGGTAACCATTCAAATAATTGTACAACATTCATCAGACCAGATATATAGTTCCCACTGGGCACAGATGTCATTTCAGTGTGTCGTTTTTAGTTACATTTGGTTGAGTTGTCAACTAATATGAATTCAATAAAAAAAATGTACCATGTCATTGGACTTAGGTTAAAAGTTTGGTGAAAAAAATATGTTGATAACTCTTTTCAATTCCAATCAGTTTTCCATGTTGATTCAACATCATCACATTACATTGTTTTTGTTGAAATGACAAGGAAACAAAGTTGATTCAACCAGTCTTTGCCCAGTGACTTACATTTAGACTATAGTGATTCATAAGGTTTAGTTGAAAAGTTCCAATATCTTACAAGCCAAACAATCAGAGGCCCTCTGACTTACAGACCTGAAGCTTTGAGTTTATGATCCAAGTTCTAAGGAATTGTATGGTTGTTTTGTTTTGAGGATGTGAGCCAGTTTCAGCAGGCCTACGACATCCTGGTGAACTTCATTAATGAGCCAGCAAACAGGGAGCGACTAGAGCTGGAGATGGCTCTTGTAGGAGTAGGTTTACATGCAAGCTTTAGCGTTAGCTGCAGGCACCGTCTGCTCATCCAACATCTACTCAATGAGACTTTCTAAAGTGCTTGTCAATGAAAAATACGTAATTATCTTATTTGTTTGACTTCAGATCAACCACATCAATTTCACAGATGTATTTTATGAATTCGTTCTACTGAGCCTTCTTGAAGGAAAAACATCTCTTCCAACTTCTGTAAGTGACCCTAATAATGTAAACATCCTGTTGTTTATCTACCCCATCCACACTGTAGCCATACCAGGTCTGTAGACACTCACTCATGTCCCCTGTTCCTACTCCAGAGGCCTGGTAGCTTCTTTTATCTGCTCATGGAAGTGATGATGAGGATTCGCCCCCCTGGAGGAGCCTGGACAGAGTCTGCTGGGAACTTCTACCTCCTCATTAAGGTGCATATTTATTTATTTATTCTCCCTCCCTCTCTCTCTCTCTCTCTCTCTCTCTCTTGAACTGTGTGTGATGGTTTGTCATCCTTTTTTCTTTGTAGCTGGTCATTAACTATTTGTTGATGATGTGTCTGTTGTCGTCAGGATCAGATGAAGGCGTGGTTGGACTCCATCTTCAACCTCGATGAGTCCATCTATGAAAGCCCACAGAGGCTCTCGTGGCAGGTGATGGAGAATCTAGAAATACCGGTTGACTTCCTCCTGTCCAGCCTGGATTAAGGGTCCCAAACTGAGCTGAGGATCCCAAACACAAAATAAAGTATTTTGCATTTAAACATTATCTGTCAATCTCAAACTAATTTTACATCATGTCAAATCAAATCAAAGCACATTTTATTGGTCACAAACACATGGTTAGCAGATGTTAATGCGAGTGTAGCGAAATGCTTGTGCTTCTAGTTCCGACCGTGCAGTAATATTTTAAAAGTAATCTAACAATTTCAAAACAACTACCTTATACACACACAAGTGTAAAGGAATGAATAAGAATATATACATGTAATTATATGGATGAGCGTGGCGTGCGGCATTGGCAAGATGCAGTAGATGGTATAGTACAGTATATACATATGAGATGAGTAATGTAGGGTATGTAAACATTATATAAAGTGGCATTGTTTAAAGTGACCAGTGATACATTTATTACATCCATTTTTTTATTATTTAAGTGGCTCGAGATTTGAGTCAATATGTTGGTAGCGGCCACTCAATGTTAGTGATGGCTGCTTAACAGTCTGATAGCCTTGAGATAGAAGCTGTCTCTCAGTCCCAGCTTTGATGCACCTGTACTGACCTCACCTTCTGGATGATCTTTTTGGCCTTCCTGTGACATCGGGTGGTGTAGGTGTCCTGGAGGGCAGGTATTTTGCCCCCCGGTGATGCATTGAGCAGACCTCACTACCCTCTGGTGAGCATTACGGTTGTGTGCGGAGCAGTTGCCGTACCAGGCGGTGATACAGCCCAACAGGATCCTCTCGATTGTGCATCTGTAAAGTTTGTGAGTGTTGTTGGCGCTGTTGCGCCTTCTTCACCACACTGTCTGTGTGGACCATTTCAGTTTGTCCGTGATGTGTATGCCGAGGAACATAAAACTTTCCACCATCTCCACTTGTGTCCCGTCGATGTGGATAGGGGGGTGCTCCCTCTGCTGTTTCCTGAAGTCCACGATCATCTCCTTTGTTTTGTTGATGTTGAGTGTGAAGACATTTTTCTGACACCACTCTCCGAAGGCCCTCACCTCCTCCCTGTAGGCCGTCTCGACGTTGTTGGTAATCAAGCCTACCACTGTAGTGTCGTCTGCAAACTTGATGATTGAGTTGGAGGCGTGCATGGCCACCCAGTCATGGGTGAACAGGGAGTACAGGAGAGGGCTGAGAACGCACCCTTGTGGCAGTGGTGAGGATTAGCGAGGTGGATATGTTGCTTCCTACCCTCACCACCAGGACCCAGTTGCACAGGGCGGGGTCAAGACCCAGGGTCTCGAGCTTGTTTTTCCATATGAAGTTGTACAAAAGCCTATCTAAGGTACAGCAAGTGGATTTGGGAATGTCAATAGATGAAAAAAGATAGGATGCATAAAATAGCCCTTCAGCTTTGGATAAAAGCACCCTTCGTTGAAGACTTAAATCCAACCCTAACCACGAGGATAATTTTTAGTGACAGATTCAGTTACAGGGTTCAAATTAAGATCATTCACAGCCTTAAGAGTTTTGGTGATCTTTACACCGAGGTAGTTTACACTATCTTTTTCAGAGATGTTACAATCTGCTGGATTGACAGCTTCTTTCAAAGCAAACATCTCACATTTGGAAAGATTTAATGCCGAACCTGAGATTTTGGAGAACTGCTTCACGATATTCAATACTAATCTAGCTTGTTAAACATTTTTCAAAAAAGGTGAGGTGTCATCCGCCAGTTGGGATATCTTGATCTCTCTGGCCTGGAATGTACTGCCTTCAAATGGACTTTTATGAACTAATGAGCATAACATTTGAGATACTAACAAAAAATGTAAAAAGGTGAAATTGGACAACCTTGTCGTATTCCTTTGTAAATGTTAAACCTTGAGGATGTTCCATGACAGAGTTTTATACAGCAATTGCCACCATTATACAGAGTTATAATAGCGTAAACAAAAAAACGACCACATTTCAAATGCTTAAGACAATCAAAGATAAAATTGTGACTTACTGTATCAAATGCTTTCTGAAATTTCCAAAAATAGGATAACAGGGAAGTCATCCAATAAATCACAATACTCAACCAAGTCTCAGATTATTAGATATATGGCGCCCTTTCATAAACCCTGATTGATGAATGTCAATGAGATGTGGTCCTTCTGTGGCTCAGTTGGTAGAGCATGGCGCTTGTAACGCCAGGGTAGTGGGTTCGATTCCCGGGACCACCCATACGTAGACTGTATGCACACATGACTGTCAGTCGCTTTGGATAAAAGCGTCAGCTAAATGGCATATATTATTAGATCATTCAAGCAAGACTTGAACCTTTTTGCAAAGATCAAGGCTATAATTTTGTGGTCGTTATTTAGGAGTGTGATTGGACGCCAATTATCCATATTTAAGAGATCCTTGCGTGGTTCAGGTATAAGGGTAATAACCCCTTGCTTCAGAGAGGCAGGTAGTTCTCCCTTCTTTATAGCCTCCTTAAAGGTTTCAAGTAAAAATTGTGCTATTTCTTCAGAGAAGGTTTTGTCAAATTCAGAGGTTAATCCATCTCAACCTGGAGATTTGTTATTTTTTTAACTGAGCAACCCCATAATGGATGTCCATAATGGATAAATCTTGACAACAAGACCGACTGAATTCTTCACGAACCGAATTAACATTCTCTATAGAATCAAGGTGATCCTTAGAGTCACTCAAATTGTTATCTAAGGAGTAAAGATTCTCATAAAACTTAGTGGTAAAGTCTGATAACAATTCTCTATCATCAGTGGTAACCCCATTAATCGTACATTTCCGAAGTGTGTTGAGTTCCCCTCTCCTCTTTTCCAAATATAAAAAAGCATCTACTGTTCTTTTCGCATTTTCAGGCCATTGTTTTCTGGATCTTATGAAAGCTCCTCTAGCCTTTTCCTCACGCAATGTATATTAGTTGATTCTGTAAATCATTCAATTTAGCTTTCTCATTAAGATCAAGATGCTCAATCTCTGTGATATCCGCAATTGTCTTAGAGATTTCAGCTACCTCACATCTCCTTAAAGCAAGCCGTTTTCCATAATTAATACAGGCTGAGCGGATTTTACATTTCAGCAGTTCCCAATATTTCCCATATTCTGCATTAGATGTAGCTACCATCATTACTGCACAATCTTACAGTCAACTATATGACTTTATGATCTGTCAGGACTGCAGGCAGTATTTTTTACCTCTACAGTGTTGGGCTCAAGACTAGAGGTTTATCACCCACAAATCAATTCTTCATTGTAAAGAATGATCTCTATTACTCCATGTGTATTGTTTCTCTCCAAGGTTTTTAACTCTCCATTTGTCAATTAAGTCCAGGCTTTGGCAGAAATTCACCAACTTGTTCACACCAATTTTAGGCCTATGGGGGAATATATCAGTCTTATTAGAATAAATCATATTAAAATCTCCACCAACTATAATCTGACTGGATAGATATTTTCTCACAAGACTTTTAAGAATTTCTTCAATATCCTCTAGAAGTAAGTTATTTGGAGGACTAGAACAGTAGCCATATACATTACACAACACAAATCATCTGTCCATGTGGTTGATGACCGCTACTAGCCAATGTCCATTGGAGTCCACTTGAGAAAACAAAACATGTCCATTTGAAATTGTGTGCTAAAATTGCAACCCCAGCTGAATGATTAGTCCCGTGGGCCAAAACAATGACCTTGCCCCACTGATTTTTCCAATAATTATAGTCCTCTTTGCATGAATGTGTTTCTTTAACGAATACAAGATCTGCGTTGCAGTCCTTACAACAACAAAAACTTCTCTCTTTAACAGGTTTTGTATCCCCCTGGCATTGATTGACATAAACTTCAAGTCCGTATCTATAGAATAGAAAGCAAAATCCTATGCAATCTCAACTCTACCCTCTCTATAAAAAGTTGCTTCATATATGTATTAAACAGAAGTCTTAACTTGTAAACAGTAACACCATAATTCAAAACTAGAACGCTCAGTTTGCAGTGGGGAATGAGGTACCTTGTAAACCTACCGACAGAACAAATCACCCTGGTCGTGTTTATTTTCCATCGTTGAAAAAGGCTCTGATTCCCCTGTAGTATCCACCCTTTCCTTGATTTCGGGCCTGTTGTACAAGAGGCCACAATTTTGCCTTTGCTGCTGCAGTCTAGTCCTCACCGAATCTAAATTCTCTCTCTTTCACAAAGGCGCTTTCCTTTGCTTTCTTCCAAACTGCATCTCTCGCTGTCCGAAAAGCAAACTGGATGATGATCGAGTGGCTGATCTTGTTTCTTCACAATACGATGAGCGATATAAACAGCCATATCCATATATCCATCGGGGAAGTCCGGTGCCACATGGTTACAGATGTCTCTAAGCCCTTCACATTCTCATCCTGGTCCTCAGAGACACTATAAAGCCATAGCCCCCACATTCTCCGGTATTGCTCTGCTTCCGATAAACGCTCTTGCATGTCTGCAATGGTCTTCTCCTGTGCAGTGCATTTCTCAGAAGTAGCAGTGTTTGCAAGTTTAAGCTCTTCGATACTCTTGTATGCATGATTCAGAGGTCTCGAGGTCAACTATTTTTGATGTGTTTTCGCGTATCATTTTCTCCAGACCATCGGCTCTTTCGTTTATCTTTGCAGAGACAGCATCGATTATGTTGACCTGTAGTTCGCGCAAAGACAATTCTTGTCTTTTTGAGTGCAGGACAATTGACTGGATTTTCAGAATCAACCGAATGTCCAAAATCCTCCATTTCTTCTCTAATGACATCACTGAGAAACATTCCCATTAGCATTTCACTTCTTTCATATTAACATTTTATCAACTAGTCTTTGAGATATTAGGCTACCAGGGTTCTTACTTTGCATTTTGGTGTACTGAAAAAAATACTCTGATGTCCGTCTTTTTTCTGCCTGGCTGGCTACACACAAACAGTGTGCAGGTTATTTACAGTAGCTGGGCTTCTATCATTCTAGATGGACTTCGATTTAAAAGGTAGCTAGCTAGTCGGCTAGCAAATGTGAAACGGGTTACAGTGACAAGGGTTGACAGCTGTGTGAGTTCACCATTTACACAACGTATGCTGCAACCTTTTGTAATTTGAATATAGTTTGTTTTTTATTGGCTGGCTTCCAACAATAGCTGAATTTGCATATTTATTTTACCTTTATTTAACCAGGTAGGCTAGTTGAGAACAAGTTCTCATTTGCAATTGCGACCTGGCCAAGATAAAGCATAGCAGTGTGAACAGACAACACAGAGTTACACATGGAGTAAACAATTAACAAGTTAACACAGTAGGTGGGAGTCTATATACATTTGTGCAAAAGGCATGAGGATTTTAGGCGAATAATGGCAATTTTGCAGATTAACACTGCAGTGATAAATGATCAGATGGTCATGTACAGGTAGAGATATTGGTGTGCAAAAGAGCAGAAAAGTAAATAAATAAAAACAGTATGGGGATGGAGGTAGGTAAAAATGGGTGGGCTATTTACCAATAGACTAAGTACAGCTCTCTTGAATCGGTCAGCTGCTCTGTTGGCAGATGTTTGAAGTTGGTGAGGGAGATAAAGTCTCCAACTTCAGGATTTTGTGCCAGTCACAGGAGCAGAGAACTGGACAATGCTGGCAAAATGAGGTGTTGGCTTTAGGGATGATCAGTGAGATACACCTGCTGGAGTATCGTGCTACGGTTGGGTGTTGCCATCGTGACCAGTGAACTGAGATAAAGGCGGTGCTTTACCTAGCATGGACTTGTAGATGACCTGGAGCCAGTGGGTCTGGCGACGAATATGTAGCGCAACACCAGCCGACTAGAGCATACAAGTCGCAGTGGTGGGTGGTATAAGGTGCTTTAGTGACAAATTGATGGCACTGTGATAAACTGCATCCAGTTTGCTGAGTAGAGTGTTGGAAGCAATTTTGTAGATGACATCGCCTTAAGTCAAGGATCGGTAGGATAGTCAGTTTTACTAGGGTAAGTTTGGCGGCGTGGTGAAGGAGGTTGTGGAATAGAAAGCCGACTCTTGATTTGATTTTCGATTGGAGATGTTTGATATGAGTCTGGAAGGAGAGTTTACATCTACCAGACACCTAGGTCTTATAGATGTCCACATATTCCATCTGAACCCCAGGTGGTGATGCTGGTCAGGCGTGGCCTGGGTGCAGGACATCACGGTTGAAAAGCATGCATTTGGTTTTACTAGCGTTTAAGAGCAGTTGGAGGCCACGGAAGGAGTGTTGTATGGCATTAGCTCGTTTGGAGGTTAGCTAGCACAGTGTTCTTACGGGCATTTTGGTGTACTATAGAATGGTGTCATCTGCGTAGAGGTGGATCAGGGAATCGCCCGCAGCAAGAGCAACATCATTGATATATACAGAGAAATCCCCACCATACCTTCTCCGCTATGCAATCTGGTTTCAAGTTTGGCTGGTCATGGGTGCACCTCAGCCACGCTCAAGGTCCTAAACGATATCATAACCTCTATTGATAAGAGACAATACTGTGCAGCCGTGCTCATCGACCTGGAAAAGCTTTCGACTCTGTCAATCACCACATTCTTATTCAGACTCAATAGCCTTGGTTTCTCAAATGACTGCCTCGCCTGGTTCAACAATAGCTTCTCTGATAGTTCAATTTAAAATCGGAGGGGCTGTTGTCCGGACCTCTAGTTGAGTCTCTATGGGGGTGTCACAGGGTTCAATTCTTGGGCTGACTCTCTTCTCTGATACACATCAATGATGACGCTCTTGCTGCTGGTGATTCTCTGATCTACCTCAAGTCAATAACACCATTCTGTAAACTTCTGGCCCTTCTTTGGACACTGTGTTAACTAACCTCCAGACGAAGCTTCAATGCCATACAACTCACCTTCCGTGGCCAACTGCTCTTAAATGTCAAGTAAAACTAAATGCATGCTCTTCAATAGCAGATAAAAGTCTCCAACGATCGCTGCCCACACCTCCCCGCCCGTCCAACATCACTACTCTGGGGTTCTGACATATAATATGGGGACAACTACAAATACCTAGATGTCTGGTTAGACTGTAAACTCTCCTTCCAGACTCACATTAAGCATCTCAATCCAAAATTAAATGTAGAATCGGCTTCCTATTTCACAACAAAGCATCCTTCACTCATGCTGTCAAACATACCCGGCAAAACTGACCATACTACTGATCTTCGACTAAGGCGATGTCATTTATAAAATAGCCTCCAACACTCTACTCAACAAATTGGATGCAGTCTATCACAGTGCCATCCATTTTGTCACCAAAGCCCCATATACTACCCACTACTGCGACCTGTACGCCTCGTTGGCTGGCCCTCGCTTCATACTCGTTGCCAAACCCACTGGCTTCAGATCATCTACAAATCTTTGCTAGGTAAAGCCCCGCCTTATCACAGCTCACTGGTCACTGTGATAGCAGCACCCACCCGTAGCACGAGCTCCAGCAGGTATATCTCACTAGTCACCCCCAATGCCAATTCCTCCTTTGGCTACTTTTCCTTCCAGTTCTCTGCTGCCAATGACTGGAACAAACTGCAAAAATCACTGAAGCTGGAGACACATCTCCCTCACTGCTTTAAGCACCAGCTGGAAGCAGCTCACAGATCACTGCACCTGACATAGTCCATCTGTAAATGCCCATCCAACTACCCCTTCTTCATTCTGTAACCATTTATCTTGATCCTGGCACCCCAGTATCTCTACTTGCACATTCATCTTCTGCACAACTACCATTCCAGTGTTTTAATTGCTATATTGTAATTAGCAGTTCGCCACTATGGCATATTTATTGCCTTACCTCGTTTATCTTATCTCATTTGCACACAATGTATAGACTTTTTTCCTACTGTATTATTGACTGGATGTTTGTTTATTCACTGTGTATCTCTATGTTGTATGCTTTGCTTTATCTTGGCCAGGTCTCAGTTGTAAATTAGAACTTGTTCTCAACTAGCCTACCTGGTTAAATAAAAGTGAAATAAAAAAAAATACATTTGATGTTTTGGTGCCTTTTGACTTAAGGCAATTCAGAAAGCTGATTGAGGACCTTATTACTGACTAATGTGCCTGTTTATGACTGCAACATTGAGTTATTAAATCTCTCACGTCGTCTCCTTGTGTACGATAAGAACATGTTCAAATCAATTTAAACTTCATGTGCAGACAAAAGGGGAATGAGCAATGCACAAGAGGAATACAATTATTTTATCGTCTTCGTTATCAAATTATGCTTTTTTCTGTGCTGAAACCCTTTGGCAGAACATTTACATGCAGCCTAAGAGCCATGGAGGGAATTAATCATTTAACTCCTTCACGGGGGATTAGTTTAATTAAGATTTTGAAGTGAGGGTGAAATAGGGAAAACAGTAATGTGGAGTTCTGTAGAGTTATGGAGGAGCTCTGCAAACCAACATTCAATGGAGGTCCTGAAGAAAGCTTCCTTTCTTGCTAATGTGGTCCGTGACATGGTCACATTAACCATCACTTGTTTTGTAACTATTTAATCCTAGTAAAAATCCCCTGTCTTAGGTTAGTTAGGATGACCACTTGATTTTAAGAATGTGAAATGGCAGAATAATAGTATAGAGAATGATTTACTTCCGCTTGTATTTCTTTCATCACATTCCCAGTGGGTCAGAAGTTTACATACACTCAATTAGTATTTGGTAGCATTGCCTTTAAAATGGTTTAGCTTGGGTCAAACGTTTTGGGTAGCCTTCCACAAGCTTCCCACAATAAGTTGGGTGAATTTTGGCCCATTCCTCCTGACAGAGCTGGTGTAACTGAGTCAGGTTGTCACGTTCGTTATAATGATTGGACCAAGGCGCAGCGTGCGTAGAGTTCCACATAATTTTAATAAATCGAAACTCACCAAACAAAAACAATAAAGGACAACCGAACCGTGAAGCTACTGGTGTGCACACAGGCAACTAACTGTCCACAAGATCCCACAAATCACAATGGTAAAAATGGCTACCTAGATATGATCCCCAATCAGAGACAATGATAAACAGCTGTCTCTGATTGGGAACCATAGCAGGCCAACATAAACCATTAATCACCGAGATGACCCACCCTAGTCACTATCACGCCCCAACCAACATAGAAAATAAACAGCACTCTATGGTCAGGGCGTGACACAGGTTTTAGGTCTTCTTGCTCACACACGCTTTTTCAGTTCTGCCCACAAATTTTCTGTGGGATTGAGGTCAGGGTTTTGTGATGGCCACTCCAATAGCTTGACTTTGTTGTCCTTAAGCCATTTTGCCACACCTTTGGAAGTATGCTTGGGGTCATTGTTCATTTGGAAGACCCATTTGCGACCAAACTTTAACTTCCTGACTGAGGTCTTGAGATGTCATGATGACATCTATTTTGTGAAGTGCACCAGTCCCTCCTGCAGCAAAGCACTCCCACAACATGATGCTGTCACCCCTTTGCTTCACAGCTGTAATGGTGTTCTTCTGCTTGTAAGCCTCCCACTTTTACCTCAAAACATAACGATGGTCATTATGGCCAAACAGTTCTATTTCTGTTTCGTCAGACCAGAGGACATTTCTCCAAAAAGTACAATCTGTGTCCCCCTTTTCAGTTGCAAACCGGTCTGGCATTTGTTATGGCGGTTTTGGAGCAGTGGCTTCTTCCTTGCCGAGCGGCCTTTCAGGTTATGTCGACATAGGACTCGTTTTACTGTGGATATAGATACTTTTGTACCCGTTTCCTCCAGCATCTTCACAAGTTCCTTTGCTGTTCTGGGGTTGATTTGCACTTTTCGCACCAAAGTACGTTCATCTCTAGGAGACAGAACGCATCTCCTTCCTGAGTGGTATGACGGCTGCGTGGTCCCATGGTGTTTATACTTGCGTACTATCGTTTGTACAGATGAACGTGGTACCTTCAGGCGTTTGGAAATTGCTCCCAAGGATGAACCAGACTTGTGGAGCTCGACAAAACAAAATTCTGAGGTCTTGGCTGATTTTTTTTGATTTTCCCATGTCAAGCAAAGGGACACTGAGTTTGAAGGTAGGCCTTGAAATACAGTCACAGGTACACCTCCAATTGACTCAAATTATGTCAATTAGCCTATCAGAAGCATCTAAAGCCATGACATAATTTTCTAGAATTTTCCAAGCAGTTTAAAGGCACAGTCAACTTAGTGTATGTAAACTTCTGACCCACTGGAATTGTGATACAGTGAATTGTAAGTGAAGTAATGTCTGTAAACAATTACTTGTCATGCACAAAGTAGATGTCCTAACCGACTTGACAAAACTATAGTTTGTTAACAAGACATTTGTGGAGTGGTTGAAAAACTAGTTTTAATGACTCCAACCGTATGCAAACGGGGTTACAGCAACAGGATGACATACTAGAAGCATCTATTACAGGTTGTCAGGTAACCCGAATATTGCTACAAAAAAAAAGCAGGTCTCCCTCGTATAAGAGTTTGCATTTATTTGATTCTTAAAAATAGTCATTAAACTTCTTGAAAAAAAAAAAAACAATACAAAACTATCCTACATTATTTGTCACATTCATTCTTGTGGCAAGACCATCGTTCCTTATCTTCTCAAAACTGTCAAGAGGAAAGTCCCTGAGTGTTCTGTCTCCTGTATCCCATTACAGATATAATTCTGGATCTGGTCTATTCCATTATAGTCTTTGTATCAGAACGTTCAGATGCTTTGGTGAGATGCTTTATGGTAAAAGTCCAATCAGACAATCCAAAGCTTCACAACACATAACTTCACTGCAGTGCCAGGAATAGCTGTGTGACATTGCAAATCCCAAACAGTTAGAGAACTTGGCCTGCATGCATCAAATGAGGGAAGTTGAAGAAACTCTGCCCAAAACAAATATTGGTATTTGTTTCATCAGTCCATTGTTGATTGAAACACCAAAAATATAGTTTTGGGGTGTAGTTTTCCTTTCAAATGTGGCTGAGGGACACTAGTGAGTGAAGGATCTTGACTACAGTGAGGATATAGAATTAAAAACAGTCTTTGAACCCAAGATCCACATCATTTCCAGGTACGAGCTTGTATTTTATTTTCAATTATGTTATCCTGGTAGGCAGTACAAGTGAAATATCACCTTACATAAATGAGTTAGAAAATGGAATGCATTTAATAAAAGCTTCAACGTTACCGTGCGACACTCTACAGTCGTTTCACTTTCTGTATTGGCAGCAAATCGACTCATTTGAGGGTAAGAAATATAGATATGATCCCTGCTCAATTTCATTTCACAGACCAGATCAGTCCGTTAAAGTTTAGTGCCACCTGCTGGTCAATATGGAACAATGTCTAAAACAAAAAAAATTGAGGAAATGGTCCAGCGCCACCGGTTCTCAATCTCTGAGAAGACCGAAGTTATTGAGCAAACACTTCAAAGCATGTTCCAGATACCAGTTGTAACATTTTAAAAAGGCTGTTTCATACTTTTTAATCAAAGCAAGCAAAGTCCACACAAAGTCATGTCGTGGCTCGGTCAAGTGTCCTCAACTGTGAGAGCAGTAGCCAAACAGGTAGATCTATAAACCCGTCAAATCATGGTAAATGGAATGATTTAATCATTTGGTGCATACATGTTCGCCTGTACAATCTGGCAAAGAGATGCTCAACTAAGAAAGGGACGATGTGCTTAGAAATCATATATAAGCCGTCTACATTCCAAAGCATTCAGATACACTTAAAAATACAATTTTATATGTACATAATAAAAAGGCTTGCTGAGAGCTTATAAAAAAATATCATACTCGTGGAGAACATCGACTTTTCAAAGGAAGAGAGCGGACTAAGTTTACAATGGGTGAGTGGAGACCGCCATAGGAACGGTATTCCAGCAAAACAGCAGACCTCTTCCGCCAAGTAAAGAGGTGGTCTGGGGGGTTCAATTCTGAAACTCAAACTGTGGTGTATTTCATCCACCCATTAATTCTCTGATCTAATTATACAAGATGTACTCCTCCCAAACTGACCATGGATCAGTGTACAGAAACATTTTAAATATTCAAATTGGTGTGTGTGTGTGTGTGTATTTATATCTGTCGCTCAACATAGTTCAACTCAAATTGCAGTTAGACCCACTAAAGTCATTTTAAACCTGGGCAAGAACATCCGATACATCTGAACTCTAATTTCAGTGGAAATCCCCCATTGACGTCAATGCAAAATGTAGGCACAACTTAAACCAGCTTTGGCATCTCAAGTTTAGATTGGGCCCTCACTGAATAGCAGGCAGAGATTACTTTCCTTTAACACCCTTCAACCCTGAGAGATGAATGTTAACCCAGACGTTGTTCACGTTCTCATTCAGGGTTGGAGAAGACAAAACGGCACAGTAACTGTAGCAGAAACAAGTAATGGGACATATTCATTGTCAGAAGGACACAGCAATCTGAAAGCCTTATTCCTGTCCGTCTCCGTCTTTGGGGAGTGGGACTACTAGTGATTAAAGCCACAGGGGCCTTGAAACGGGAGGACGTTATTCTTTGTATTGACATCAGCAGGGAGAGGGTGGGGGGTTGTGGCTTTTGCAACAGTAAAAATATAATCACCGCTGCACTCGAAATGGCACGGACCATAACACCCACAGAGGACAAAGCTAACGTGGTGCCATGAAAGTCTAAACAATTCCCGACTTTGAAACAATTCATTACTACATTGTGAATGCGGAGTCCAATAAATGCTGGGAATGACTGTTGCCAACTGCATGCAGTGTCATTTGTACTGTAAGACGGTTATTTTCAAATAGGTATTCTTAAATACAATTCCCATTGCAGTGGAGCCCATGATGGTGGAGGTGGTAGGATGGAGGAGTGAGGGAGAGGGCAACTTTTGAGGCCTGAAAGAACTGAACAAAAACAAACAAGTGTTCTCTCCACAGACTGGTCCTCTGGCACCACGGATGGACTCGTCTTGGACATCTTATGATATGTAGTTGGCAACGTGAAAATGTATTTCCCACACCACTGACATGTCTCAGACGCCACAGACAGAGACCGAGTAACCCGTTTCTCTCAGATAGCATACACGTTTTCAGGCAGGAAACCTTATCCACAGGCTGAGCAGGTCCCATTCCAGCTCCTCAACCAACCTGTGATGCACCTCCTCCTATTCAGCACCTCACTTCGCTACTTGTTTAAAAAAAAAAACATGATTGAGGGAGAGAAAAAAACTACTGAAACGGCAGAAAGAGTAAGTAAATATAGTACAAACAAAACAAAACATTAAAAAACTCAGATGGGGGGGGGGGAACATAAAATAGCTATGGAAAAAGCTGATAGCCTGCCCCGTTGCCTGAGTTCGTGTCCATTTCTCCTTCCATCAGTGACATCAGTCTGTCTGGTGTTATGAGATGACCTCGGTGTGGGAGGGCACCGACTCCACCAGCGTCACCTGCTCCTCGGCCGAGTCCAGCTCCTCCGTCTTAATGATGATGTCTCCCTCCTGGAGCACCACCACCACCTCCTCCTCCTCCTCCTCCTCCTCCTCCTCAACCACTTCCTCCTGCTCAGAGGTGCCGTTGGTATGGCTGTGCGACATGGCCTCCAGCTTCATACGGTACTGCTCTGCTTCCTGCTCTTTGCACATCAGCTGCTGCCGGTACTCCTGGGCCTTCCGGTTGGCCTCCTGCAGCTGCCTCTGTAACTGCTCCTGGACAGATGGATGGAGAAGAGGAGAAAGGGACAGAAAGGTCAGACCAAAGTTCACACACTTGCACTTCACTTGTGCCAACTGCACAGTATCAAAGTACCAAAATAATCTAAAGAGTTTGTTTTCCCAACTTAAGCCCCCAAAACATTTCACAGCAGCATCTAGAATCGAGAAATATGCAATACAAAATAACTGAACAAAACATTTTGCTTGAGTCAGAAACCAGTTAAAATGGCAGAAGCATATCAGTTTAATGTGTTGCACAAGAGAAAATGTGCCCCCCCCCCGCTGACCGTGTCTCCAGACTCCATGTGGTTGGCAGAGGCCTCTAGTTTCCTCTTGCGGGCAGGCGGGGGCTGGGGTTCCTCCTCAACCACCTCCTCTGTCACCTGATTGGCTGGCATCGCCAACACTGCAAATCAACAGACAACAGCTCAGAGCCTGAAGGAACATAGTATTGAACAGGACCATTAGGTTAATTAATAAACTAAATGAATGACGAAGTCGTACACAATGTCTGACAAAGGAACTAGAACAACACAATCTGCCAGAAAGCTAAAAACTGTTGACTACAAATACAAGGTCCACACTGTCACAACAATAAGGTTGCTTGTAGGTTAAGTGGACATTCCACTGTGTGGCTAAAGTTACCTACCGCTTTAATGCTGCATTCATAAAGTGAGAAGGTGGTAATTACCAGTCACAAATACCGGTTGGATGCATTCACGTTCTTTGAAGTCATTGAGAAAGGCCAAGAATGTGCCAACCACATTAACAGATTTATAAAAAACAATGTTTTGTTGTTGCATTTTTTTATTTTTACCTTTATTTAACCAGGCAAGTCAGTTAAGAACACATTCTTATTTTCAATGACAGCCTAGGAACAGTGGGTTAACTGCCTGTTCAGGGGCAGAACGACAGATTTGTACCTTGTCAGCTCGGGGGTTTGAACTCGCAACCTTCCGGTTACTAGTCCAACGCTCTAACCACTAGGCTACTCTGCCGCCCCTTTTAATTGATGAAAATGCTGTTCGAGGTAATTTCCTTATTAGATGACGTCAGAGGTAAGCATGTGGGAGAGGTCAGAGCTGAGAGATGACAGACAAGTTTCCTACTAGTAATAACCAGTTGGAGGGGCGATAGTGGATTTTCCCAGTCGTACAGTATGTGGTAAGACCACCTTCCCACTTGGTTATGAATGCAGCATTAGAACACCAAGTGCTGGTTTCCCAGACCCAGATAAAGCCTAGTCCGAGACTCAAAACAGCTATCAATTGAGATTCTCCACTGAGCATGCCTTTTCAGTCCGAGAGTAGGGTCCAAGAAACTGTTCCCAAATGGATAGAGGCTATGGGAAGTGGCTACAGGCTGAAATGAGCACCGTTATGTGACCAAAAGTGATACGTTCCCTTACTCTGTTGTCCATGCTGCATGGTGACAAAGAATGGCTGACCAAGCCCTCCAGTCTGTAGGTTACCGTGTTGGTCGGTCACTATGGTGATAACCCTTTGACCTTGCTCGTTCACCATGTGCTGGATGCTGCCGGGATCCAAAGAATTGGCTGCTATGGCTTCCTCCGAGTCACCTGCTGTCAGACAAGGGGTAAAACAGAGGGAGAGCGGGGGAAAAGGGTCACTTTTAGTGTCGACCGTCGTTCTTGTATTAGGAAATAGGTCATGTTTAAGCCTATATACAGTACCAGTCAAAAGTTTGGACAACTACCTACCTATTCAAGTGTTTTTCCAGTATTTTTACTATTTTTATGTAGAATAATAGTGAAGACATCAAAAATATGAAATAACCCATATCAAATAATAATAATTAATTAATAATTAAAATATATTTTAGATTCTTCAAAGTAGCCACCATTTGCCTTGACAGCTTTGCACACTCTTGGCATTCTCTAAACCAGCTTCAATTGGAATGCTTTTCCAACAGTCTTGAAAGAGTTCCCACATATGCTGAGCACTTGTTGGTTGCTTTTCCTTCACTCTGCGGTGAAACTCATCCCAAACCATCTCAATTGGGTTGAGGTCAGGTGATTGTGGAGGCCAGGTCATCTGATGCAGTACTCCATCACTCTCCTTCTTGGTCAAATAGCCCTTACACAGCCTGGAGGTGTGTTGGGTCATTGTCCTGGTGAAAAACAAATAATCCCACTAAGCGCAAACCAGATCAGATGCTGCTTAAGTGTGCCTTGATTTCTAAATAAATCACTGAGTGTCACCAGCAAAGCACCCCCACACCTCCTTCATTCTTCCCAGTAGGAACCACACATGCGGAGATCATGCGTTCACCTACTCTGCGTCTCACAAAGACACAGCGGTTGGAACCAAAAATCTCACATTTGGACTCGGCCCAAAAGGACAGATTTCCATCACTCTAATGTCCATTGCTCGTGTTTCTTGGCCCAAGCAACTCTTTTCTTCTTATCAGTGGCCTTAAGTAGTGGTTTCTATGCAGCAATTTGACCATGAAGGCTTGATTCACAGTCCCCTCTGAACAGTTTATGTTGATACGTGTCTGTTACTGTAAAGCATTTATTTGGGCTGTAATCTGAGGCTAGTAACTCTAATGAACTTATCCTCTGCAGCAGAGGTAACTCAGAGCCAGTTTCATCATAGCGCTTGATGTTTTTGCAACTGCACTTGAAGTTTCCGGATTGACTTGACCTTCATGTCTTTAAGTAACGGACTGTAGTATTTCTTTGCTTATTTGAGCCGTTCGTGCCATAATATGGAATTGGTCTTTCACTAAATATGGCCATCTTCTGTATACCTCCCCTACCATGTCACATCGCAAGGAAAGAAATTCCACAAATTAACTTTTAACAAGGCACAACTGTTAATTGAAATGGATTCCAGGTGACTACCTCATGAATGTGGTTGAGAGTGCCAAGTGTGTAAAGCTGTCATCAAGGCAAAGTGTGGCTACTTTGAGGAATCTCATATATTTTGATTTGTTTAACACTTTTTTGGTTACTACATGATTCCATGTGTTATTTCATAGTTTTGATGTCTTTAGTATTATTCTACAATGTAGAAAATAGTTTTAAAAAATAAAGAAAATCTCTGGAATATGGAGCGTGAGGATTGCCAACCCTTCTCTATTGGCGCAGCGGTTTTATCCCCAGTGAATTTGGAGAGGTCACTTTATAGTAACAATCCTATTATACACAGCACAGTCTGCATCTGGAAGCAAAGAAAGGTCAATTTTGACCTTAAACCAATATCATTCCTGCTTCCTATTGCCAGGAATCCCTCCCCCTCTAACCTTGACAACCCCTTTAAGCGATGGGGAGAGCTCGGGATCAATACCATAGGGGATCTATATATAGAAGGGAACGTTGCCTCCTTTGATTTGCTGAGGGAAACCTATAATCTTCCCAGTAACTTTTTTCCCAGATATTTACAGATTAGAGACTGTTAGAAAACATCTTCCGACATTTGGAAACGCTAAACCTTCCATGTTTGACAGATGCATACAAATGTGTCCCACCTCAGGCAAACTGATCTCTCGTCTATATGACGCTTTTCAATCTGTTAGCGCACCTTCTACAGATGCCATTAAGGCAAAATGGGAGGAAGAGCTATGGACTGACATTTCTGTGGCAGACTGGGAAGATCGCTTGGAGTATATACACTAGAGGTCGACCGATTAATTGGAATGGACGATTAAATGGGGCCGATTTCAAGTTTTCGTAATCGGAAATCAGTATTTTTGGACACAGATTAAATTTTTATTTGATTTTTTTTAACACCTTTATTTAATCTTTATTTAACTAGGCAAGTCAGTTAAGAACGCATTCTTATTTTCAATGACGGCCTATCCTCTTTCTGTATGTTTTATTTTGTACCTATAACTCTGGGTCTTTTCGAATCAGTCTGCTCTTATGTTTATATAAGAATTGCATACTTGTCTTTTCTATAAAATACCTATACACCATTTGTGTGTGTGTAAAAGAAAACCATGGAATGAGTAGGTGTGTTCAAACTTTTGACTGGTACTGTACATAATCTGGACTGTACTTTGTGGCAGTCAACGTGTGGGCTCTCTTCTCATTTAAATAAGCATTACATACAGAAGTAACAGGGTAAAGCGCAAAGGAATTCAAGCTGTGAGAAAGTATTTCAATCTGATCGGTGAGAATCAATGTTTCTTTTCTGCATGACCTTTGATTCCCACATATCTCACATTGTGGTCACTACCTCATTGTGTGGGACCACAAAGCATCAACAGACCCTATCAGTTTATGAGATCAGAGTGATAAAGGCCAGGGAATAGGCACTAGACTAGAGGAAACAAAGTGTGAGGCACTTTTCTCTGAGGCGGGGGATCCTTGAAAATATGTAGCCGTTAACTGGAGAAACCAGTTCATTTTTACCTGACTGGCTGGCCTTCTTTCCATAACCAGCGGAGGCTACTGAGGGTAGGACGGCTCATAATAATGGCTGGAGCAAATGGAATGGTATTACAAACACGTGGATTTATTTGATACCATTCCACGCCAGTCATTACCGCGAGCCCGTCCTGCACAATTAAGTGCCACCAACCTTCTGTGTTTTTAACATCCACAAACCCTTCGTCAGAAGACCAGTCATTTCAAATAGTATGAACCCTAGCCGAACTGAAGGACGTTTGGTGTCTGTGTGTGTAGAAACCCAGTAGCTACCCGAGTTGATGTTGTTGAGGAGGTCTGCCAGGTTGACCACACCCCCCGGGAGCCCTGGGATGCCCTGGATGATAAACTGAGGCTGGGCCGAGCTCCCCGTCATGCCAGCCTCTGCGTTAATGTTCACCTGGTTCTGCATTCCCTCCTATAGACAAACATTGTCAACAACACTGTCAGAGAGACAGATAGACACACACGCACACACGGGAGACTGCCAGGAGCAAGTCCTTAGGTACATTTGTCCTTTTTGGTCTAGAATAGTGCGCGGAAACCTTCTCTCAACTAGACTCCACATGCAACTTAAGGTCTCACCTGTAGTAGGAGCATAAGGTCTGCATTCTGGATGTCTCCTGCGATGTCAAACGGCGTCTTATCAAATTTACTGAGAGCGTGAACATCGGCGCCATGTTTCACGAGCGTCTCCGCTACCCTTTGGTGGCCATTCTGGGCGGCCCAGTGGAGAGCAGTCATCTTCAGCATGTCCTTGGCATTAATGTCTGCGCCACTCTGTAGTGTGACCCAGGAGAAATGACAGGGACGGGATAAGACAGCTGGCAGACTTTGCAGCTTTACTGCTTTCTTCACGCATGTTTTCCAATTTTTCTAGTGTACTTAAATTTAAGAAATGTTGGTCAGAGAAAGAGCAGGACTCTGCATCTGAAAATGGCCTCTGGTCAAAAGCAGTGCACTATATTAGGAATTGGCCAGGTCAGACCCTAAACACACACAATAAACAGCTAAAACCTTAGAAAAGAAAGAGACAGGTGTACCCTGACTAATAGATCCACGATGACATTGTGGCCCTCTGAAGCAGCCATGTGCAGAGGGGTCCTGTCCACTTTGGTTCGGGCATCCCTGCTGACGCCTGCCCTGAGTAGCACCTCGGCAGTGGAATAGTGCCCGTGTTGGGCGGCCAGGTGCAACGGAGATGTGCCCAGCTGCTCAGAGTGCCAAAGAGAAAGAGGGATAAAGAGTCAAAACACCATACAGCTGAACCGGACTGGCAATTAAGACAATGTTTTACATTTAGACCACACAAACCAGCCAAAACCCTGGGTTGGGTAAAACTAGGTAAACTGAAGCAGATAATGAAAATTGCCCAGATAGAGAAGGTAAGACAGGAATCATTTACCCAGTCTGTGGTGAAGGGAGCCCCATTGGCCATGAGTGTCCTGACTTCATCGTCCTGGCCTTTCCGTGCAGCCTCAAGGAGCCGCTTCCCCAAATCCACCAGCGACATCTGAGACAACACAATTACAAAGGTTGCAGTATTTGGCCCTGTGACTGTACATGTATGCAACTGTTGCAGTATGTTTTCACTGAGGTGGTAGCCTGACTTAGGTCTGCTGTTAAACAGTATTAGGCGATTGTGAAGTTACCCGTTCACACAATGTAGGCCTGCCTACCTGTTACAGCTCATGTAGTGTACACATAAATAGGGTCCTGTATTTTGGTTAATCGTGTCACATTAACTGGATTTGAACCTTTTATCATAAAACTGTCCCCTTTTCTTTTTATGTTAGATGGTCCAGCACCATCCTCAGAGCATTTTTGGTCCAAATCTCATTTCTGAAAAAAGACTTCAAATAAAAGGTTCAAATCCAGGTCATATGACATGATTTACCAAAACACAGGGCCCTACTTAATAAAGTATGTACTTTTAAGCCAACTTTTGAAACTCAATAATGGGTTAGGGTACTCGTGCATTTTTGGCTAACTTAATCAAATGAGAGGACTCTGCCCATAGCATATATTTACAACTTAACATAGCTATAAGTGTGTTAATCCCAATTCAGATATTACATACATAAAGTTGTGTTATTAGCTATGCTAGATCAATTGTGTTAAACAGAAATCACCATGGAAGTATTACAGTCGTAATGGAACTTACAACTTTGACTCATCACATATGCTGCGGCCACTGTTTAGCATCTATCCTGTTTCCTAGTCACTTTACCCCTACCTATATGTAACATATCTACCTCGTACCTCTGCACATGTATATAGCCAAGTGATCTCGTTACTCATTGTGCATTTATTCATCGTGTTACTATTTTTCTCTCTGCGTTGTTGGGATTGGCCCTAATCATCTCACTGTTTGTCTACGCCTGTTAACAAAGCATGTGACAAATAAAATGTGGTTTGATTAACAACTTGGCGTTAGTAATGCAAGATATCGATCGTGAAATAGACCAACAACAAAAAACACGGCAGCAAAGGGGCGCGCTTTCGTTCTGTGGAGTGTCTGGGCTACACACCTCTGGAGAAGAAACGGGCTTTTGTTGTTGCTGCAGACTCGTGCTATTGAGGCGAATGAGTCGAGCCAATCCCGGATATATGCTTATCAGATGTCCCATTTGAGCACAACACAATTAATGATGTAAAGTAACGAAGTTAGTGGTTATGCTACAGATCTAACGTACATCACTCGAAACCCGTTGGTATCGCTCAATGCTGGTATGAGTGATGGTAGTTTTTCATAACAGGGAAGAAAGAATAGGCTAGTTATACTGTTGAAAATCGCGTTGATCGGAGGTATGCATCCGTAAACAATCACGCAGTGTGCTGTTGGACACAAAGTAAAATGTGAATAGCTTGATGTGCACTTTTTTGGTTGTCGTTACATTGTAGCTAGCTGGTTGGTTTACTATTACTACATCATGAAACCCCACTATAACGGGAGGCTCTCTTCATAGCAAAAGCGTGGAGATGGAGACGATGAGTAGCCATCTTATAAGCCTCGGTGGTGAAAACGAACAAGAGGCGGCCATGTGTTACATTATCCGTTAAATCATTCACCTACATTATTTAACAACCACGAACAACGACATTTAACTACATGACAGGAAACTCTTTGATATTAAGTTGTTTGTTTTCCGGGGGAAGTCAAGAGAAATTCCTATTTTACACGAAGAGAAAAAACTACTTCCACATCCGGTTAACAGCATTCTTTCTCGCACGCTTCATCAAATGGTTTCGCGCAATTTTTCTGATTTTAAACGATCGATTAATTCATAATTGCTTTTTGTCAAAGAGATGCCATCACCTTTACCGTGCGAGTATTTATACAATATCATATGAGCCTGATGGCGCCAGGTTTGTTATCTAACCAACCATGTAGCTAGTTAGCTAAGGTTCGCAAGCAATAACTTCACATACTAGCTACGTTAACGACACTTAAACACACTTAAGAAATGGGAAAATTCCACAAACTGTTTAGTGCGCGTGATTAATGTGGACTTTAGCACAATGTCCCAGCTTCGAAACTACCACCTTGCTGTGTTACTCGGTCTCGTAACTAGCCAGATCTAAGATAGTTAGCTAATGCCTGGCTAACTTTAATAACAGCTAACGCTAGCTAGCTGGAGGCGGAATCCCGAATGGACGCAAGCTAACGTTGTGTAGTTCTTACCTCAATACGGCTTCAAATGAATGTTCTTAGGCTGCAGACATAAGTTCCTTGACTTTACCCAATTATTTTGAATGTTCTCCTCACCTTAGATAATGAAAATAAATTATATTTTTGTATTAAAACGGATACAAAGATGGCGGCAACTCGACACCGGAGGTGGAAATCGAGCTTTTTGAACCCTCTTGTGGGCGGGCGAATGAAAAAGTAGCAAGCCCTTCAATGGCCAATTAACCCATTACGGTAAAAAGGCGATACTGAATTTACGCTGTAAAAAGAATATGAACGCAACTTGTGAAGTGTTTGTCCCATGTTTCATGAGCTGAAATAAAAGATCCCAGACATGTTCCATGTGCACAAACAGCTTATTTCTCTCAAATGTTGTGCACAAATTTGTTTACATCCTTGTTAGTGAGCCTTTCTCCTTTGCCATGATAATCCATCCATCTGACAAGTGTGGTATATCAACAAGCTGATTAAACAGCATGATCATTACACATGTGCACCTTGTGCTGGGGACAATAAAAGGCCACTCTAAAATGTGCCGTTTTGTCACACAAAACAATACCACAATGTCTCAAATGTTGAGGGAGCGTGCAATTGGCATGCTGACTGCAGAAATGTCCGCCAGATAATTTAATGTTAACTACCATAAGCCGCCTCCGTCGTTTCAGAGAATTTGTCAGTATGTCCAAC
Source organism: Oncorhynchus keta (assembly GCF_023373465.1). Taxonomy (NCBI): domain Eukaryota; kingdom Metazoa; phylum Chordata; class Actinopteri; order Salmoniformes; family Salmonidae; genus Oncorhynchus; species Oncorhynchus keta. The sequence goes on from NC_068440.1 coordinate 10,710,237, forward strand.
CGTTCTCACAACTGCGGCCCACGTGTTTTTTGATGTCAACCTTGTGAACAGAGTGCCCCATGCTGGCGGTGGGGTTATTTAAAACAAAAAATATGAATTTCACCTTTATTTAACCAGGTAGGCTAGTTGAGAACAAATTCTCGTTTACAACTGCGACCTGGCCAAGATAAAGCAAAGCAATGCAATACAGAGTTACACATGGAATAAACAAACATACAGTAAATAATACAATAGAAAAAGTATATACAGTGTGTGCAAATGAGGTAGGATAAGGGAGGTAAGACAATAAATAAGCCATAGTGGCAAAATAATGACAAAATAGCAATTAAACACTGGAGTGATAGATGTGCAGAAGATGAGTGTGCAAGTAGAGATACTGTGACGCTACGGTCACAAGACGCAGGCCTCCTAATTATCCCTAGAATTTCTAAGCAAACAGCTGGAGGCAGGGCTTTCTCCTACAGAGCTCAATTTTTATGGAATGGTCTGCCTACCCATGTGAGAGACGCAAACTCGGTCTCAACCTTTAAGCCTTTACTGAAGACTCGTCTCTTCAGTGGATCATATGATTGAGTGTAGTCTGGCCCAGGAGTGTGAAGGTGAACGGAAAGGCTCTGGAGCAACAAACCGCCCTTGCTGTCTCTGCCTGGCCGGTTCCCCTCTTTCCACTGGGATTCTCTGCCTCTAACCCTATGACAGGGGCTGAGTCACTGGCTTACTAGGGCTCTTTCATACCGTCCCTAGGAGGGGTGCGTCACTTGAGTGGGTTGAGTCACTGATGTGATCTTCCTGTCTGGGTTTGCGTCCCCCCTTGGGTTGTGTCGTGGCGGAGATCTTTGTGGGCTACTCGGCCTTGTCTCAGGATGGTAAGTTGGTGGTTGAAGATATCCCTCTAGTGGTGTGGGGGTTGTGCTTTGACAAAGTGGGTGGGGTTATATCCTTCCTGTTTGGCCCTGTCCGGGGGTATCATCGGATGGGACCACAGTGTCTCCTGACCCCTCCTGTCTCAGCCTCCAGTATTTATGCTGCAGTAGTTTATGTGTTGGGGGGCTAGGGTCAGTTTGTTATATTTGGAGTACTTCTCCTGTCTTATCTGGTGTCCTGTGTGAATTTAACTATGCTCTCTCTAATTCTCTAATTCTTTCTCTCTCAGAGGACCTGAGCCCTAGGACCATGCCTCAGGAATACCTGGCATGATGACTCCTTGCTGTCCCCAGTCCACCTGGCCGTGCTGCTGCTCCAGTTTCAACTGTTCTGCCTGTGATTATTATTATTTGACCATGCTGGTCATTTATGAACATTTGAACATCTTGGCCATGTTCTGTTATAATCTTCACCCGGCACAGCCAGAAGAGGACTGGCCACCCCTCATAGCCTCGTTCTTCTCTAGGTTTCTTCCAAAGTTTTGGCCTTTCTTGGGAGTTTTTCCTAGCCACCGTGCTTCTACACCTGCATTGCTTGCTGTTTGTGGTTTTAGGCTGGGTTTCTGTAAAGCTCTTTGAGATATCAGCTGATGTACGAAGGGCTATATAAATACATTTGATTTGATTTGATACTGGGGTGCAAAAGAGCAAAATAATAGTATGGGGATGAGGTAGTTGGATGGGCTATGTACAGGTGCAGTGATCTGTGAGCTGCTCTGACAGCTGGTGAGGGAGATGTGTCTCCAGCTTCAGTGATTTTTACAGTTCGTTCCAGTCATTGGCAGCAGAGAACTAGAAGCAAAAGCGGCCAAACGAGGAATTGGCATTGGGTGTGACCAGCGAGATATACCTGCTGGAGCGCGTGCTATGGGTGGGTGCTGCTATGGTGACCATTAAGCTGAGATAAGGCGGGGCTTTACCTAGCAAAAACAAATAGATGACCTGGAGCCTGTGGGTTTGAAGCGAGGCCCAGCCAACGAGAGCATACAGGTCGCAGTGGTGGGTAGTATAAGGGGCTTTGGTGACAAAATGGATGGCACTGTGATAGACTGCATCCAATTTGCTGAGTAGAGTGTTGGAGGCTATTTTGTAAATGACATCGCAGAAGTCAAGGATCGATAGGATAGTACGTTTTGCGAGGGTATGTTTGGCAGCATGAGTGAAGGATGCTTTGTTGCGAAATATGAAGCCGATTCTAGATTTCATTTTGGATTGGAGATGCTTAATGTGATTCTGGAAGGAGAGTTTACAGTCTAACCAGACACCTAGGTATTTGTAGTTGTCCACATATTCTAAGTCAGAACCGTCCAGAGTTGCTGGGCGGACAGGTGTGGGCAGCGATCGGTTGAAGAGCATGCATTTAGTTTTTCTTGCGTTTAAGAGCTGTTGGAGGCCTCAGAAGGAGAGTTGTATGGAATTGAAGCTCGTCTGGAGGTTAGTTAACACAGTGTCCAAAGAAGGGCCAGAAGTATACAGAATGGTGTCGTCTGCGTAGAGGTGGATCAGAGAATCACCAGCAGCAAGAGCGACATCATTGATGTATACAGAGAAAAGAATCGTCCCGAGGATTAACCCTGTGGCACCCCCATAGAGACTGCCAGAGGTCTGGACAACAGGCCCCCCCGATTTGACACATTGAACTCTGTAATTTGAGAAACCAAGACTGTTGAGTCTGCCGATAAGAATGTGGTGATTGACAGAGTCGAAAGCCTTGGCCAGGTCGATGAATACAGCTGCACAGTATTGTCTCTTATCAATGGCAGTTATGATATCATTTAGGAACTTGAGCGTGGCTGAGGTGCACCCATGACCAGCTCTGAAACCAGATTGCATAGCAGAGAAGGTACGGTGGGTTTCGAAATGGTCGGTGATCTGTTTGTTAACTTAGCTTTCGAAGACCTTAGAAAGGCAGGGTAGGATATATATAGGTCTGTACCAGTTTGGGTTATGGTATGGGCAGGCATAAGCTATAGACAATGAACACAATTGCATTTGATCTTTTACAAGTTGAATGCACAGAAATAACCAGAATGAGATCCTGAGGCCCATTTTCTTTTTTAAAGGTATCTATGACCAACTGATGCGTATCTCTATTCCCAATCGTGAAATCCATAGATTAGGGCCTTATTTTCTTTTTTTTTCAATTGACTGATTTCCTCATATGAACTGTAACACGGTCAAATCTTTGAAATTGTTGCATGTTGCGTTTATGTTTGTTCAGTATATATCAGCGCTCATGATGAGACCTGCATCCCTTCACCAAGCTATAATACATAGTGTTTTAAAGTATGTTTGCGAGGGAAAATTCGGTCCTGTGCACTTTGAGCAGCTCTCTTTATTCGCAGGCAGCTAGGCCTATTTCTAACGGATTTCTATTTTATTTGCCAGGATACTTACTCAGATGTTTGGCATAGTTTTTGTCTGATTAATATCCCCATTTTTGTGATCTAATAGGCTGTTTTTTATACTAGCTGCTAGTAGCCTAGGTCAGTGGTCCCCAAATTGTGGGGTATGTAACGTAGTTATGTCACTGTTCGCAATAATCGCTACTGTGAAATAGCTGTCGGCTATTCCTTTATGATTCATTGTACAAATGCAATTAACTAAATACTGGTATGTCAATATCTACGCTTATACAGTAACTACTGTGAAACTGAACAATGTAAAGCAAATGAATAAAAACCTTAAATATTTGACCAATTTCTGTCCGATGTGTCAGTGTAAGTAAATAGGCTACAATGAATACTAATGTGCAATGCACCTAGGTATTTTAATCAAAGTATAATGGTCCCAGAGTAATGTACTGTCATGGGCAGATCTTTTCATTCACAGAGGCTACTATTGTATAAAACCTGTATAAAAAGCTGTTGGAAGGATTAGTCCAATAAGAATCCTGGAAAAGCTATTCGTTTTGGATAAGTAAACTATATATTTTATTGGGTGTTGAAGGACATAACAGGAGTCCATAGCCTACTCTGGCTGTTGGTGTTTAAAAGAAACATCTAGAAGATTGACCTCACTTTATTTTTTAACAACACCTCCCGTTCACATAAACTACATTTTACGCCTACAAGGTGCATGGCCATTTCTACACTGAAGCCGGTTTGACGAGACATCTCGAACCTACGACATGTTTTCTGGGTGAAATGTGACGTTCATTTCTCCATTTATTTCAAAAGAAGCTAATAGTGATTCGTGGTGAGATATCGCTTCAAACAAATGCTGCATGTTTAAAGCCCTTCAGTTCGAGATGATTTCTCACAGTAAACAAAGTGGATTGAATACACAGGATATCTTCCTTTATTTCAGAAAAGTCCAGACAAAGTATGATGAGTCACAATTGGGAATTTACTGCTCGTTGTACAATCTCACAAAAAGTTAGCTTTATGATTAGAAGTATCCAGTTAGAGCTACCGTACTTTCAGGAACACTTGCAACATCAGTCTTGACAATTAAAAACATGTATTTCCCTATTTTCATTCAACATTTCCATCCATTCTTTCCTTGACGTTCAAACTAAACATCAGGACAGTGCAGTAGTCTATGCAGAAAATAAAGAAAACAGTTGGCCAGCTCTGCATTTGCACAACTTGCATTGTGGAATCTAACATTTGCCCTCAGTCATTGCACTCAGTTGAGGCCTACTCAGGGCAGCCTGAAAGCAGCATACTTAATAAATAAAATTCATTGGGTGGGTTTGAGCCAGTCCAGTGTCTGAAACAAATCACAAGGCAACCAATACAAAGCGCAAAAGACAGTCATGTTTGTGGCTCCCTAAGTGCTTGTACAATATCTGTTCTGTGTGGAGGTGCTTTGCTTCACATTCTCCTACTTATACATACTACACGCAAACACTCCCAAGGCTCAGGTTGGCACTACCCTTCGAGGATATATTAGGTAAAGGGAAATAATTTTCACTAAGTTCAAATGAGGCAGCACTTTGCATTTGTTAGTGTTCAAAAATATGATGTAGCATACTCAAGTTACCTCACAAATTATGAATGTGTAAGTCCTTAATGTGAGACAGAAGCCTTGCAGTCAGTATGCAATGGAGCTATTTATATTCATTTAAAGGCTGACCTTGTTGCCATTTCTACCTAGTTATGTTCGTTGACATTAGCCAAACGAGTCATGTAGCCAGCATGTGGAGTAAACCTAAGCAGAAGTGCCTATACTGTCATTCACAGTGCCAGTCACCTGCAAGCTAAAACATCTACCCCTAATCCTGTCAGTATTATTAACAAGTTATACACAAAAAAACACAGTACAGACTAATACAGATTCAGTACTTCTTCTTGGGTGGGCCAGAAACTTGACAAAAAGCCATGGTTATTCAGATAAAGTGAGTGTGAGGAGAGGGAGGTTCTTATGACTGGGAGGCTGAGGTGGGATGGTCCTCACAGAAGCAGGTTGAAGTCGAGGAGGTTGATGCTGGGGATAGGCTCTCTCCAGTAGTTGAAGGTGGTGTACTCTAACAATTCGGCCTCTTGCTGCTTCCTTTGCTTGGCTAGGGCGGCATTCTGTTTCTTGGTGGCCTTCTTGCTCTTCTTGGTTGGCTTGCTTTTGGTCACACCCAGGTCTTCCAGCTCGGACAGGTCCGGGGCGGAGATGGGCTGTCTCCAGTAGAGGAAGGAGTCATACTCGCTGTTTGATTTCACCAGCATTTTTATCTGAATGTAAAAGAGGAATGAGGCCAAATTAATATGTGATTTTGGGTCATAGCTTGGAATAGATTAGACATACATACTGCTCTCATCTTAGTCTCTACACATATTTCAACTCCACTTAGTAACCCAGTACTATGTCCCTATAATTTTGAATGGCTCCCTGATATTTTTTCATTAATCCCAAAGGGACCCTATACTGTAGACGCCATGGGTAGGAGATAACCTGAACGTTTTGGCTTGACTGGCTAAGATAAGTCTATGCCATTACATAAGAACAAATGGGCACAGGATTTAAGTAGATTTTTCTTGAGATGCAGATTTAGGTCAATCCTTGTTGCTCATTTGGACCTAAGTGTTGGCAAACTGAAGCAAACTATGTTACATAAGTTTTCTGGTGATTGTGTTCTTTGTTCTAAAACCTGACATGGAAATGCTAGGCCTAGAGTGCAATACCGTGGAGTCCGCATATTTGTGAACATAACCTGATTAGGGATTCCTCGTAATCGGATCTAATCTTGAAATGTGTGTGTGATATATGAGTAATACTTTTTTGAACATTACTAAGTTAATTGTGACCACATAATTATAGGTTCCCCATTAATGTGAATGTCCTAAACCAAATGACAATAACACGGCCACGCAATTCTCTCACAAGTCTGGCTGTGGTAAAAAATAAAATAAAAATGGAACACTCAAAATGATGTAAATTGCACATAGTGAAAATGGACAAGAATCTGTTGTTAAAATGCAATTACTGTAGCATGAAATCAACATTTAGGGTACACATGACCCCACCCTGTCAGTCGGTTATGACATATTAAATGGGGTAAGAATGATTGTCTATCAGTGGATAAAGGTCACAGTATCAAGATGCTCTACAAAACTGATTTAAAAATTCCCTTTGAACCAATCGTTCTTATCCATTAGGTCATGCTTTTGTGTAGATCTGTCGAATACTGATTAAGAGCATCAACGGTCTTCAGTGGATAAAGGTCACAGTATCAATATGCTCTACAAAACGGATTTAAAAATTCCCTTTGAACCAATCGTTCTTATCCATTAGGTCATGCTTTTGTGTAGATCTGTCGAATACTGATTAAGAGCATCAACGGTCTTCAATACCACACCCATTCGGCTACAGAGAAAATTCACCATACGACGTAGACATATAAAAGCATCATTGATGCCTATGATGGTGCAGTGGTTGACGCCCATTGGGGCTTGAGACATGACTGGCGATTTCGATTCGGACATCTATTTATTCTCTAATCGTGTAAATATAGATTCTCTAATGACATCCCCTTTTTTGGACGGCATGTCATCTGTGCGAACGATTGAGACTATTCCAGAAACTGGGTCATGCAGTCCTAAATATATCTGAGATCATGTGCCAAGGATTTACATACAATAAAACATGGCAAAACATTATATAGACAGCATTGACATTCAATTCGGAAGTTACCCGTTTTTTAAGTGTGTGCATTTATATATTTTTATGTAAACAAGCTATCTGGCCTTGCCAGCGTAATGGACAACATTAGGTGATAGGCTATAGTATGTTGTTTCTTTCTTATGCCTATTGGAAATTGTTAAAAGGGTTAATAATAACATTACTATTACAGGCTATAAAAAAAATACATCAACGTTCAGTATTGTTAGTTTAAGCTACATGTAATTCTGGATCCACTATCCAGCAAAGGTGCTCTGAAAATAAAATATTATCTTACGTCTTGAGAAATAGTTCTTGGCTGACACGGTCCTCTGTTTGTCGCAGGATCGGCTCCACTGAGGTATAATAACAATGGCACGCTCTTGCAATGTGGCGATGCTGTAAAATCCTCGCGCACATGCCAGTTTTTTCAGCACCAGGGACAACCACTCCCACACTCTGTGACGAAATTCTGCGCCTGCGTTGGGTTTTTGTCATGTAAAATCAAATAGGCCTATTGTTTTATTAACTAATTATTGTGCATAAAAAAATGTAGTTTCTATTCAATTATGGGAAAGGTCTGTACATTTTGCAATAATCTACCAATACAGATCAAGTCTATAACGACAATTGTACTAATAACATTGTGATGTGATATAATGTTAGGCTAATAAAGTTCGACAATCGACTGAACACGTTGGGCTATATTATCATCTGATAATATGAATAGCCCAAATAGCCACAACTTGGATCCATGTTCAATCCAATACATATGGCTGTTTCATTAGAAAATGCATCGGTGACGTTTTACCCACCGTGAGGTTTCTCTGCTTCCCCAATGAAAAACCCTGTATTAACACCGAGGTTGGCGCTAAACTAAAGAGCAGGGCTACCGCACACAAAGCTATCATAGACAACCTTGATGCTACGGTCGAAGACAGGAATAAGTACAAGAATGCCAGCTATGACCTCCGCAGAGTCAAACCTGCCCAGGGACTGCGGTTGAAAATTAGCCGGCTGGCTAAAACCGGCACTTTTACTGAAACGTCGATTTCCCTGTAAAAATAAAATAAACTAAACTAAACGAGCAAAAGGACAATATAGGAATAAAGTGGAATCATATTAAACAGGCTCCGACGCCCATGTGATGTGGCAGAGGCGACAGACAGTCCATGACGGATTACAAATGAAGACCAGTGGCGACCCGTTATTCAGGGCAGGTGGAGCTAGCTAAATATATATATACAGTACCAGTCAAACATTCTGCCCCTGAACAGGCAGTTAACCCACTGTTCCCAGGCTGTCATTGAAAATAAGAATGTGTTCTTAACTGACTTGCCTGGTTAAATAAAGGTAAAATAAAATAAAAATGTGTGGGGGTGCTTTGTTAGTGACACTGTCAGTGGTTAATTTAGAATTCAAGGCACACTTAAGCAGCAGGGCTAGCACAGCATTCTGCGCTTAGTGGAACTATAATTTGTTTTTCAACAGGACAATGACCCAACACACCACCAGGCTGTGTAAGGAATATTTGACCAAGAAGGAGAGTGGTGGAGGGCTGCATCAGATGACTTGTCCTCCACAATTACCCGACCTCAACCCAATTGAGATGGTTTTGGATGAGTTGGACTGCAGAGTGAAGGAAAAGCAGCCAACAAGTGCTCCGCATCTGTGGGAACTCCTTTACCTGGAAAATCATTCCAGGTAAAGCTGGTTGAGAGAATGCCAAGAATGTGTGAAGCTGACATCAAGGTAAAGGGTGGCTACTTTGAAAAATCAAAAGTTGTATGTTGATTAGTTAAACACTTTTTTTGTTACTACGTGATTCCATGTGTTATTTCATAGTTTTGATGTCTTCACTATTATTGTACAATGTAGAAAATAGTAAAAAATAAAGAAAAACTAGGTGTAGGTGTGTCCAGAATTTTAACTGGTAGTGCATATATTTATTTTTTGCCTGTTTTGCATGTTCTTTTGGTATTAAAACGTGTCACATATCAGTTTGCAAACAATGTTAATATATATATATATATATATATATATATTGCTTTTTGAGTAAGACGGCTCCAAAATACAGGTGTTTAAGCCTAGCTCAGTGCTTTCTGTGGGGGTGGGGCAGCCAGTGGAAAATACAGAGCGTAGGTGTTGGTAATGTTCTCTAGATGCACCGTGATTGGCTAAGTGTTCTGTTATTCATGGAGACACTATGTCACCGCAAAATCTACAAGGAGTTTGTTGACCAAGTTTTTAAAAATGTATTTAATATATAATAATAATAATATAATAATATATGCCATTTAGCAGACGCTTTTATCCAAAGCGACTTACAGTCAGTCATGTATGGGTGGTCCCGGGAATCGAACCCACTACCCTGGCGTTACAAGCGCCATGCTCTACCAACTGAGCTACAGTAACCACGACATTTATACATTTTTCAAGCCCCCTGGGTAAAACATTTCTCCCCAATTTCGTGGTATCCAATTGGTAGTTACAGTCTTGTCTCATCGCTGCAACTCCCACACGGACTCAGGAGAGATGAAGGTCAAGAGCCGTGCATCCTCCGAAACACAACCCAACCAAGCCGCACTGCTTCTTGACATAATGCCCACTTAATATGGAAGCCAGCTGCACCAATGTGTCGGAGGAAACACCGTACACCTGGCGACCGTGTCAGCGTGCACTGCGCCCGGCTTGACACAGGAGTCACCAGTGAGCGATGGGACAAGGACATCCCTGCCGGCCAAACCCTCCCCTAACCCAGACGATGCTGGGCCAATTGTGCGCCGCCCTTTGGGTGTCCGGGTCACGGCCGACTACGAGACGGAGCCTGGACTCGAACCCAGAGTCTCTGGTGGCACAGCTAGTACTGTGATGCAGTGCCTTAGACCACTGCGTCACTCGGGAGGCCTTGTTGACAAAGTTTGATGACAAAATGTGCACATGAAGGACTGCCGCGCCTCCTTCCTGTTCAAGTGAGCCCAGCACAATAAGGTGGGTCCAAAAATGTGTTTTATGCTGCTGCATAAATGATGTCATATGCCGAGGAGATATGTATAATGTAGCTAAGAAAATAATACTAAGTGTATGTTGTGTAGTAAGCTATTAGTAGTAGCCCATGTGCCTCACCCTAATAATTTGGTCCCTTTTCCCCTAATAATTTAGCCTACTGTTCTGACTTGGTGGTGCACATGTAGCCTATAGCCAGTTTTAGAGAAATATCATCATCAAATATTGTAAGAGCTTTCATTGTTTGCTTACATACCCCCTTTATTTATCTTACTGTTCTGACTTGATGTACAGGGAGAATACTGTAAGAACGGCCCATGTTCTGAAGCATGTCGCTGGACATTTCATAAGTGCTGAACAAATAGTTATATTGACTATGTCCGTCCTAGCTCGCTCATTAACGTCTTAATCGAAATTACGGATTAGCTCTTATCCGCTCGTCGTCCCCTTATGTCATAGTTTGCACATCTCAATTGTCAGTAGAAACCACATTTGTTTCAGCAAGTTAGCCATATCAGCTATGTTTTTTTAAAGGCAGTAAATGAGGCTGAATTAACTGTTTCTCTACCAGACAAGGTTATGTTGATAGCCAGGTGTAGCAGTGGTAAAGTGTTGGGAATGTTGTTGGGACTCTGCTGTTGGGACAGCTTTATGTAGCCTCTTAACAGTTTGTGGGCACCATTTGTCACCGTTATAGTCCAATTAATGTATTGTTTAGTGTTGTGTTGTGTAGTGGCTTGCTGGCATGGATCAAAAAATTGGGGGGAGTTTGCCCCACCGCAGAAGGGCTGACAGGCATATTCACAGTAATGTTCAACCTCTCCTTGTCCCAGTCTGTAATCTCCACATGTTTTAAGATTACCACAATCATTCCTGTTCCTAAGAACTTCAAGGTTTCTTGCCACAATGACTACCGCCCTGTAGCATTCACTTCTATAATCATGAAGTGCTTTGAGAGGCTGGTTATGGCACACATGAACTCCACCATCCCAGCCACCCTAGACCCACTCTAATTTGCATACTTCCCCGATGCAATCTCAATTGTTCTCCACACTGCCCTTGCACACCTAGATAGGAGGAATGCCTATTGTGAGAATGCTGTTTATTGACTACAGCTCAGCATTCAACACCATTATCCCCTCCAAGCTCGTCACCAAGCTTAGGACTCTGGTTCCTGACAGGCCAACCCCAGGTGGTGAGGGTAGGCAACATCACGTCCAGCACGCTGACGCTTAACACAGGGGCCACACAGGGGTGTGTGCTTAGTCCCCTCATGTACTCCCTATTCATCCACGACTGTGTGGCCATGTACGACTCCAACACCATTATCAAGCTCGCAGTGCAGCAGGTAGACAGCTTCAAGTTCCTCTGTGTCCAAATCACAGACTTAAAATTGTCCAAATACACATGCAAAGTCGTGAAGAAGGTGCAACAGTGCTTCATCCCCCTCTGTAGGTTGAAAAGGTTTGACATGGACCCTCAAATCCTGAAAAGGTTCTACAGCTGTACCATTGAGAGCGTATTGACTGGCTGCATTACTGCTTGGTATGGCAATAGCACCGCCTTTGATCGAATTGCGCTACAGAAGGTTGTGTGGACAGCCCAGTACATCACTGGGGCCGAGCTCCCTGCCATCCAGGACCTCTATATCAGGCGGTATGAAAAGAAGGCCCAGAAAATCGTCCCCCAACCACCCAAGCCATAGACAATTTTCTCTGCTACCACACAACAAAAGGTATCAGTGCATCAAGTCTGACACCAAGAGGCTCTTGAACAGCTTCCACCCCCAAGAAATACGGTTGATAAAGAGCTACACAAACTGTGTTTACCTTGTATCCTTATTGACATTTTATTTCAATGTTTGCACTGTCTATGCACACTCACAGGGCCCTAGACACACATATACTCACTCCATTTGCTTATTCACACATAATATGCACATACATTTATACTGACTCTACACACCCACTCACATGCAAGCTGCTGCTACTCTGTTTATCTTATATCCAGTTGCCTAGTCCCCTTACCTCTATACATATCTACATCCATCACTCCAGTATCCCTGTACATGGCAATATGGTATTGGAACTGACTTTTTAAAATATTTCCTGTATATAGTATTCTTACTTATGTAAGTAATTGTGTATTTCATATTTCATGTTCTTATTTCTCGGGTTTTTATTCTTCTAGTAATACACTGCTATTGCATTGTTGGGTTTTGAGTTTGCAAGAAAGGCATTTTCACTGCATGTGACATTTAAACATGAAACTTGGATTGTGTACTAAGATTATGTCTATATCTGCAATTTCCCTGTAGGTGGCAGTGTCGACCTTATGATGACGCGAAGTCAAATGGTGTCTATGTCCATAAGGGGTGCTGTTTGACTTTACCGGCAAAAAATAAGCTTTTGAAAAAAACATTTTAAACATTTCAATTTCCTGATTGAACAACTTAGAACCACACCTCAAAAAACCGAGAATCAGCATAAGTGTGGTTGGTGCTATACGTTGGTGTTTGAAAGGGCATTCAGCGAATACTTTTGCTACTGGATATCGACATTGTTTGGGTACATTTAAGAACGGAGGTAAGTCAGCGCCGCTATTGAGACTTTGTTCTTCATGTAGTCTGCCTACTAGCTAATTCTGGAAATGAAAGGGGGTACGTGGTCATTGTTACAATGTTTCTCTTACTGAGAAGGCTTAGAGTTGGCCAAACCCAGAGACAATGGTGTGACGTTGCCTAGAATCTAAATATCCTTGCACTTTCAACATTGATTCATTTGAACGTTTTATGCTTTTAAAGTAAACGACCAGATTCGATCAAACTCGATGTCATTACTATTTGGTGAAATAATGCTTAGCCTATCGAGCTACATAAAGGTTTGCTATGTAGTGTATTTTGTGGCTATTCCCTTGGAAATGGCTTGGCTGGAGTGTGATCTGTCAGGTGTAAATCAAACACTTGTTTGAGTAGTTCTAGCCCAAGATTAGCGGACTAAACTCCGTGTTGAAGTCCAGAGACGTCATAAACCGGAGTTTAGTCCGCTAGCCCAAGTGTCTACCGTTACTCCTTAAGGTCGAAAGGATATGAATTTATTTTGAGGTAGACCGGCTCTAGCAGCCAAACTCAATCTAAAGTGAATCTATTTTAAACTGTGGTACGGTTCGAGAAACATGAAGCCCTTTACTTTCATATAACGTCAAGATAATTTCACAAATGCAACATATACAGTGTTTTTAACCGGCTTTAATACAGTTTCAACAGGCAGTATTTGTCAAGAGTTACACCAGCGTTTCGCAAACTCTGTGCTCGTTTTGGTTTTTGCTGTAACACTACACAGCTGACTCAAAGGCTTGTTGATATTTGAATCAGCTGTATAGTTCTCGGGCAAAAACCAAAACTTGCACTATGGGGGCCCCCCAGGGACCAAGTTTGGGGAAAAACCCGGCGTTACAAACAGGTGTTCAGAGCATGCTAGATAGCACAGGTGGTCCCTCTAACTATCTGTCTTCTGTAAACACGCTCATGGGCATGTGGGAACGCAAACCCTGATAAAGTGTACTCAATTGAACATGTTGTTTATTTTATTTTTTTTACAAATGATTTATAGATATGAAAGATGAAGTCATTATCCTTTTAAATTAGTAATGCTAGGGATGCGTGATACTGTTCATACCCAGCGTCAGGACTCTAAACAAAACTCCCCCATACAGAAGATGTCTTCATCCAATGACTGGAATAATTCAAGCCCTCTCTTTATCAGTTTTCATTGAAATGTTATGTTATTTATACTGAACAAAAATATAAACGCAACAGGCAACAATTTCAAAGATTTGACTGAGTTACAGTTCATATAAGGATTTTCGGTCACTTGAAATAAACTCATTAGGCCCAAATCTATGGATTTCACATGACTGGGAATGCAGATCGGCATCTGTTGGTTACAGATGCCTAAATAAATAAAAAAGTAGGCGAGTAGAACCAGTCAGTATCTGGTGAAACCACCTCATGCGGCACCACATATCTCCTTCGCATAGACTTGATCAGGCTGTTGATTGTGGCCTGTGGAAGGTTGTCCCACTCATCTACAAACATGCTTAATGGGTGACATGTCTGGTGTGTATGCAGGCCATGGAAGAACTGGGACTTTTTCAGCTTCCAGGAGTTGTGTACAGATACTTGCAACATGGGTCTGTGCATTATCATGCTGAAATATGAGGGGATGGTGGCGGATGAAAGGCACGACAATGGGCCTCAGGATCTCGCCGTGGTATCGCTGTGCATTCAAATTGCCATCAATAAAATGCCATTGTGTTGTTTTTCCGTATCTTATGCCTGCACATACCATAACCCCACCGCCACCTGGGGCACACTGTTCACAACGTTGACATCAGCAAACCGCTCTAGTGAACATTCCTGCAGTCAGCATGCCAATTGCATGCTCCCTCAACATCTGTGCCGTTGTGTGACAAAACTGCACATTTTTGTGGCCTTTTATTGTCCCCCGCACAAGGTGCACCTGTGTAATGATCATGCTGTTCAATCAGCTTCTTGATATGCCACACCTATTAGGTGGATTGATTATCTTGGCATTGGAGAAATGCTCACAAACGGGGATTTAAACAAATTTGTGCACAACATTTTAGAGAAATACAATAGTTTTGCGGATGGTACATTTCTGAGATCTTTTATTTCCATTCAAGAAACATGGGCCAAACACTTTACATGTGTTTTATTTTTTAGTGTACTTTTCTTTTTCACATTAAAGTAGTAACAATATGTTCCCTCAAGACACCGAGTATTCATTTCCTCGAAGAGATGAGAGAGCTAGACAAATTACATAGCCTGTTTATGACAAGATTTCTTATTTTTTGTCAGTTCCAAATTAGAGGTCTAAAACATTCAGGGAAGTCAGGCTGGCGACAGTGGCTCAGTCAGTTGACTGCATTGGGTAAAGTAAGCCATTGTGGTCTATTTTCAGGAGGGCATAGTTTTGGGATGAGACTGTAAATGGTCTCGTACTCCCTCACTGTTGCTTCTCCTCTATGGGAAAGCCCATTGGTCAGGGATGGGTTTGGCTCCTCTTCAATACTGTGTGCTCCAACCTCACTGTTGAGGTCTTCAGCTTGATAATATTGTAGCCAACCCTGGTCTCTGGCATGAAAACAAAACCCCATACACCACGGCCGGCCCGCTCATTACCTATGTTGGCAGATTGATAAGGGTGGCATTTTCTGAGCTAAACTGACCAAGGCGCACCACCAACAACACATAACACAACACATAACACATAACCCTCAACCAGTAGCATAAGAGCTTTTTGGGTGAGCGTTGATGCCGCCATGTGATAAGCAGTGCCCACTTTGTCAAAGGCAAGGGCACAAAATATTTTGCTTGTCCGTTCCCAGCGTATCTCTCCAGGGTGCTGTTTTAGAGACTCATCCCTGTGGCGTTCCACCAATGTCCCGTCAAAAAAATGTATTTGTCATAACTCATGTAGCAGAATTAGGATATGTCATAAATCTAAATATATCTGTGCTGTATTCAGTACTTGAATAGCTAAATTGATTAGTCACAGGAATCAGGACTAATAAAGCCAATGCAACGGCCTGTTTCACAAATGGTGGACCTACCCACATGGATGGGCATTCATAAAATTCCATTGCCAGCGACATGGTAGGCTACACCCCAGTAAGCACGAGCCGACATATTTTGGATGGCTATTCTCGGTTCTGTCCAGACCGGAAGTCTTTTTGTGTATTACAAATGTTAGGCTTACCACAGATGGGCATTCATAAAATTTCAGGCAACACTGTAGGCCTAAGGTAAACTCTAGTTTACCTTAGGGTTGGGTGGTAAATTAGATTCATTTGATTTTTGCAGTGGCGCGAGCATTGTAGGCCAAGGGTTAAACAAAAAATAAATGAATAATAATTAAATTGAGGCCGCAGGGACTTTGATACAGGAGGGGGTTGAATATCCAATTTTATCGGTCGCATACACATATTTAGCACATGTTATTGCGGGTGTAGCGAAATGCTTGTGTTCCTAGCTTCAACAGTGAAGTTATCTAATTTGTGTGTGTGTGTATATATATATATATACACACACACACATTTGAACAATTTTTTTGGGGTTGCTACATGATTCCATAAATATTATTTAATAGTTTTAAAGAAAAACCCTTGAATGAGTGGGTGTGTCCAAACTTTTGACTGGTACTGTATGTGTGCAGGGCCAGGGGAATTCTATCTTTTAGTTTGTTAGTGTTTTCAGTTCATGTCTGAGGTGGTTAGAACAGCCACTCAGCAGCTGAGCCTGGCATGTGGGGAGTGTACTTTACCCCCTGCTAGTGTGGAGTAACCTATGACGCGTGACACGCAGGGGGGGGTTGATAATTCCGATAAAGATAGCAGGAAATGTCAAACTAGCTGTATTGAGTCATGGAAGTGTCGAATCCCATTGTGACATTAACTGCATCCTTTTCTGTACGTTTGACTTTGTACTTGTTGCAGATAGGAGCAACTTTAATCTTAACTCATTCCTTTCTTTAAAAGGACACCCCAGTGTACACTGTCACATTAGTGACCTAAGTAGTGGGGGTAAAGGGAGGTTCCTATACTGTAAGCAATAGGTCTATGTATACATTGACCATACTTAATCTTTCATGAGAAGAGTCACTTTGGAGACCTATTTCATTAAGCCTACCAGTAAGTCATTCTGGGAGGACAGGACTTTATATATACTCCTGTTATGGGCTAATGGTTCTCTTCCCCATTTTAATTTGGGATTGATGCGTAGTTGCACACAACAGCTGATGTGGAAAATGGACACTAGACCTCTTTCAGACCTGAATAACTTGATTTTGAAGAGACCTATCTTCACCAACTATATTAATGTAGCTGCTACCTGCGTTTCATCTAGTGCCAGGCAGGAATCACTACACTGATGCTTTTCTCGATTTTAAAGCAACCGTTCTAAAGACCTCAGTTCCAATAGAATTCTAAACACCTGAACCAGTCATCAGATCGTGGATGGCAGTGCATTGGATTCCGTGAAAGATCCATGTTGTCCTCAAGCTGTTGCTTGAAAACTGATGTCTGTGGTTTTTAAATGTGCCATTAAATTCAAAACTTTACAACTGTGTTTTTTTTAACCAGATCCCATGAAAAGGCCTCATTGTAATTCCTCCGTTAGAGACCACTCTCCTCCTTTCTCCTCTCGCCTTTTGACAGTGAGCCACTGACCCACATCCAATATTCCACCCAGTTGGTAGGTAGCTTGCAGGTCTCTATTGCATTTGCACACGCTTATAGGATAGGTGGTGTAACTATTGAGCATGTCATTGAATAACTGTGACCATTGAGGGGGCATTCTGCAGTTGCTACATACATTTATGCATATGTACCCATTTGATTCTTGAGGAATATAACTTCTAAATATCTCATGAGCTTAGTTCAACTATTGTACCGCATTAGAACCCAAAATTTAAGCTTGTTTTGCTCCAATGTTTGTAAACTAAGTAAATGTAAACAAATGCTGTATCGTGTTTTTTTTTTTACAGCTAAAACTATAATGTTGATGTCATGGATGCTCCGCGTATGAATTTGAGTTGTTACACTTCTTCAGCCCCACCCCTCCGCCTTTTACAGAAACCGTGGCGGTGAAACGCTTTGTTTATTGTTTCGACTGCAGATTGCCTCGTTAAAACAGCCAACAAGGGTATCAGAACATCTTAATCTCAACATTGTTGTTGCTGAAAGATCTCATTGAATGGTTTTGAGATGCGAGGATCACAACCAGTGTACGAATCCTAAGGTTCCAATTGTATCTTTTCCAGCTCCCATATAATGCTGTTAGATCTGGCTCTATTAATTGGTCATCACGCTAGGTTACTCCCTACTCGTCTAGGCCAGAGGCGTTGTCTTAATGCCTATAGTGTGACCTGGCACCTTATCCTTTTTGAGGGAACAGAGCTTGGCATTATGAGCCCATGTCAACAGGGAGACTTCTGTGGAAAGTTTTTATTTTATTTGTATTTTTTTGTTGCCTTTGGTGTGTTGTATGAGCATCTGTGAGCTTGTCTTTAGTCCGGGTCGAATGTCATTTTCATCAATACCTCTGCTCACATTACCTCTTGTCTGTGTTGCTTCTCAATTCATAAATCCCAGTAAGTTGTAGCCATCAAGCTCTATGTACACACGTGCTGTTCATTCTGCCTATTTGGAAAAGAGAGCTGCAATGAAATGTGTTTTACAGGGATGTCTGTTAGCATGTCTGTGGAATTTTTTAGCCACGTCAGTGTTTGGTGAGTTAGCAGGAAGTGTCGTCACTGTCAGCCTACCCACGGGGATATGAAATGAACAAACCCACGTTGAGACCATAAGTCTTGCTAACTGCTTCAGACTAGTCAAGTTGATGCCTTGTATTAAAATAAATTAAAATTTGAAGATACATTTCAATAAGCCCCCCAAGACAAAAAGGCTGGGTTAGGTGACATACTCGGTAATTGGACTCGTGCATCACATGCTGTCTGCTACTGTAGCTACATTGTGGTGTTTGCCGTGTCATTTTAACAAGGTTAGTCTCACATTGCTGCTTTGTCAACCTTCTTGTTTTGGCTTTTCTGCCCGTTCAGCACAGATAACAGGGAAGCCTCAGCAGCACTGAGGATCATGTGAAATCTGGACTGACACAGGAGTCCAGTGAGTGAGGTCAGGAGGATTCCATTATTTGTGTTGGCAATATAAACACTTCTGAGTTCTCACTCTGTCGATGCAAAGATACACATGCATCCGTAGAAGGTTGCTGGATGGTTTTGGCACAAAGACGTGATGTTGTCTCAAGGGATCCTAACAGGGTGAAGAACTATTAAACTGTCAACCATTTTTGTACCGTCTGAGGAACCACCTTGCCCATTTCATGATGAGACAAAGTTGGGTGGGGGAAAAATCCCTGTTGGGGAGCCAGAACGATTCTTCCCTGTTCCCACAGGGTAGCCTGTAGTAGTTGAACGAATAAACAGCTGTGGCCTAAGAAGATATGCAAAATATAGCACCATCTTATCAAGGTCTCTCCAGCAGTTCAACAGATGAGTCGCCAGTAGTAATTCAACAGAACTGGACTGTCACTCTTCTGAAGAGGGTTCGTTTTTGCTCATCGTTCGTTGCTCTTCAGAGGAAACCTCAAATTAGAGAGAGACTGCCCCAGGTCTCTGGAAAGCCGGTTTATTTATACAAGATGATGAGCATGCCGTCAGAGACCAGATGAGCCCAAAGCGAGAGTTTCCGTTAATCCTTACCTCACCAGACAAGTATTTCAACTGCCCCAAGTCTGACCCTACCCCCACCCTCTGTTCTTCTTTTGGTGCTATGAATCATGGGAAACTTGGTCATGAGGTTACTCTCCTCTAAATAGTGTACCATAGGAGATATTCTGAGCCCCAGTGCTGTACTATAGACAGTTCACAGTTCTATCCCTCTTTCTGAGTACCGTGTTCTCACCATGCTGTATGTCCTCACTATAATCCCTTTTTTTAAGTGTACCTGCTCTGGGGTGAAACCGTAAGAGGTCAACGCGGAGAGAAGTTAGACCCAGACTTTGCCTGTGCAAGGCTGGCTCGGCCAGTGGCTCAACTCTACAGACGCCTGTGTCCTATTTGACTTGTGCCAGCCTGCCTGCCTTGCCGTCCATCCACACCCTTTATGTCGTCATAAGTGTCTGTGTACAGACTTCATCCCAATAAGCCATGGGGCCTGAGAACCGTCTCTACACCCACTGACCAGCCCCTCTTACAACCCTGATGCCTTTACCGTGCACCAGTCGACTGGCTCTCTGACTGCCCCGATGACTGTTAACTAAAAAGCCTATAAGTGAACTATACAGTGAGTGTGTCAGGCTAGTAGCTTACCTGTTAAAACCGCTGTGATGCCCAAATGGCAGCAATGTGCTTGTGCTATCAAGTGACCCACTCTGTGTGGTGCCTTAGGTTTACTCTTACTTAGTTCTGGAAAACAACAGCTTTGTGTGAATTTTTCCTGAACTGTGCTAATTCAAATGTCTTAAGGAGGTTATTGCCACAGTATTTCTGTATCGGGTTTGAGAGAGCATAGGCTTGACCTTGTTCTTGTGAAAAGGTGTGTGAGAGAGACTCCACCACACACACACACATTCCTAAACAGTTTCCTCACACAGCCTCTGGGCACGATAAAGCGGAGCTGGAGGGGAGCCATGTCATTATGAAAGTTTAATCAAACGATCGGCAGCGGGCCCAAAGTAAACTAAAGTCCAAGCACAGTAGTGGAAAACAACCTGTAGAAGCAGAGTCCTTGGAGCAGGCGGTAACCATGGCGCCGCTACTCTCCCCTATTTGACCTAGATTTTTTTTGTTGATGTAGGCTGTGTGCTGTTTTTAAAAAAAAAAGTTTTATTTGTAGTTCTGTTCTAGTCTAATGTTCTGTATTATTTTTTTGTGTGGACCTTTTAGGAAGAGTAGCTGCTGCTTTCGCAACAGATAATGGGGATCCTAATAAAAATGCCAGAAAGCCGCAGCTCTAATTTGCCTTAACGGCTCATCAATGACCACCTTAAGCATGGTGATAAACCAAAGACGACACTAAGTAGTATAAACCAAACTTTTATGAAGGCAATAATGGTCTTGGCAGAACTTTCTTTCACACTGCAAAAGAGGTCATATAAATGGCTTCGGAGATGGTGCTCCACAGTGTTTATCTTTTAGGCTTCCTCATGTGACTTAGCAAGGCTGGAACTGGGACGAGATGGGAACAACCTAGAGGCGAAAGGCGGATGCTTCGATCCTTACTAGGACAACTGGTCCTTACTGTTTGCAAATGTTTTTTTCACCCTTTGGTATGTCTTTCTCATGGCTAATGTGCTTGTCACCTTGTTTTGTAAAGCTGTAGGTTTAAATGTGTTCTACATCCGTCTCTGATCAAACCTTCCGTTATGTCGGAACTTGGAACAGGGGGGGGGGGGGGGTCTGTGGTCAGACCACAAACCCTTGAGTCTTAGAACTGGGGGACGGGGCAATGTGAGTCAATGTGTCGTCATCGGCACAATTCGGCACTCATGAAGCAGACTACTCACGAAGAATTGCATCATTTTAAAATGGTGCGAGCTAAACACTGTTCTAGACCAGATGCTGGTTTGGGTAAAATGCAGTAAGTAAGTAAGTACGCTGCCTACACCTGCATTGCTTGCTGTTTGGGGTTTTAGGCTGGGTTCCTGTACAGCACTTTGACATCAGCTGATGTACATTTGATTTGCTACCACCTTAGGAGGTTAGGCTTGCAGTGATATGTTGGCTAAAAATAAAATGAACTAGTAGGACCATGTTCACATTACATTGGCTATTTTTTTTTATAAACTCCTGTCTCAACAGATTAAACCCTGCGGTCTTTAATCTGACTGGATACCCGAAGAAGGATCAAGACGCCGGGAGGCTTGAGCGAATCAGGACCTGACCTTTTGGGGGCAGTGGGTTTGGGGATTGACCAACTTTGGCTATCTGATGCAAGGGATCTGGATGCATCAGGACTATCCCAAGATTGAGGGTCACAGAGGCTACCTGTCTTCACCAGCCTGCAGGGCGGCGACAGAGAGCAGGGCGCTGAACCGACAGAACCGGCAGAGCCCAGGAATGAGCGAGTTCTGGCACAAGATGGGCTGCTGCGTGGTGGCCAAACCCCCACCGGTGAGTCTGGGCCAGCTGCCCTTTTATTTACTCATGTAGAGGTATAAAATGCCCACTACTCTAACGTTCTTTGTCAGGTTTCACAAAATTCCTCATCAAATAGATGTATTTGACTATGAAGTTTACTCCCCAAGCTTGCGCTATATTAGATCCTGGCCAATTCTATTCAACCCTCTCTTGCCAAGTTCCACAGAGGTTGTTAGAGGTCCCTGGCTAATCTTGTAGCCAAAGGCAAGGTTTGGGCATCCCAGGCAGCCAAGCATGCTTACTCTGACCACACACAAGAACTTAGTGTTTTTGGCTGTTGCATTCAACACAAAGTTATCAGATTTTTATTGGTATGTACAGAGGCCCAATCAAGGGAGTCCTAAATGCATGCTTAGAACAGCCAAAAGTGAAACACTCCCCAACGATCTATCTACCCATTATTTATTTTTTACGCCAAGATGTTATGGGGGACTCTTTTTAAATGCATCAAAGTTCAATAAATCTGTTGGCAAAGGCCGACGTATTTATGGTGTTTTTCAGACTCCATCTGCATTCACTTACAGGCTATCTTTAAACGGGGGTTTTATAGCTTGCCGTTTAGAGGCATCCACATCGTGAGCGATATCTTGAGTGCCATCTTTTGATTTATTATTTCACGTGTATTATACTTGGGGTGAATGCCAGTCATGAATATTCACTGACCATGTGACCCACATTTATTTAGAACTTTGACCGTGCATAGTTGTGTCCATCAGTAATGTAGGCATCACAATATTGGGACTGACTGTATTGAAAACATGTCCTTACTATCTTTACATTCTAGTCTGATGTTGATTTAATGACGCTAACGGTTGAATCGATCTGTCCAGGGAACTATAATGCCTGGACCTAGAGTAGCTTAGCGTCGTCAGGTGTTTCAAAGCATTTCATGGAATCCTGGCCAGCATTACAGGGGTGAATAGAGGTCCTTTTTGACCGAACATACCAGTGTGTCGCCGGAGAGTGGAAGAACTTCCCTTTAGCCCTCCAGAAGCGACCGCTGACCCTTGACCTCAGGGCGGCACCCTTTCCTGGCCCGGGTTTTGTAAGGAGAGTTTCGTAACGGAGAGTTGCGTAACGGCGGGTTGTGTTCATCCGTTCCCACTCGTCAACAATGAACCTGGGGGCCCAGGAGAGAGGAAGGGGACTGGGCCCAGAAGAGAGGAAGGGGACTGGGCCCAGGAGAGGGGAAGGGGACTGGGCCCAGGAGAGAGGAAGGGGACTGGGGCACTGTCCCGTGGGATGGCTTTTTCCCTTCCTCTTTTCTTATTTATTTTTAGGGCCTGTGTTTGTTCTGTTGAGGGAGGACTGTACAATTACGCCACTTTATATAAATACATGCAGGGGTTTACATGGTGGAACTGTTTAGAGAGGAAAGGGGCTTGTGTGGCATATTTTTTTAATTTTATATTACTGCATTGAGACCCTTCTTACTGATGCTCTCATGAGATGTTGGTAGTTTGGGTCTGCCTAACTTCCTGTATGTCAGTCATGTAATTGCTACCCACTTTTCTAAGCACAGGCTATGCCAAAGGGTTTCTGACACCAAAATGGTTGCTATTACACATAGTGAAGGCCTCTCCTAAAATAAGTTGCTAAGCGACGGTTTCTCTTTTGCAGCACACACAGCTGACCAATTAGCTAGACCTTCCATCAATCAGCCACGGGATAGCCTACCTCCCGTTATGCAACGTTGTAGTGTGGGCTTATTTCTGAGTTTGGTATGACTCATGGCTGCCACTTGAGTGGATGCCAACCAGCTGTGCATTTGGTTAGGTTTGGTATGCCTTTTTTAATGTTTTCAAGGGCTGTTTGGACTAAAGTACCAAACGGCAAAGTGTTTTAAGTTTTAATCGATTGCCGTAATTTCTACTCGGAAGTTGGTCTACACAGAGAGGCTCCTACTTGATCGTGGAAGAATGTCAATAGAGCCATGAAAAGTATAGGGGTTACCTTATTTGGTCGCATGTGTTGTTTGAGTTCAATTCCTGGCATCTTACGTTGCTATGTGTTCACTGATTCAATATGCCTGCTGAAATGGTCGTGAGGTTGTCTTTCCGAGTCTGTGGGAATGACTGCTTTCCTCTGTCATGCAAATGTAGCAACAAGAATGGTCGGTAAGATGCCTGATTCATTGGGTATGTAGGCATGCTCCAACAGATCCTCCGAAGGCAAGATGACGTCAAGAAGAAAAGACACACGCACACAGTGGTCTACCTTGTTTTTGTTACATGACTTGCTCATAGGATACAGGGTTCAACGTTTGGTCAGCAGCAAATTTGTAAACATCGGTCAAGGATGCTTATGTAACACTTAAAATGGCTAAAGGTCTATATCCTGGTCAAATCAAATGTATTTATATAGCCCTTTATACATCAGCTGATATCGCAATGTGCTGTACAGAAACCCAGCCTAAAACCCCAAACGGCAAGCAATGCAGGTGTAGAAGCACGGTGGCTAGGAAAAACTCCCTAGAAAGGCCAAAACCTAGGAAGAAACCTAGAGGAACCAGGCTATGAGTGGTGGCCAGTCCTCTTCTGGCTGTGCCAGGTGGAGATTATAACAGAAGAACATGTTCAAATGTTCATAAATGACCAGCATGGTCAAATAATAATAATCACAGTAGTTGTCGAGAGTGTAGCAAGTCAGCACCTCAGGAGTAAATGTCAGTTGGCTTTTCAAAGCTGATCATTAAGATTATCTCTACCACTCCTGCTGTCTAGAGAGTTGAAAACTGCAGGTCTGGAACAGGTCAGGATTCCATAGCCACAGGCAGAACAGTTGAACCTGGAGCAGCAGCATGGCTAGGTGGCCTGGGGACAGCAAGGAGTCATCATGCCAGGTAGTCCTGAGGCATGGTCCTAGGGCTCAGGTCCTCCGAGAGAGAGAAAGAAAGAGAGAATTAGAGAGAGCATACTTAAATTCACACAGGACACCGGATAAGACTGGAGAAGTACTCCAGATATAACAAAATGACCCTAGCCCCCCCCAACACATAAACTACTGCAGGATAAATACTGGAGGCTGAGACAGGAGGGGTCAGGAGACACTGTGGCCCCATCCAATGATACCCCCGGACAGGGCCAAACAGGAAGGATATAACTCCACCCACTTTGCCAAAGCACAGCCCCCACACCACTAGAGGGATATCTTCAACCACCAACTTACCATCCTGAGACAAGGCAGAGTATAGCCCACAAAGATCTCCGCCATGGCACAACCCAAGGGGGGGCGCCAACCCAGACGGGAAGATCACATCAGTGACTCAAGTGACGCACCCCTCCTAGGGACGGCATGAAAGAGCACCAGTAATCCAGTGACTCAGCCCCTGTAATAGGGTTAGAGGCAGAGAATCCCAGTGGAAAGAGGGGAACCGGTCAGGCAGAGACAGCAAGGGCGATTCGGTGCTCCAGAGCCTTTCCGTTCACCTTCACACTCCTGGGCCAGACTACACTCAATCATATGAAGAGATGAGTCTTCAGTAAAGACTTAAAGGTTGAGACCGAGTCTGCGTCTCTCACATGGGTAGGCAGATCATTCCATAAAAATGGAGCTCTATAGGAGAAAGCCCTGCCTCCAGCTGTTTGCTTAGAAATTCTAGGGACAATTAGGAGGCCTGCATCTTGTGACCGTAGTGTACGTGTAGGTATGTACGGCAGGACCAAATCAGAGAGATGGGTAGGAGCAAGCCCATGTAATGCTTTGTAGGTTAGCAGTAAAACCTTAATCAGCCCTTGCCTTAACAGGAAGCCAGTGTAGGGAGGCTAGCACTGGAGTAATATGATTTAAAAAAGGTGGTTCTTGTCAGGATTCTAGCAGCCGTATTTAGCACTAACTGAAGTTTATTTAGTGCTTTATCCGGGTAGCTGGAAAGTAGAGCATTGCAGCAGTCTAACCTAGAAGTAACAAAAACTTGGATTAATTTTTCTGCATTTTTGGACAAAGTTTCAGATTTTTGCAATGTTACGTAGATGGAAAAAAGCTGTCCTTGAAACAGTCTTGATATGTTCGTCAAAAGAGAGATCAGGGTCCAGAGTAACACCGAGGTCCTTCAGTTTTATTTGAGACGACTGTAACAACCATTTAAGATGAATTGTCAGATTCAACAGAAGATCTCTTTGTTTCATGGGACGTAGAACAAGCATCTCTGTTTTGTCCGAGTTTAAAATTAGAACATTTGCAGCCATCCACTTCCTTATGTCTGAAACACAGGCTTCTGGCGAGGGCAATTTTGGGGCTTCACCATGTTTTATTGAAATGGTCAATGGCTATGGCATCTGCAAGCTCGCATCAGGAGATGATAAACTAACAATATAGTGGACAATTAAAGCCTTCGTTTTTTTTATGGCTTATGCATAGCAAGAACAATATATTTAATATTCTAAGCCATCACATTAAAAACTTATTTTTAAATAAAAAATCCACTACTTGACTACTTCTGCAAGTTTTTTGCATAGAGGCTTTTTTGACATTGTTTACTATCCGGCATCAACTTCTGTTTGTTCTACAGTATTTCATCCCATGAACAATAAACCACCTCATGGTTTACACCTATAACCAAATAAGTGTTCCTCTCCTGTGTCTCTAATAAAATAAGCTGCTTATTTGTGGACAAAATGTTGATCATTGTTCGATTTTAAGTGCATGTTTATGTTGTAATTTTAGAGCATCTTCTGAATTCGAATCTAATTTCGCTTTAATTTTTGGTTGCACAGCTGCTGTGCTATGCTGTTGCCTAGCCATATTTGAATTACTATAGGTCACTGGCCACTGACCTCTGACCTCTGGCGTTTTGCATTTGTTTCAGAAGAAGAAGAGGAGGAAGATTGACTGCAGCATGATCGGAGAGCCCACAAACTTTATGCACCTCACACACATTGGCTCCGGGGAGATGGTGGAAGGTTTGCCGCCGGTATGTATAAAGTTTTGGCTACTTTCACGAAGACCATCCTTTTTACACATTTTGTAATCAATGTTTTTGAAGAATGATAGGTCAGTCTGTAATCTTGACAGATAAACCTAACAATTGCTGTTGGGCTGCTCATAGTGAGTACTATTATTTGGTCTTTGCGTTATACTTGCATTGCATGTCAAATTAATTTTAAAAAAAAAAAAAACTTATTTCAATACTTGGATCAAGTCTGGAAGATATTGCTTAAAACATCTCAGTGCACCATGGTACAAACCAGGGAATTAGTATTGTCCAGAGGTTTTCTTTGGACAAAAATGAATACAAAAACACTGCTTTCATACATGAACTGCTACACTTGTCCCACACCCATTCATTGGCTAATTGGCCCATCTCCAGCAAGCCACCTGCAGCCTCACTTTTGAACAAGGCTCAGCCTGTGCAAGAGGCGGAAGTGGTCCTGTGAAACGCAGGCCCTGAAATGGACCCCCTCCCTACCACTTCATGCCCATGATGTTCCCTACACCCTATTACTCAGTCCCTCTTCTCTCCCTGGGAGTGATTCCAGAGGGCACACAGAGAAGGGACAGTGACAGGGGACACAGCTGGAAGGCCTTGGCTGCTAAATGAAAGGCCCCCTCTGTGTCCTGCAACGCTGGTTGAAGATTCCCCCAATCATCTAGCACAGCAACCTAAAACAAGAGCTCCTTTCTGTGCCTGTTAAAGGGGAACTCAGACACCCCACTGAAAACCAAGTCAATTCACCAGTGATCAAGTCTTGTTTACTTAGCATTGACAACCTTAATGAGCTTTAATGCCGAATGAGAGGCGTATACGTTTTGTTTCCACTAAGCCGGTGACTCCATTGTGAACCATGACTAACCCTTATAATGATGCAAAGCCCATTAATGGGCTGGAACATTGTAAATAGGTGTGGTAGACAAACACTGCTGCCTTTTTTGATGAAGCAGAATTATTACATAACACCATTATGAAACGTCTGTCTGTGTAATCTTGACACTGTGTCTCCTTCAGCGCCGTCAGTATTCCGACTACAGGTTATTATTTAGTTTTCATGCACGGTGTTCTAATGTTGCAAAGTTAGTTAGCATTTTCACATAAACTAGAGGTGGGTATCCATCAACCGCTCGGGATTGTAGGGCTACAGTGTGTTTCCATTCGGCATATGAAATGTCAACATATCACACCATTTGTGAGTGAGCGAAGGGCACTTACTTAGCAACCACATTTTTCGTTGTGTAATCCAGCTGCAGGTGGAATGACTCAAGGTATCTTTAATAATACCGACTGTTGCATAATACCAGAAAACAGGTCATATTGTCAATGTCCTCTGTTCTTGCTGGTTGACGCTCCACTGAATTTGACATGACTCTACCAGGCAGTGATGTTCGTATGACTGCCATGTTGCTCTTGTCCCTCATGCAGTCAGGGTCAGTCCAAGAACAGATGAGGTCCAAAGGACCCAGCACCAATGGCAGAAGCAGCCTCTTATAGCCAGTAAGTACTGTCTATATACTCCAGTGCGCACACATACTCACTCTTTAGATCATACTGTTTTAGGGGTTAAATAAATGTCCAGGTGAAAGTGTTCATCTTAATTAGTTTATTTTAGACTGGGGAATTGTTTGTCAAGCGGTATGAGTGGGATATTAATGGATGGCTCTCCTTATATTTTGTTCTTCCACATGACGACGATGAACTACTTGCCTAAGTTCTTGGAAAACTTTTTTGAAACACCTTACTGTGGATTTTTTATTTTTTTTGTATCTGAACATATTCTTCTATGTTTAGCTTTTTATTCAGAAACTACTGCTCTCCAATGACATGTTTTGTTTGCGGTTTCAGACATATGGACCAATCCAAGGACTCGACGTGAGCTCATTTCCCCCTTCCTCGGACCCAGCCTCAAGCCAACCTTCATGGACCAACTCTGCATATTGCACTGCGGCCCACAATGACCCCCGCAAATGGCACAAAAAACAAAAAAAAAGATTACTTAATTTCCCAGAATCCCTTTCGTCCCCCATCATCCAGTTTCAAATGGAACATGACTCTTGCCTTGAAGCGGGAAAGTACCCTGGATTCTCACTCAGCACTGGGGACTGGACGGGATTGTGAGTGGGCTTTTAGGAGGTATTTGTTACACTTCAGGCTGCTGGCGGATACAGATTTTCCCATTTGCCTCTGTCTCAAGCAAGGGATTGTCCGAAGATTTCATATTTTACCAACAAGACCGTCTCACAAGTGTGATACTGCTCTTTCAATAACGCAAACAAAAGTTTTCTTTGTTCTTGACACAAAGTGGTGTGCATTTGTGCCCTTTTAAAAGTGTTGTCTGTAATGATTATAATGCCTTTATAAGTAGTAAATGGTGGAAACTGAGCCCATATGTTTCCTATAGTGCCGTGACAAGCAGGCACTTTTCATATGTATTGCTGAAGTGCAGTGGTCAAATTGTTATTTAGGTTTTGGAAACAAAGTTTCTCAATTAACAAGCAGGATGTGGCATCACCCCTGGCTCCACCCGCTACTTGTCTGGAGCAGTTTGAGATGCAGTCTTAGCAGCACTGTAGACCTACAGTGTGGGAGTGGTCACGTGTAGGCCTACTTTGCTAATGTTTTGGCACTTTGCCCGTTTCACGTGGATGATTCTTAGGAGTTTTCTAGTCTCTCACACACATTCCACCATTAGTTACTCAAGTCTTCCTTAGAAACGCACGGCAAGTTTTTCATAGACAACCCTCTCATATATATACTTCTACCTTAAGTGTTATTGCCAAAGTTATACCTTTATATTAGTTTATTTTTTACCATGCCTGCTTTAACACCAGCACATCTGAACACTGGATAGCACTGGCAGGAAGCCAGCGGCGGTTAAAGCGTTGGGGCAAGTAACCGGAAGGTCGCTGGTTCAAATACCCGAGCAGGCGAGGTGAAAAATGTATCGATGTGCCTTGCTCATAGGCACTGTACGATGGCTGACCCTGTAAAACACTGCACCTATCTGGTGTACGAGACACAAAAAAGAAGAAATTCATTACCTTCTGTCGTGTCCCATAGACTCCCTTTTTGGGAGTTTGTATGGGGTAGTAGTCTTCTTGCGCAATCCACTTGTAAGCGCTTGAAAGCTGAATGTAAGATGCCGTAACTAATCTTAATCGTTTGCCTTTATCTAAAAACGAATCTAGTTGGACTGTTAGTTCAGCAGGTTTATGACGCCAACATCTCAAATGTATCATAAACTATGGCAACTTGGCCTTGGTTCTCCTGTTGCACAGTGTTCCTCTTAGAATTGGCCCCTGCCTGTCTAAGCTGAGACATGCTCATTCACTTTTGAGCTATTCTGAAAGGTGACTTTATGGGCTTTCTGTTTCAATGGCAATCTGCAGTTCAGGTTAGAGGAAACGGTAAAGCCTATAATACTACGGTGAGAAAGTGATGGCTGATTTTGCTTTCTGTTATTTTTCAATTTATCAAGTTATTTTGCCTCATTACTGGTAAATGGACCCGCTGTTGTCATTGTATTCAATATTACATTTAGATGCATGCCTACTACAGTTCAGGCAAACACTTGCCGTATGAGAGAGTAATTTTCATTATTTGTTTTACGACTGCCCTCCATATTTTTGTCAGCTGTGGAGCTGGGTTTTAAAGTTTTGTTTTAAGATTTATCTCTGACTGAGGAGATTCCAGGATGCAATGTACGTGCTTTCTTTTTTTCAGTTGCACTGTTTTCCTGGGTCTCCCTCTTTAGTTTGAATTGCACATGTGTTCCACAGTCATCCTATGTGGACGTTGGTGAACAGATGTGTGATAGTAGAGGAAGTATTTCAACTGCCGCAAATCTGTGTTTTCTCCGCTTCTGGGCTTTTTCCCTCCTGAAAATACAGTCTATTTTATGTATCGTTGTGTGTTTTTTGTGTTTACTTGAAAGTGCCATTTACTTTGAAGGGGCACATCCTCCAGAAGTGTATTTTTTTTTTTTTTTACCTTTTTTATTTAACTAGGTAAGTCAGTTAAGAACAAATTCTTATTTATACACAAGTACATATGAAAAATAAATGTTCCCCAATTCTGAAAGAGGGTAGCTCCAAGTTTGGGAACCCCTGATTTAGGGAATAATATGCAGACAAATTATACCCAGTTTAACAGTTTGGTGATAAGTCAGCAATACTTTCTGAGTTCAGGGAAATCCAACATTTCAAGTGTTTAATTAGTCTTCAGACCCAGATTGACAGCAAAAGTCTGTAAACTAATCACTGATATTACATTTGCTGCGATGAACACGGCTCAAATTTGAGTTCCCCTGTTTCCAACAGCCAGAGCAAATCACACTGCAACGTTGCAGGAAGAGACTTACTGTTATGAGAGGTTTCATCCAGCCTTCGCACATCTCATCCTCCAACATCTTGTGTTTTTATTACAAGCAGCTGTCTGAGACCACAGTAATCTCAACAACAACATAATAATGATTTTAATCTGTGTGAGCAGCCCAGAGTCAAACCATGGAGCAGAGCGCAGGATAACGCATTCATTACCTACTTCACTGGGGAAGGGGGGGGAAAGTGCACATGGAAAAATTGAAAATGTGGTAGGTGTAGTTCAGTGTAAACAATGTGGGAGAAGACTGAAGCTACAGTCTTTTGCACTGACTAAACTTGACAGAGCAAGGATGCCCCGATAAACTACTGGCTGGCTGTCGTGAGCTATTTGTAATTTATCTCCACAGACTAGAAATATATTTAACTTGATGCTGCCCACTAATTTACTTTCAAGTATCATCACTTACTATTTCCAGTTAGTTTAAAGACAGAAAAAATAGGGTTAGAAATGTTCGTTGAAGGTTTTTGAATGTTGATGACATTCTAAACCTTCAACTGAACCATCTGAGACTAAATGTAAAAAGTAGACCGCATACGTCCCTTTACTCAGTGTGCTACTTTCCCCGGAATTACATCATATTTATTTGCTCCTTTTTTTCTACATTGGCATCTCTTTGAACCTACCCTACAATAGTGTTTGTTTTTCTCAGTGAGTTCTGTCCTGTCCTCGCCATAAGGTTTTCAGCTTCTCTCATCCGGCACTCTTCAATGTTTAAATTGTTTTTTTTTTTTAGAGGATATTAAACCTTCAACACTCTACTTCCTCTTTAACAATGGATGCTGTTTCTATATAAAACATTGGGCATAGCCAATAGTTTTGGCACTTGGCTGCAAACACCACTACACACATGGGGCCTGTCCTTGGCAGAGCCCAGCAAAAGCCCATCGCCTGAATGAAGGAAATCTATGGTCCATTGTGCTTCTTGATTACACTAAAAGCCGCCGGCAGATCAGATCGGGCCTGGAACAAGATAAGAGCTCCTTTTCATTGGGTTTCAGCATGAGAAGTTGGAGCTGTTGGTTAATATATAACATGGGCTGTTTATATCGGGCCTCCAAATAATGACTGGTAGTGGTGGTTCTGTAACGAATCTTACACAATGACTGATGGTAGTTATCAGATGACTGAGCCACTGCTGAACTTGCTGTACTGCAGGTCCTGTTTTACAACCCAACTAATGGAACATGCTGTAATGTCTCCAACTGTATTTATGGATGATGTTATAAAATTCTAATGAATTAAACTAGGGATTAAAGCAGTTCGGAGGTTTGAATGGGTCGTGGGTGTCCGAGATAATAAAATTAAAAACAATTTTTATAATGGAAAATATTCCAGTCTGAACTTAAATGACTTAAACCAGGTAGAAATGATAATGAACTTATTTTTTAATAATTTAACTTATCATATAGAAGTGTTTGTGACTTAATACCACATTTGGACATTGAAAACACAAGCCAATGATGAGATACAATATCAAACAAACCATCTACTCTATACAACCCAGAACAGCATATCATGATTTTCTAATCAAGGGCTTGAAAACAAATCTTGATGCATGTACAGTAAAGAAAGTAGCAACATCAGTAAAAACATCTAGATTCAAAACACCTATTTTAAAGACCTGAATGACTCAAACTTTGGACTTCTTTTCCTATAGTGTAGATGGGATCGGCCGAGCCTGATTTCCGTAACTGTAAACCTCGGCCTGGCACCAGTCTCACACTTCATACACTGTTCTCTGTTCCTGTTTATTGAGTTTCCCCACATCTACCTCACTTCCTCTCCCTGTAAGAGTCCTTTTCCTGTGTGTCTGGTGGCTCCAAACAGCCAGTCTCACCTTCTGCGATCTGGGCCAAATTCCCCACTCCCTCTGTGTTCCTTTTATTAAGTGCTGTGTGGAAGGGGAGGAAGCTGGTAGAGGCCAAACACCCTCCCACTGTACCCAACAGAGCTCCTAAAAACAACACATTCACTCCTGTACTGGATAACAAGTCTCAGTGTATAATGGGTTCTATTGAGTGCTAGCTCAAGAATTAAGTTGAACATGAGACATTGGGGTTTATTCATAAATGTGTTGATCACATAGAGTAGTTTCCTACTTCAAGGACAATACAGCAGACGTTTCCAGAATCCGATGTGGTAAATCTTGGTGTTTTAAGAAATCATCATCTAAGTTCCATAGATGTACTTCCAATGGAATTGATGAGGGATTTACAAGCATGTTGTTTTCTCTCGGTAGACAAACATTTGAGAAAGTTACGTTATTAGGACAAAGATTTAAATAAAAGGATGAAATGAAATTACCCCCAGGTGATGCTTCCATCATAGGCAGTCAGCTACAGTGAACAAAAATATAAACGCAGCAAGTTTTGTTCCTATCTTTCATGAGCTGAAATAAAATATCCCAGAAATGTTCCATATTGTCATATGCCAAATTTGTTTACATCCTTATTAGTGAGCATTTCACCTTTGCCAAGATAATCCATCCATCTGACAAGTGTGGTATATCAACAAGCTGATTAAACAGCATGATCATTACATAAGTGCACCTTGTGCAGTGGACAAAAGGCCACTAAAAGGTGCAGTTTTGTCACAGAATACAATGCCACAGATGTCAAGTTTTGAGGGAGTGTGCAATTAGCATGCTGACAGCAGGAATATCCACCAGAGCTTTTGCCAGAGAATTAAATGTTCATTTCTCAACCATAAGCTGCCTCCAACATTGTTTTAGAGAATTTGGCAGTATGTCCAACCGGCCTCACAACCGAAGACCATGTGTAACCATGCCAGCCCAGGACCTCCACATCTGGCTTCTTCACCTGCAGGATCGTCTGAGACCAGCCACCCAGACAGCTGATGAAACTGGTTTTGCACAACTAAAGAATTTCTGCACATACTGTCAAAACCTGTCTCAAAGAAGCTCATCTGTGTGCTCGTCGTCCTCACCAGGATCTTGACCTGACTGGAGTTTACTGGGCAAATGCTCACCTTTGATAGCCACTGTCACGCTGGAGAAGTGTGCTCTTCAAAGATTAACCCTGGTTTCAACTGTACCGGGCAGATGGCTGATGTCAATGTTGTGAACAGTGCCCCATGGTGGTGGTGGGCATAAACTACGGACAATGAACAGAATTACAATTTGGCAATTGGAATGCACAGAGATACCGTGATGAGATCCTGAGGCCCATTGTTGTGCCATTCATCCACCGCCATCAACTCATGTTTCAGCATGATAATGCACAGCCCCATGTTGCAGGGATCTGTACACAATTCCTGGAAGCTGAACATGTCCCAGTTCTTCCTTTCCCTGCATACTCACCAGACATGTCACTATTTGAGCATGTTTGGGGTGCTCTGGGTCGACGTGTACAACTGCGTGTTCCAGTTCCCGCCAATATCCATCAACTTCGCACAGCAATTGTAGAAGATTGGGACAACATTCAACAGCCCACAATTAACAGCCTGATCAACTCTATGCAAAGGAGATTTTGTGCCGCATGAGGCAAATAGTGGTCACCAGATACTGTCTGGTTTTCTGATCCATGTCCCTACTTTCTTTTAAGGTGTCTGTGACCAACAGATGCAGATCTGTATTCCCAGTCATGTGAAAACCATAGATTAGGGCCTAATGAATTTATTATTTCCTTATATAAACTATAACTATAAACTGTAGCTCAGTCAAATCTTTTAAATGGTTGCATGTTGCGTTTATATGTTTGTTCAGTGTAATTTAAGCAATAATAGTTAATGATGATTAATATAAAACCGGTTGCTTCCCAGCTAGCACACTTGGTTCCTTGGAAGTTGTGGGAACGCAAGTCTTTGGTTTCTCATTGGTTCTGGGAACAAATCCATAAGTTTTCTGACCAGTTTTTTTAAACACTTTTTGACTGTACTGGGAGGTTGCAATTAGGTTCTGAGAATGTTTTATTATGGTTCCGTGAAGGTTTTCCTGGGTGGTTTTAACGATCTGAGAATAGAAATTCTAGGTTATTTGCAAGTAATTAAATAACATTCTGAGAATGTTTCAATCATATTTAATAACACAGCTTAGGTTAACTATTTTGAACTCCAATAACAGATTGGATGCTGAAGTACACGGCTATTAATTTGCTTAACCATGCAAACGCATATTTTGTATTGTGGCACGGCATCCGTGAGATTCTGTTCTTTATCCATGGAATTACTCCACTGCACCAGCAGGATGCAGCTAGCATGCCACGTTCATTTTAGTCTGTTCAGACAAACCCTATTTCAAAGGAAACAAGCACTCATGAAGATCAGGTTGGGACAATTTAGTGGGCGCAGTCAACACACCTGAACATACTTAACAATGTACACTGAGCATACCAAACATTAAGGACACCTTCCTAATATTGATTTGCACCCCCTCCCCAATTTGGCCTCAGAACAGCCTCAATTCGTCGGGACATGGACTTTACAAGGTGTCGAAAGCGTTCCACGGGGATGCTGGTCCATGTTGGCTCCAATGCTTCCCACAGTTGTGTCGAGTTGGCTGGATGTGCTTCGGGTGGTGGCCCATTGTTGATACACACAAACTGTTGAGTGTGAAAAACCCAGCAGTGTTGCAGTTCTTGACACAAACCAGCGCGCCTAGCACCTACTACCATACCCCGTTTAAAGGCGCGAAAATATTTTATCTTGCCCATTCACCCTCTGAATGGCACACATACACAATCCATGTCGCAATTGTCTCAAGTGTTAAAAATCCTTCTTTAACCCGTCTCCTCCCCTTCATCTACGCTGATTGAAGTGGATTTAACGAGTGACATCAATAAGGGATCATAGCTGTCACCTGGGTTCACCTGGTCAGTCTATGTCATGGAATGTTTTGTGTACTCAGTGTGTATGTTTTTAAGTAATATTCTTAGAAAGTTCTTTGAACAATACTAACATGTTGTGTTTTTTTATGGAACGTTTTCTTAATATTCTGAGAGCATGACTTTAAATAAAACCACGAGGAAACCTACAGAAAAGGTTGTGCTGAAATACTGAAATTCCCACGGAAGAACGTTGTTTCTTAACGTTCCCTGAGCAATTTGAGAACATGACTTTAAATAGAACCACGAGGAAACCTGTCGGAAAGGTTATGCTGAAGTACTGAAATTCCCACTTAAGAAGCATATGGTTCACAGAACTTGATGTGCTGCTGGGTTATCTATTCATCCCTGATACACCAGCTTTGTAGGCAGTTTGTCTGATACACCCTTTATCTCAGTTAATTTCGTTTTGTTGCAAATGGATGAATCAATAAAGACATCATCAGTCAATGATGTCATCACCTGTTATTTAAACACACACCCTTATCAGCACTGACAGAGCATTACAATAA
Source organism: Oncorhynchus keta (assembly GCF_023373465.1). Taxonomy (NCBI): domain Eukaryota; kingdom Metazoa; phylum Chordata; class Actinopteri; order Salmoniformes; family Salmonidae; genus Oncorhynchus; species Oncorhynchus keta. The sequence goes on from NC_068440.1 coordinate 10,746,669, forward strand.
AATATATTTTAGATAGTGTATTACAATAATGAACTTCATAGTCTAAATGAACAGTCATCTGGATATGGAAGAGGAAAAAAACAAACACAAAGAATTATCCAATAATGTCATATGAGCAGGGGTGCAACTTTCAGTGGGGATATGTCCCCCGAATATTCTGAAATTGTATTTTTGCCCCCCAGTTTTATTATTGGAATGTGATACAAAACAAGGAAACGTTGTTCTTTAGGACCATGCGGAATCCTCTGAGCGTTAAGGTAGGCTGGCCTTCTAGGGAGAGTTGCTGGCCTTCTAGGGAGAGTTGCTGGCCTCCTAGGCAGAGTTGCAAAGAAAAAGGCATATCTCAGACTGGCCAATAAAAATATAAGATTAAGATGGGCAAAAGAACACAGAAACTGGACAGAGGAACTCTGCCTAGAAGGCCAGCAATCCCGGAGTCGCCTCTTCACTGTTGACGTTGAGACTGGTTGTTTTGCGGGTACTATTTAATGAAGCTGCCAGTTGAGGACTTGTGAGGTGTCGGTTTCTCAAACTAGACACTCTAATGTACTTGTCCTCTTGCTCAGTTGTGCACCGGGGTTACTAGTTAGAGCCAGTTTGCTCTGTTCTGTGAAGGGAGTTGTACACAGCATTGTACAAGATCTTCAGTTTCTTGGCAATTTCTCATATGGAATAGCCTTCATTTCTCAGAACAAGAATAGACCGACCAGTTTCAAAAGAAAGTTATTTGTTTCTGGCCATTTTGAGCCTGTAATCAAACCCACAAATGCTGATGCTACAGATACTCAACTACTCTAAAGAAGGACAGTTGTATTGCTTCTTTAATCAGAACAACAGTTTTCAGCTGTGCTAACATAATTGCAAAGGGGTTTTCTAATGATCAATTAGCCTTTTAAAATGATAAACTTGGATTATAGCTAACACAACATGCCATTGGAATACAGGAGTGATGGTTGTTGACAATGGGCCTCAGTACGCCGATGTAGATATTCCATAAAGAAATCTGCTGTTTCCAGCTACAATAGTCATTTACAACATTAACAATGTCTACACTGAATTTTTGATCAATAAAGATGTTATTTTAAAGGACAAAAAAAAAAAGCTTTTCTTTCAAAAACAAGGTAATTTCTAAGTGTCCCCAAACTTTTGAATGGTAGTGTAAGTGAATTTGTCCCAATACTTTGGTCCCCTAATATGGGGGGACTATGTACAGAAAGTGATGTAGTTTCTAAACGGTTCACCCGATATGTATGAAAATGCCCTCAAATTAAAGCTGACAGTCTGCACTTTAATAGTCATTGTATCCATATCAAATCCAAATGCTGGAGTGGAGAGGCAAAACAACAAAACGTGTCACTCGCTAGGTTCCCATCCAACTGGCTACAGATTTTCATGCTAATACTCTAGAATCGGCATATAGAAAATGTGTGCAATTTCCCACCAGTGGTGTGTTTCCACCAAATTGACAGTGCGCGATCACGTAGTGCACACAAAATGTACATATTAAATATGTTTCCAGCGCATTTTCAACTCTGATGATAGTTTTGTCACAAAAACTGTTGCATTTAATAGAAAATGTGCCCACTCTGGTCTTGGTACGTGCTCTCTAGCCAACAGCTTGCAGATACAGTGTGGGTAGGTTGTGCTGGGTCTAAAGGCTCTGCATGGTCAATCCGTCATCTGCAGTGGCAGTACAGCATTTACTGCTATATGGTCTCTGCGGAAGTCAGGACATTCATACTTCTTGCGCTTTGCGGAAATGTTGTGAAGGGAGTTGTCAAGGACGTGAGTTTGTGTTAATACAGGACCCCATCCCGCCCCCATCTACTGTCAACCAATCATGTCTATACGGAGCCCTCTGCACTGTCACAAATTTTGGGAGGCTCACGGCGATGCGGTACGGAGATCGGTTTGGCCTCCACAAGCCTTCAGAGGCTCTGCAATTGCTTCACATCCTCTGTAAGAATCACATATGCAGAGCCAGCATAAATTGGCTTTAAATCTACATGATGAGATTATTATGGATAAGAGGTGAGAATATTTTTATTGGTCAAAAATGGCAGTCAAGCACTGATCATCATGTCACCAGAATAAGACCCTCAATATTTATTGGAAAGGGGCATAAAGATCACATTGCACTTTCACCACCCTGTAAAATCCATCACTTCATCTGTAGCCTAATAATCTGCATGGTTTCCTGAGTTGTAGCGAGAGAACCACGCCCCATTACATCGCGTGACTCCAAGTTACCTTCGATATGGTGGTTATTATATCATGAAGGCGTTTCCACTGCCATTTCTCACATTGTTCATTTTACTGACACAAAAATATCCCGACATGTCGACCGAACAAATGATCTGTCTGCATTTATAACATTGTAGCGAAACTTCCTGTTTCCATCAGCTGTTGTTTTTTAATGTTTTCTATATGGTATGATTTTACTGCATAAAAACTGTGGATGGAAATGTGGTTACAGTCTCGATACCTTTGGAGCTCAGTGTTTCTTCTTGTGGTCCTTCAGTAGATGCTTTGGTTAAAGTTGTCTCATAGGACAACTGACGTGAGATTGAGCAGCCAGGTTCATCCTCCGTGTCAAGTAATTGGTTGACAGATTTGAGCCTTTTTTTAGTCCACTGTTTTGTCTTCATGTCCCTTTGCACTGTGGTCCAGATCAACCTTTTCAGCATATCACCTGTCCATATTCTCGTCAAACCTGTGTGAATATAAATATATTGAACCGGACTGAAAAACAATAAATACATAAACGCAGCCAACACATGTTCACGAATCATCATAATAGAAGGATCTCACTGTTTGTTTTCTTTCTGTTTGAAATTAATACTTTTATTCGCTTGGTAGCCCAAGAGTGATGAAGAAAAACTAGATATTCGTCACACAATAAACATATGAGGTGATGGGCTTTCCCATTTATGGGTTCATTAATGTAGCTTATTGTGAATGTGTGATGGTGCTTTCAAGAGTACTGGGAACTCTGGGGGAAAAAAACAAGGTCAAATAATGACGTCAGTGATCTTAAGGTCGGAAAGTAGGAGCTGTAGAAAGAGACCTTAGTTCCCGACTTGGAATTCTGAGTTGACCACTCAAAAATATTTTTCCCAGTCGGAGCAACGTTTTTTTTTTTTTTTACAAGTTCACAGTTGTCTTAAACGCACTTAGGTCGGAAGTCAGAGTTTTCCGAGTTCCCAAGTGCTTTGAACGTGGCATGAGAGAGTCTGATGGTGTCACTCACTGTCTGACGCAGTCGGGGATCTGCACACGCTCAATAGGGATGTGCTGGGACAGCTCCCGAAGGCTGTCGATAAACTGAAGCTTGCGACTGAATTTGGAGCTGTGAGGAGGAAGGGATCGTAAGCCATTTGTTTTGTGTGACGACACAGAGCCAACATGTAAATAAAATAAATATACAATTAAGATTTGTACTATTACAGCTACAAGATCAGGGCGGCTGCTCAAACAGTGCGGCTGCTCAAGGCCATTGTTCTATAGATGTCCCTTTTGCTTTATGGAGTAACATGACTCAACAACAACAACAGCAACCCTGACCGACTGGACTTGGTGTCTCAGGGGATGGTGGCCCTCACCTGATGAAGGGCTTGATGATGGTGATCAGGGCCTTGATGTACCAGGTTGGGTGTACAATGTACAGACCTTTCAGATTCTTCCTCAACCTATGAGAGAAACAGAATCAAGTTTAAGAGTAAAGGTAACAGTTGTTCATTCAATCTGTCAGTATATCTTCTGTAGATTTACACTACCACTCTCACATCACCATGATTAAAGCTTGCCATAAAACATGTATGTCTACCAAAGGTTACTTTAGTGCCTCCAAAAGGTTATTTGGGGCCCAGTCTGTGTGACTCCCCAGGCAGGCGCAAACTGTTAAGTAAGGGGTCTACCTCACTCACCAGTCAAAAGTTTGGACACAGTTACTCATTCCAGGGTTTTTCTTTATTTGGACTATTTTCGAGATTGTAGAAAAATAGTGAAGACATCAAAACTATGAAATAACACATATAGAATCATGTAGTAACCTGTCACGTTCTGAACTTTATTTCCTTTGTTTTGAATTTATTTAGTATGGTCAGGGCGTGAGTTGGGTGGGCAGTCTATGTTTGTTTTTCTAGGTTTTGGGTATTTCTATGTTTCGGCCTAGTATGGTTCTCAATCAGAGGCAGGTGTCATTAGTTGTCTCTGATTGAGAATCATACTTAGGTAGCCTGGGTTTCACTGTGTGTTTGTGGGTAATTGTTCCTGTCTCTGTGTTTGCACCAGATAGGACTGTTTAGGTTTTTGCACATGTATTGTTTTGTTAGTTATTTCATGTCTAGTTCCTTTATTAAAGAACATGAATAACCACCACGCTGCATTTTGGTCCACTTCTCCTTCACCACAAGAAAACCCCTACATAACCAAAAAAGTGTTAAACATATACAAATATATGTTATACTTTAGATTCTTAAAAATTAGCCACCCTATGCCTTGATGACAGCTTTGCACACTCTTGGCATTCTCAACCAGCTTCATTGGCTACAGAAGATAGCCATATTTGGTAAAAGACCAAGTCCATATTACAGCTTAAATAAGCAAAGATAAACGACAGTCCATCATTACTATAAGACATCAAGGTCAATCAATTCGGGAAATTTCAAGAACTTTTAAAGTTTCTTCAAGTGCAGTCGCAAAAACCATCAAAATCTATGATGAAACTGGCTCTCATGAGGACCGCCACAGGAAAGGAAGACCCAGAGTTACCTCTTCTGCAGAGGATAAGTTCAATGGAGTTAACTGCAACTCAGATAAATGATTCACAGAGTTCAAGTAACAGACACATCTCAACATCAACTGTTCAGAGGAGACTACGTGAATCAGGCCTTAACGGTCGAATTGCTGCAACAACTATTAAAGGACACCAATAAGAAGAGACTTGCTTGGCTTGGGCCAAGAAACTCGAACAATGGACATTAGACCTGTGGAAATCTGTCCTTTGGTCTGATGAGTCCAAAATTGGGATTTTTGGTTCCAACCCTGTGTCTTTGTGAGACGCAGAAGAGGTGAACGGATCTCTGCATGTGTGGTTCTCACCATGAAGCATGGAGGAGGAGGTGTGATGGTGCTTTGCTGGTGATACTGCCAGTGATTTATTTTGAATTCAAGGCACACTTAACCAGCATGGCTAGCACAGCATTCTGAAGCGATACGCAATCCCATCTGGTTTGCGCTTAGTGGGACTATCATTTGTTTTTCAACAGGACAATGACACCAAACACATTCAGGCTGTGTAAGGGCTATTTGACCAAGAAGGAGAGTGATAGAGTTCTGCATCAGAAGACCTGTTCACCACAATTCCCCGACCTCAACCCAATTGAGATGGTTTGGGATGAGTTGGACCGCAGAGTGATGGAAAAGCAGCCAACAAGTGCTCCACATATGTGGGAACTTATTCAAGACTGTTGGAAAAGCATTCCTCATGAAGCTGGTTGAGAGAATGCCAAGAGTGTGCAAAGCTGTCATCAAGGCAAAGGCTGGCTACTTTGAAGAATCTCAAATATAAATATATTTTGATTTGTTTAACACTTTGGGTTACTAAATGATTCCATATGTGTTATTTCATAGTTTTGATGTAGAAAATAGTCAAAATAGTCATTTTCTACAATGTAGAAAATAGTCAAAATAAAGAAAAACCCTGGAATGAGTCGGTGTCCAAACTTTTGGCTGATACTGTACATGGGCCAAGTCAGACAACAGGAAGTGAGAGGGGAAGTTGGCTAGACACGGTCAGGTGTCAAAACACTAGCTCTATTGGAGCAAACATCACAAAGAATAATGCTGGTTTTCCAGACACAGGTGAGCCCTACTCCTGGACTGAAAAGCATGCTCAATGTAGAACTATTGAAAGAGCTTTTTCATCCACAAACACTTAATCTTGTCTGGAAACCCATCCAATCCTCACCACTCATCCCCTACCCAGATGGTCATACGCCATCGCAATCTTTGCTCTCTCTCTCTCCCACTACTATCTCCTCTTCTATCATATAATCTCTCCCTTTGATAAATAGTTCTCTGTCTTCTCTCCTGACTCTGCCTGTTCGACCCTACTATCCTCCCTTTCTGCATCCTATAACTCGAACTGTCCCCGTTTCTCCTGGCCGGCTCGGCCCTCCCCTCCTGCTCTGTGGCTGAGTGACTCATTGCGAGCTTACAGAACAGGCCTGTGTGCAGCTGAGCAAAAATTGAGGAAAACTAAACTTCTGGAGGACCTATCATCCTGTCACTCCCTCCTCTCTACATGCTCTTCCTCTGTATCCATTGCTAAAACCACTTTCTATCACTCTACATTTCAGCTTCTGCCTGTAACCCTAGGAAACTCTTTTCCACCTTCTCCCTCCTTAATCCTCAACCCCCTCCCTCCTCCCCCTCTGCGGACGACTTTGTCAACCACTTTGAAAAGAAGGTTGACAATACTGTATATGCTCCTCCTTCACTCAGGCTAGTGAGTCAACTGGTCCCACTCACACAGAACTACCCTACGCCTTGACAGCCTGCGACTAGTGTCCGGCCGCCCGACAACCTGCCCGCTCGACCACATCCCCTTCTCCCTTCTCCAGATCATCTCTGGCGACCTTCTCCCATTCCTCACTCCCCTCATCAACTCACTGGCTTCCCCCATCAATCCCTCTGACTTCAAATGGCCGGAGTCGCTCCACTCCGCAAGAAACCAACACTCAACCCCTATGACGTCAAAAACTACAGACCTGTATCCCTTCTTCCTTTTCTTTCCAAAACACTTGAGCCCACTGTCTCAGACCAACTCTCTTGCTATCTCTCTCAGAAAGATGTTCTTGACCCTGACCGGTCAGGCTTCAAGACGGGTCACTCAACCGAGACTGATCTTCTCTGTGTCATGGTGGCTCTCCGCACTGCCAAAGCTGACTCTCTCCTCTGTTCTCCTCTTTCTAGATCTATCCACTGCCTTCGACATCATGAACTATCATATCCTCCTCTCCACCCTCTCAGGGCTGGGTGTCTCAGGCTCTGCACACTCTTGGATTGCATCCTACTTGGAAGGTCGCTCCTCAGCTTGGATATCTCAGCTTGGAGGTCGGCCCACCATCTCAAGCTCAACCTCGACAAGACAGAGCTGCTCTTTCTCCAGGTGAAGGCCTGCCTGCTCCATGACCTCTCCATCACGGCTGACAACTCCACAGTGTGACCCTCCCAGAGTGCAAAGAAACTTGGTGTGACCCTGGACAACACCCTGTCGTTCTCTGCAAACATCAAAGCAGTGACCCGGTCCTGCAGGTTCATGCTCTACAACATCTGTAGAGTACGACCCTTTCTCACACAGGAAGCTGCACAGGTCCTAATCTAGGCACTAGGCAGCAAGACGAACTGCCCTTCCTTCCCTACCTTCAGGCTATGCTCAAACCCTAAACCCCAACCCGAGTTCTCCATTCTGCCATCTGTGCTCTTTTTGCCCTCTCACCCCTACGGGAGGGAAGCTCAGTCCAGTCCAAGCTCTTCTCTGTCCTGGCAACCCAATGGTGGAACCAGCTTCCCCCTGATATGTTGTTGTTGTCCCACCTAGCTATCTTAAGATGACTGCACTAACTGTAAGTCCCTCTGAATAAAGGCATCTGCTAAATGACTCAAATGTAAATGTTCAAAGAAAGGGTCCTAAACCATATCACAAAAAAAATGAGTGTCTGAACTATAGGCAACCTCTAGAAATCCCTGCAGGGTTTCTCTTGGATAATTCCTTACACATATTTGTATAAAGGGAAATAGGATATAATAATATAAATATAATAAATAAATAATATAATATAAAGGGAAATCAAGTTGAGACGTTCATTTCAACAACATACAAAGGTCAGTGTGATGGTCTTAGCAGCTTTTTCCTCCTGCAGTTCACTTGAGACCTTTACTGGATCCAAACATTTAGCTCAATTATTAGGATTAGACCCAGGTCAAGGTTTACAGCATCAAAGCTTTCTGGAAATACGAGGGATTATGTTAGTAGCCAAGCTGTTCACAAGCCTTTGGACACTGTTGTAACCATCCGGAAAAAAACAAGACTCTTTCCATTAGGACACTCAATGTACAACGTTTTAAAAACGTTTTCCAACGGGAAATGACAATGCGAGTGTTTTTTATTGGACAAGTCCATGTAGTCCGTTCTAGTTTCAGTCCATTTTCTTCCGTTTTGTGCCTAATGGAAAAAAAACTGGAATCTACTACCTCTTAGCCTGAGAACTGTAGGTTGGCTGTGCGGGAAGTAAGGAGGAAACTCAAAATTATACTTTGGTTTTGATGCCATCCTCTGGCTGAAGAAGGAGTGCCAAAGCAGGCTCTCGTAATCTTACTAAGGATGCTGAGGCCCAATGTTACACTATTATTGCCAGCTACTTGCTGTGGGTTACTTTCTATGCTGTATAAGTACATATGGTTGCTACACTGCACATTCAAACTCTCATACACTATTTTTTTAAGTACGCATGGTATTATTTGGGAATATTTACTGAAGGTTTAAATGTATTTTACTGTCTGCTGTTTTAAGTAATTTATTTATTAAATGTACTGGTACTGGTATAAAAGTAGCCTCCTGGTATAACTTTGATATAGTTAAATAGTAATTACATAGCAATTACCTAATGAGGTGCAGACCTGTATTAGATCAAGACGAGTCACAAACGTGATGGCTTGAGACTTGTCTTGGTAGCTTCTATTCTGTTTCACTACACGAGAGCGCAACGGTGGTGGCTGTCTCATCATTGTGGTGGCACTGTTGTGTCATCAGCAAACTTAATGATGATGTTGGAGTCACATTTTCTTGTTTGCTTATGGCCTTATATAGCTGGTTGAGTGCGGTCTTAGTACCAGCATTGGTTTGTGGTGGTAAATAGATGGCTACGAATAATATAGATGTCACACCCTGATCTATTTCACCTGTCCTTGCGATTGTCTCCACCCCCTCAAGGTGTCATTTATTTTCCCAAGTGTATTTATCCCTGTGTTTCCTGTCTCTCTGTGCCAGTTTGTCTTGTATGTTTGTCAAGTCAACCAGCGTGTTTTTTCCCGTACTCCTTTTTCTCTTCTTTGCTAGTCCTCCCGGTTTTGACCCTTGCCTGTTTTCTGGACTCCATTCCCGCCTGCCCTGACCTCGAGCTTGCCTGCCCTTTCGTACCTAATGGACTCTGAACTGGTTTTGACCTTTTGCCTGCACAATACCATTGTGTCTGCACCTGGGTCTCGCCTTGTGCCCTTATAACAGATGAGAACTCTCTTGGTAGATAGTGTGGTCTACAGCTTATCATAAGGCGTGCAATACCTCAAGACGTCTTTAATATTAGACATCATGCACCAGCTGTTATTGACAAATAGACACACACCCCCAGCCCTCATCTTACCAGACGTAGCTTCTCTGTCCTGCCCATGCATAGAAAATCCCATCAGCTCCTTATTATCCGTGTTGTCGTTCAGCCATCACTCGGTGATGGCTGAAGATATTACAGTTAGATATTACAGTTTTTAATGTCCCGTTGGTAGGATACTCTTGATTGTATAACATCCATTTTGTTTTCCAATGATTGCACGTTGGCCAATAGAATGGAGGGTAGTGGGGGTTTACTCACTTACCTACGAATTCTCAGAAGGCAGCCTGACCTCCTCTCCCTTTTCCTCCATCTTTTCTTCATGCAAATTATGGGATTTGGGCCCATTCCTGAGAAAGCAGTATATTCTTCCCGTCTAAATCATTAAATCATTTTTTTGTCCAGTTCGAGGTGAGTAATCACTGTTCTGATGTCCAGAAGTTATTTTCGGTCATAAGAGACAGTAGCAGCAACATTATGTATTGTAACATTATGAACGCAAAAAAACTAACACAATGTCACGTGTGCTCCCTCTCCGGCCTCTAGGTCACCAGGCTGCTCATTATGGCGCACACCTGTCACCATCTTTAAGCGCATCTGCGCATAATGACACTCACCTGGACTCCATCACCTCCTTGATTATCTGCCCTATATATGTCACTCGCTTCGGTTCCTTCCCCAGGCATCATTGTTTCCTGTCTGTGCGTTGTTCATGTTTCTTGTTTTGTATTATGTTTCGTTCATTCATTAAATTATTCACTCCCTGAACTTGCATCCCAACTCCTAGCGCACACGTTATAGAATGAAGCCTCATCAAAGCGAAGCATCAGGGAGTGTTTTTTGTTGCGTTGGAGGTGATGTTGGGTCTGTCTGTCAGAACCGAAGCTACCTGGGAGGCCTCAGCCGGTTTGTCGGATTCCCATGCCTCGGCGGGTTCAACGGGTTACCCTGCCTCAGCTGGCTCGACGGGTTTCCATACCTCAGCAGGACCAACAAGCTTCCATGCCTCAGCTGGCTCGACAGGTTCCCATGCCTCAGCTGGGTGAACAGGTTCCCGTGCCTCGACAGAGGCAACCGGGGAGGTCTCAGCCGGCTCATCAGGCTCTCACGCCTCAGCCGGTTCCTCAGGGTTCTGGACCTCAGCGGAGGTGACTGGTCCGCTCCTGATCCCTGAGATCGTCCCTGTGGTTGGTGTCCTGCGGCTGCAGTCACACGCCGGGGAGGGGGTACTGTCACGTATGTTCTCTCTCCGACGCTCTTGGTCGCCATGCTCCCGCGCCTCAGCCGGATCAACAGGTTCCCGTGCCATAGCAGAGGTGACCGGTCCGCTCCTGATCCCCGGGATCGCCATTTTGGTCTGCGTCCTACGGCTGGAGCCGTGAGTCGGGAGGGGGTACTGTCATGTGTGCGCCCTCTCCGGCCTCTATGTCACCAGGCTGCTCATAATAGCTCACACCTGTCACCATCATTACGCACATCTGTGCATAATGACACTCACCTGGACTCCATCACCTCTTTGATTATCTGCCCTATATTTGTCACTCCCTATGGTTCCTTCCCCAGGGGTCATTGTTTCTGTTTCAGTTTCCTGTCCGTGTTTCTTGATTTGTATTATGTTTCGTTCATTCATTAAATTATTCACTCCCTGAACTTGCTTCCCGACTCCCAGTGCACACGTTATACACAATAGCACAGTTGATTAGGAGACCGTAAAACGGCAGCCATCCCCTCCGGTGCCATTCTCTCCCTTTGCCTTGATGACAGCTTTGCACACACTTGGTATGCTCTCAACCAGCTTCATGAGGTAGTCACCTGGAATGCATTTCAATTAACAGGTGTGCCTTGTTAAACGTTAATTTGTGGAATTTTTTTCCTTCTTAATGCGTGTTTTTTTAATACATTTTTTTACCCTTTATTCCCGACTCTGAAGTCAGGAGGACTTGAAGAATTAGGCGTTAACCAGACGATTAGCAACTGGGCTGACTTGACTTTGAGTAGGGACGCTACTATATCATTAATAAAAACAAATTGCCTAGCGGAATAAAATAAAACATGATGTTATATAATGATGTTGAAGCACTTTGCCCTGGTGACATGAAGGTCCTCCAATGCCACAGTTGTTGTATATTTTTAATGTTTCTGCCAAAACCTCTGCTATGAGGTCCTGTTTGTTCAGTAAGGCCCACACAGGAAGGGTCCCAAGTGGCGCAGCAGTCTAAGCCCTGCATCTCAGTGCTAGAGGCTTCACCATAGACCCTGGTTCGATCCTGGGCTGTATCACAACCAGCTGTGATCAGGAGTCCCATAATAGGGTGGTGCAGTGCACAATTGCCCAGCATTGTCTGTTTTTTATTTTTTACATAAGGTAAATTGACTGAGAACACGTTCTCATTTACAGCAACAACATGGGGAATAGTTACAGGCCAGAGGAGGGGATGAATGAGCCAATCGTAAACTGGGGATTATTAGGTGACCGTGATGGTTTGAGGGCCAGATTGGGAATTTAGCCAGGACCCCGGGGTTACACCCCTACTCTTATGATAAATTCCATGGGATCTTTAATGACCTCAGAGTTAGTAGGGGGTTTGGCAGGGGAAGGCCATCATTGTAAAATAAGAATTTGTTCTTAACTGACTTGCCTAGTTAAATAAATTGGACCATAGAATACTACAAATCAACAGGTTTTAGGTGGAGTGTTTTCCCTCATTTGTGTACAGCCAGATCTTATCAGAGCAAGATGGACATTAATTAAGCACCACACCCTGGGTCTATTCATATTCAACACAATAATTCTGCTTCTACACAAACTCCTAACACAAACAAGACGTTTCCACAAGCAGAGTCATATTTCAACAGATGCTGCGTAGGGGAAATTACAAGGTTGGGAAATAAAGGATATAAATCTACAATTTGCGCAATGCTGCTACAGCAAGACATTCGAATCAGGGAGGAGCTTCGTGTAATGATCGCATTTTAGTGGAATTGTGTAAATATCGTTTCAGAAGTTTACTTTTTAATGATCTTTCTTCCACTTGCTTTACTATCGTTGTGGTGAAGGGAAGAGCATATAGCCATGGCTGCGCTTTGACAGAACTGCAAAGTTTTGAATTCTGGGCTACTCGTGAAAATCGGTCGGTTCTAGAAAATACCTGCTAAAGTTCAGTGTGGCTCCACAGTACGACATCGTGGGAATCTCGATTCGAAAACTCATTGCCTGCATTTAGACTTACTGCTGAATGTTTACATTTACACTACACTTGAGGACTTCATTGCGGATTCACATTGAAAACGTTCTAGGAATCAACCTTCTGAGAGTGGCAGAGGATACTTTCAGTGTCAGACCCCCACGAGTGACATTTTCTTAAGTTCTGTATTTCTTTCTTAGGCAAGCCTAGGAATCTAGTATTATTGAATGAATATGGGTTGCCTGTGCAGTAAAGATCAACGTATTGAGAAGGCACGTAAAGAATCAAACAAAAGGATTAATAAACAGCTGCAAGAAGACAAGCATAATAACCAAATGACTTGCCCGCGCCAGTTGCTGCTGTTAGGAGCTGATGAATCTGGGCAACGCACGATAGTAAATCAGATGCGCTGTTTACATGTGGAACCCACTGCACAGGAGAAAATGCATTACATACACAACAACAGTAAAAATGCTTCAGGGATGTCCGAGACATTTTTCGAGATGGATGGTATCCATTTTCATGTATCTAATGTTAGAGGTCAGAGGTACGAAAGCAGAAAGTGGATGCGGTGTTTTGCTGACGTGTGGGATGTTATTTTTGTGGTGGACAGCAGCAGCTATGACATGGTGATTCAGGAGGACAGCCAGACCAACGGGCTGCAGGAGGCCCTGAACCTCTTCAAGATCATCTGGAACAACAGGTGGCTAAGGACCCTTCCTGTCTGGGTCTTACTAAACAAACAGGACCTCCTAGCAGAGAAGATTTTGGAGGGGAAATCAAAAATGGAAGAGTATTTCCCAGAATTTGCACACTACACTATGCCGGAATGTTCTACACCAGTACCAGGGGAGGACCTTCGTGTCACCAGGGCAAAGCAATTCATACATGAGGAGTTTCTGAAGATCAGTACAGCAGGCCAGCTAGACGAAAGGGACTGTCATCTGGTTTTCACCTGTGCAGTTGACACGGAAAACATCCGGCTCTTCTTCCGTGTCTTGACAGATAGCCAGCTTGGTAGATTTTCGACACTGAGACACTTATTTTTCACCGACTGTGACAAATTTCAATGATTTGATTACTTGAGACTTAATTACCTTGGCATAAAATAAAAAAAACTTGAGATTTGACTTTGGTAGTGTTCCAGGCCAACTACGTTGCAGTTGCCAGATCTCACAATGCCTGAATAGGTGTTGAACATATCCACTAACCACATCATATAATATAGCACTCTGACTGCAATGTTGATGACTGCAATTTATTCGCCCTGGAACATGGCCTACGACTTGTAGACTCCGCTGACATGAGATACTTTTGAGTTAAAATATTTTTGTGCTGTTTTCTTACTCACTGTGGCATATAGTTTTCTGAAATAGGACCGCAAACCAAAGCCAATTTGAGTAAACAGAACTAACCTTCTGTCAACGGTGGTGTAACACTCTCTGAGCCAGCCAATGGTGGGGAGCTTGTCACGCTGGGCCATGGCACACAGGTACACAATGACGTAGTTCTCCGCAACCATCAGGTCCAACGTTCCCACAACGTACCTGCAATGTTTAGTGGTGCTGTGGTTAGGAATGTCGACCTGAAAAGTGGCCAATTCAGATAGTGTTTTACTAAGACTGTGGCTTCTCATCAATTAGCTCTCAGACCTGAACAGGTTGTCCATGACATGCTGGTAGTTCTCCATGTTGTTTTCAGGGAGATAGCAGGAAGAGAACACAATGATGTCATTAGACCCTTCTCCATAGTAACCTGGAAGGAAAACAACATTTGGATGAGGCAAAAATGAACATGCAAAAAAATAAGTGAAGATGCTCGTTCTGTCATCTGAGTTGATCGCACAACAAACGGTCACATTATCCGAATTCCATGAGCCTGAGGAAAGCTCACATTCTTGCATAATGTCGGTTAGGTAAGTGCGACAGATTAAGTGAGTGCTGGGGTTCTGGACTCACCCCCATGTGACAAGACTGGAAGGAAAGGTTCCAGTACACTCATGTTGACCAGACTCTCCTGAAGCGGATCTCCTGTGCGGAACCGGCGCCACCTAGTGCCCTGGCTGTCCACTTGATCTTGGTCAAGAGAGCCCACTCCCATCTGCTCTGGTACTGACCCACGGGCCTTATGGAAACGGGATGCCACTCCCAGACGAAGCAGGTCATCTGTGAATGGGAATAATGTTTCAAAGGTCAATTTCCCATACCGTACTGTAGATAACAAAATGCATCGATGGAGAGTGGTTGTGTACTGTCTATAATATATTATATCTACGGCGTCAAGATCACCTAATGCAAAGCATATATAAAGGGAATAGCTATATATTATGAATTGCCCAAAATAACCTATTTGTGTCTATCCCATGGGAACAATATAATCAAAGTGAAAGTTGTTCAATAAGTTCATTGGCTGATCTTGGACCTGTGAGTGAAGAAACGGACCAAAGATAAAGGCTGTTAGACTGTCCTGTCCACTGCACCCAGTTCTCACCCTCCAAATCCATGTCGTGCACTGGAAAATGGAGGGACTCGCTGTCCGAGGGCGTTTCCATGGCATCCAAGTCGATGTCCAGCCCCAGATCGTCATCATCAGGGGAGGGAGAGAGGGCAGCTGTGGCATAGTCGTCGGACACCGCCGAGTCACTGCGATCCAGCGTCAGACTTAGGGCGGGAGCCACCAGACGCTTCTTCCTGGGTCGGGGCCCTGTCAGAGCCAGGCTGCTGGGCGGGGCTACCATGACATTTAATCCTCATGATTTGCATTTATATGGAGCTTTATAACAGTGACTGTGATGTTACAACGTTGCCATTTTGAATTGAAGTGTTACCTGGCCTGTCATCAGCAGCTAATGTGGGGTTCCCCGAGACTGCATCTGTGCCATGAGCATTCCTGGGAGGTGACCTACAATGTTTAGAGAGGTCAACAATTACATTTCTATGGAATTCTTATTAGATATAGGTGTTTCATTGTGAAAAAAACACTTGTTTGGATATTTGGTATGTTGATAATATAACAAGAACAATTCAGTCTGATGACCATAACCTCTGACCTGGGAATGTAAATGTCCTCCTCCTCCTTCTCCATTTTTTGCTCTTCCTCTCTTGGCTCCATGTTGTTGCTGTGCAGGTTCTCAGTGCCAAGTTTCCTGATTGGATGTTGTCAAGAGTAACAGCAGACCTTTTGGCCCGGAGAAATGAAAAGTCCAAACCGCTATTACAACTCAGGAGCAACTTTAGCTGTGACTTCATATGTTTATTTGAGGAGAATAAAGAGTGTAAAAAAGAAAATGATGACGAATGTCATGGACATAGGGTAACAAGTAAACAAATAAATACTGTAGCACCTACAGGTTCGTGTCGGATCAGTTCTGCCAAATGATCGTATACTGAGGGATTTGTTCCTGTGCTGGCCTCTAGTGGAAAACGCACAGTGTTCATTTGTATTGAGTGCAATAAAAGTAGTGCGCTATATAAGCCAAGGCTTGTCAACAACCATTGTCTGTCACCATGTTGTACTTTCTTTTTCAAAGCTTGTGTCATAATGAAAAGGTAGAATCACTTGTAGAATGTAAGACCCTTACACCAGTGCGAACACATTCAATTGCACCAATATCACCAAGTTTGTCTTGGTTAGATCCATGTGAATACATGGTGAACAAAACTTGAGACAGGAACACATGTGCACAGACACAATACAAAAGCAACAAATGTGTAACGTTACCTTGTTGGTGGTGTTTGGTTGACAGGCCGACAAAACTTTTCAATGCCTTTGTTAAAAGTACAGCAACTGTACCATGAGTAACCTTTGAGTGAAAGAGGTAAACGTTATGGTTTTGCTGATCTCATGACGAAGCCTCAGATTGCACTGACACAATTGCCACACCTGAGAGTCAAGGTGTGGTGTATTTATTGCCAGTGCAAGCCCATCCCGGTAACCGAGGCAACGGGAATGAACTGCACAAGCTCTGCTTTAGGGTGAAAACATGCACGTACATGCAATGCTTGTTCAGAATTCATGCAGTGTAGGCTACTGGGCTGTATGACATCACAGAGAATCAAACAAAATAATCAGCACTGAAACTTGTGATAGATGATTGAGGATTTTTCTTTCATTGTTATTTATACTATAAAACACACACAGACATCCTAATACCTATTCTGAATCTCAAATGTATGGCCTACTGTAGATTTGAAAGGTCCATGACCTCCGAGATTTTGTACCCAAGTATGTTTTGTGCACCTGGTACTTCCTTGGCTATCTACACATTATTTGCTGGCTCAGCATTGCACCATGAGTACTTATCTTGTAATTTTGAGTAGTTAACATTTTTCATAGTAATCACATCCCTCTTCAACATTTCCTCATTCAGTCACCACAAACTGCCTATGTATCTCAAATATGTTTAGAAACAAGAGAAATTGCCAAGCGTTCATATACTGATAAACATAGGGGTTGACCTTTGGAGTTGACAAAGCCTGTTTGATAGCTTAGGTCTTTGCTTTCCATCTGCAATGTGTGATATAGTGCCTTCAGAAAGTATTCATACCCCTTGACTTATTCAACATTTTGTGTGTTACAGCCTGAATTCAAAATGGATTACATTGATTTGGTTTCTCACCCATTCCCCATAATGGCAAAGTGAAAACATGTTTTTAGACATTTTTGCAAATGTATTGAAAATAAGTATTCACACCTCTGAGTCAACACATTGTAGAGGCACCTTTGGCAGCGATTACAGCTGTGAGTCTTTCTGTGTAAGTCTTTAAGAGCTTTCCACACCTAGATTGTACAACATTTGCCCGTTATTAAAAAATTCTTCAAGCTCTGTCAAATTGGTTGTTGATCATTGCTAGACAACCCTTTTCAGTTCTTGCCATAGATGTTCAAGTAGACTTAAGTCAAAACTGTAACTCAGACACTCAGGAACATACAATGTCTTCTTCGTAAGCAACTCCAGTGTAGATTTGGCCTTGTGTTTAAGGTGAATTCATCTTCCAGTGTCTGGTAGAAATCAGACTGAACCAGGTTTTCCTCTAGGATTTTGCCTGTGCTTAGCTCTATTCCTTTTCTTTTTTATCCTGAGTGGTTGTCCTCATGGTGAAACTCCTGAGTGGTTTCCTTCCTCTCCGACAATGGAGTTAGGAAGGACGCCTGTATTTTTGTAGTGACTGGGTGTATTGATACACCATCCAAAGTGTAATTAATTACTGCACCATGCATAAAGGCATGTTCAGTGTCTACCAATAGGTGCCCTTCTTTGTGAGGCATTGGAAAAACTCTGGTCTTTGTGGTTGAATCCGTGTTTGAAATTCCCTGCTCGATTGGGGGACCTTACAGATAATTGTATGTGTGGGGTACAGAGATGAGGTAGACATCATGCTAAACACTATTCAATGCAACGTATTATGTGACTTGCTAAGCACATTTTTGCTCCTGAACCTATTTAGGCTTGCCATAACAAAGAGGTTGAATACTTATACTAATTTCAGCTTTCAATTTAAAGTACATTTGTAAAAAAAAAGTTTTATTTTAACATAATTCCACTTGACATTATGGGGTATTGTGTGTAGGCCAGTGACAAGAAATCTCCATTTAATCCATTTTAAATTCAGACTTTTAACACAACAAAATGTAGAAGAAGAAAAAAATCAGGTGGTGAGATGAATGCTTTCTGAAGGCACTGTCTATGAACACAATGACATGTTGAGGCATGACCAGGAATGGGTGGATGCACACACACACACACACACACAGCATACGGTGGGGAAATGGTGAGAACACAACCTAAGAGAAATTACACACTGCTGACTGGTGGAGTTCGAGATAGTTAGTGATAGGCACCAAATATTCCAATAGTGCCTTGTAGAAATGTTAGCTTTAGGTTATGATTTTGAATCAGACCAATAACCCAGAATCAGTCAGAAGCCTGAATTAAACCTGACGACAACACAAACTCTTCAAATCCATTTTTTTTTAATAGAAGTGCATAGTTGAACATTTTCTCTTATAATCTAGTCATACATGTGGTTTCGCATTCAGGAACCACATAGCAAACACTTTTTTCACATTGCGTACTTGAATAAAAGAGAAGTTGAATCCCGATTGTCCTGCATAAAATTCACAAAACTACTGAAAGGAACTGCATGTAGAGGGGTTGAGGAGGGCATCTTTGGATTAAAGCCGTGAGAAACTGGAAAAGGGAACCAGTTTGGGTTAAAGAAACAACATTGTCAATTACTTGTCATTCAACCTGTTTAGAAGCTAAACAAGTCCAGCAAGCTAACATTTCCAACCTTAATTAAAGGCCTGGGAAAATTAGAACACCACAGTGACAAGAGTGTTTACTAAAACATGTAATCATGACAAATGGTGTGGGAGAAACAAACTCGTTTTAGTGTTCACATGAAACTGCAGAGTCACTGAGCCATTACACTGTCCACCACATAAGCTACATTTCCCATGAAACATTTCAACAAAAAGTATATTTTGAGATAAAGAAGAAGGACAAAACATAATTAGCACAATGGATCTTTTTTTGGCTCACGCATGTTTAGCTGGCAAAAAAAAAAAAAACACAACCACAAGCCAAGAATTGCCAAATCCTTAATACCTGAGGCTCAATATAATAATCTTTCAGAGTATGTTTAATAGAAAACTCACTATCAATACCATTCTAGCCTAGACACAACATATTCATTTACTATAAACAACGTGACAGAACACACCTTCTCGCTGTGATGTAGAGAATAAATCAATGAAACTAGATGGTTGATTTATATAATCAAGTGGCATAATCAACTATACTATCTACATTTAATATCTTCATTAAATGGTTCAGCACAGGGCTAGTCAACATTCTCAGATGTTTTCTGCTGTCAAAGACATATTAAATCAAATCTGGGATTTCTAACAAAGCTGAAGTTCCAGCTAGACTAGCAGGATTCCAATTTAGTCCATGCCGCCCTCCATAGTTCTCAGAGTTTGAAGTTCCACGATGCAAAAGGACTGGATAGGTATGGTAGAACCTTCACATACCCTATCGAATGAGGTAGGAACCATCATCTTATCACTTACTTAGACCTATCGAATCCTTGTGATCTGGGAACACTGAAATGGTAGAGCTAAAGGAAGAGACTAGTGACTGAAATGGAATCGGGCCACTGTCTAATGTGTTTGTGTCTATGCATTCATCTGTATGTGGGTTTTCCTAGGGGTGTATGCACATCTCTGTGGTACAGTAAGTTCAAACCTACTCCTCAGGCCCAACTACAGACAGCTAATGAAGCAGACATCTGCACTAATGCAGTAATGTTTCCTCAAAAATGTACCGCCACAAGGCTCTCTGGGGTATGCGACACAGATTCCAGATCAGATACCATCATCAGAGCAATTCATCACTAGCCCAGATCTGTTGATGCTGTATAGTCAACTCTGATGATAGGAGTTGGCAAGAGCACAAGCAGATCTGGGAACAGGCAAATGTCTGGTAACTCAAAAATACAAAGGGGAGTATTAATAGAAACGTATCACCATTTTTTGTAATGCAGGAATAACATGCGGAACAAAATTCAGCGCAAAATTGTATGCATGAAGTCAACCTCTGCATCACTTCATTTGTTCTCAAAATGTTATGATTTCATTAGGATGACATAATCAATGGTAATCCCTAAATACATCTAGATGATAAACTAGACGATAAATTCCACATAAGATTTGTGTATATTTGGGCAGCTGAAGTAGCTTTGAGATCTAAATCTCAGAAAAACCTGCGAGAGAGAGAGAGAGAGACAGAGAGTATATTTAGCACAGGTAAACGTTTATTGGGATGAGTCTTGTCCTTGAGGCAAAACTATGTGATTTCCGGTAGATGGGCCAGCCTCACACTCAAAAATGTCTATATTGTACAAATTCATGAAAACAAAAAGGGTTTTCATCTTAATTTAAGTTTAGGGTTTATGCATTAGGGTTAGCAGTGTGATTAGGGTTAAGGTTAGGTATGACTTTGTGGCTGTGCCAGCTAGTGACCACTCTGCAGAGCTGCCTCCAGAACAAGATTCACGACTAAAAAGAAAAAAAAGGAAACCTGCAATTTTCGAGATCTGACTGGGGGCAGGCAGTTCATATGCATGAATGAACAGCAGAGTTGCATCCGGCATCTGGTATGTATCTCTCCACCTCTCTCTCTTCGTTCTTTTCCAGATGGATGCCGACAATGAGGAGAACTATGGACTGAAACAACCCTGATGATAATGTCATCATGACATCACGCTAACCAAGAACTCCAGACACACACACACACACACACACAGACAGACACGCGCTCGCACACACATGCCAGTAGATATCACGTGCTCAATCATCAGCACAATAACTCCCTACTGAAGCTGTACATAGATAAGTTGCACTAAAAAACATCAAACTCTGCAGTTTTCAATGACCAGGACTGCTGAAACACATGCTGCAAAAATTGATAAAGTCATTATCCAGGGCAATATTCTCCTCAAAATAAAGCTTCACTCAAATGCCTGTGACATTGAAATAGGCCTTTCAAAGATTCATTACATTAGTCCATCATGTATTCTCCAAATGTCCAATCTACTCCCCCTACACTTGGAGATGGCACTAACCAATGAGGCAGTCCCATGTACTCAGATGGGATACAGAGAGAAAACACATTTGAACCTTCATTGTTGTCTGGAGTCTTCGAAGGTACATGGCATGCTTTTTTCATTCGGTTTGCCAGTCATTTTTAGAAGGATGTCCTATCCTTTGTAATGGTGTTGTTAGTCCTGACTTGGGTAAAGCATCCATAAGAACTTGGTGATCAGTTTGATGGCTACGGCAGTCCAGGGTTGTGTTCATTTGGGCACACCGTAGCAAAACGTTTTGCAACAGAAAACAAAAACGAGCATTTCTTATTAGATAAATTAAGATGGTACCTCCCTGCTTCACTCCGTTTTGGGCGGTTTTGTTCCTCCTGAACACAACCCTGTTTCTAGTCAATCACCGGAGCTGCTGATAGAAAACCTTGGATTGCTATATAACCAGTGAGTGAGTTACTGTACATGGCCCCTTGGATTGTCATTATAATCCACTATGAGATGTCCCTTATGAAACATACAATTGATTGATATGCTTCTGAGTTTGAACACTCCTTATAGTCTTTTGGTTGGGTTGCAGTGCACGCGGACAGAGAGCCAGGGGCACTAGGATTTAAAGGCATCAACAGAAGGTTATTGATCACCTGGCCAGCTGACATCTTTATTACCCCCTGCTTCCCCTACCATGCAGCTGAACTTCTCCAAAATGGCTTCCGCGCTGATCTGAGGCAGGCCGGCGTCCAGTGGACAGCCCTCCACCAGACTGTTCATGGGTGTGGCCGGCACCTGGAAGTCTTCCTCCATCCCAGAGTCCTCGGCGCCCAACAGGCGGCGACGGTGGTGCCGAGAGGCCGAGAAGCAGTGGGGGCGGGAGTCTCCGTCGATTCCAGGCGACCCCGTGGGGTCAAAGTGGTTGTCCAGCTCCTCAAAGTCCTCCGTCTCCCCGCAATGCACTTGCTTCTTGTCCCACTCCTTCAGGAAGTCCTTGAGGATAGGTAGCACTTTCTTGCGGGAGGCCAGCGCATTGCCTTGGAGATAGGACTTGATGTCGTTGAAGGGGCTGCTCATTGGAGAGATGCACAGAGAGGGGTTCCGGGCCTTTTCTAATGCTTGGCTCACCTACAGCAGAATGTGAAACACACTTAAAAGTGTATTGCTATTTCATAGTTGCCGTTTTAACATGGACTAATAATCTCAAATTGTCATCCCTGCATATGCCTGAGAGGAAAAACACACTAATAAATAACAGAAACATGCAGCATTGAATACTTTGATTTATCTCACTTACAGACATGCTTCATATCACATAATAATACTATGTCTTTTCACACCAAGGAATAGTTTCTGAAGGCCAATATTAAACTAACAAGGTAGGTAGGTAGGTTGGCACACAAAGTAGACCAATTCGTTACGTATATTTAAGCAACAGGGAGGAAAGATTCACACCAATATTCAAATGGCCACTTTACAATACACTGAGCTTATATAAAGTACTTTTCAGGGTCAGGAACAGAAATGTGCCACACAAAATTGGTAAATTCTGCAAAGTCTATTAGAGGGCTAGGTGGAACTATTACCTATTATAAAACCTACCCCTATCAAATCTTTACTATTATATTACTAACCCTATAAATATAAAATCTCACATCGTAGGGGTCTAGGGATCAATATAAGTTGGCATGGCAGTGCAGTTCATACCTCCTCCCTATAGAGGGTGCTGGAGCTGTAGACCGCCAGCTGCCGATGGGGCTCGCTGCGTTCATTGAAAGAGATTGTCATGGCGACCACCGCGCCAAAACGATGTTTGTGACAGAACTCACAAAGCTCCCGTTGTAGGCTCTTCCGCTGTAGGAACATCTGTTGAACGCACGGGACGACGTACCACAGTAAACAACAAAACTATACCATATAGAAAACAAGCATGGGTTCAAATACTATTCAAAGTCTTTCAAATATTTTGAGCGTTTGCTTGGTTCCATTCTAAAAGGCAAGCTCAATCAAGTACATATACAGTATAAATTACTTCAAATAGTATTTGATCCCAGGTCGGTTATGGCATTTTGGGTCATATTTACTTGTCATGCAAATAGCCATGGTTATTGTCATAATTGTCATTTTTGCAACAACAAAAAAATGTGACCTTGTAATGCATCTTTTAAAATAAGCTACGACATACATAATGAATACAACAGCTTTGGTGACACACCTGTCTTAAAAACAAATGGTTTTGACCTCTTGGAACCTTTGCAAATTAAGTTTCTCCTCCTGACCAGTGGTGGCAAAAGTACCCAATTGCCATGAGTAAAAGTAAAGATACCTTAATAGAAAATGACACAAGTAAAAGGGAAAATCACCCAGTAAAATACCACTTGAGAAAAGTAGAAAAGTATTTGGCTTTAAATATATAAATATCTCAAAAGGCAATATAATTGCAAATCATTTACAAATGAAGTATGTGTTTAGTGAGTCTTCCAGATCAGAGGCAATAGGGATGACCAGGGATGTTCTCTTAATAAGTGTGTTAGTTCACGGTTATTATCCATAATTGTCGGTTACACAATTACACAATAACTGTGCCAGCTCTAATAGAAGGCATTTCTAAAAATTCATACATTTGCAGTGGGACGGAGGAACTGCACAGCAGTTAAACAGAGTTACTTATTCTATGTGCACTCACCAGGAGTCAACTGTCTGTATTCCCTACAGTAGACTCCCACTTTCAACTCCTCGTCTTCTGTGAGCAATGACGGCCACCCAAATATCAGGGAGTATTCTTAACTAACAGACATGACTCCTGTCACTATTGTTTAGCCTGGTCTGAAGCAACACTGTGCTACTGATCTCATTTGTTTATGCTAATCAGACGGTACAATATACGCTCTGAGCCATTAGTTGCATATAGCTGTCACTTTCGCTCCCAGATGTCTGCCACTGCATATAGTTGCACCTCTCCGAGGCAAAGGCTCCATTGTCAGAATGAAGAATATGGAAAAAGATAATCTCCCAGGATTAAAAGGCGAGTCTGATAGCTAAACCGGTGACATTGTAGAGTGACTGAAGAGTATGACTGAAAAGGAAAGATTCTAATAGTGGAATAGAATTCTCCCAAAGGAGTAGGAATTATGACTTGGGGAAATCATCTGCAAACCCAAATTTGTCAAAGAGTCGGTTACTCAAAGGCAAAGTCGGCCATTTAAACGCATCGCTGTTAATGGGGAAGAGTAAAGGTTCACACACACACACACACACACACACACACACACACACACACACACACACACACACACACACACACACACACACACACACACACACACACACACACACACACACACACACACACACACACACACACACACACACACACACACACACAATGATGCTGAGAGGGTGATGTTAAAGGTAGACTCAGCAATATTCATTTACCAAGAGGAGCACGGCAACGTCCGACACAAACAAAGACTGCGCGAAGCAAGAGGCTGCAATCGTCAGCATTTGTTGTCACGCAGTTATCACACTGCATTAGAGAGATGCAAACTCCTGTGCAGATGTTTAACAGTGTATGTGTTGGTGCTGACGAGTGCAGCCCCTTGCCTCACACTCTCTGGCTGCACCTGCTCTTATGGTGACCTAATATCGCTGAGTCTCAGTTTAAAGCAAGGTGGTGGAAGAGTGGATTAATTCAAGTATCGGCATGGTTAGACAGTACGTACATCTAGTGTCATGTACACAGAGCTGACTGCCAGTCTCAGGTCGCCTTCGGAGACAGCCTTCATGTCCTTCAGCAGGATCTGCTCTGTAGAAAGACCTGTAACACAAGCCAATGGGACACGCAGTATTACAATGGCAGCATGTAATTGGGTAATGACACTACTGTATGACAAGCACAACAGCAGATCATATACTGTACGTTTGGCCCTGTGTTTTGGTTAATCATGTCACATGCCCTGATTTATAACCTTTATTTGAGGCCTTTAAATCTTTAAAAAAAAATGCAGGTCATGTGACATGATTAACCAAAACACAGGGCCCTACATATACAGTGTGTTCACAAAGGATTCATACCCCTTGACTTACTCCACATTTTGTTGTCTTACTGACGGAATTCAAAATTGATTAAATATTTTTTTTTCTCTCACCCATCTACACACAATACCCCATCACAATGAAAAAGAGAAAACATGTTTTTAGACATTTTTTACAAATTCACTGAAAATGAAACAGTCGTGGCCAAAGGTTGAGAGTGACACAAATATTAATTTTCACAAAGTCTGCTGCCTCAGTTTGTATGATGGCAATTTGCATATTCTCCAGAATGTTATGAAGAGTGTTCAGATGAATTGCAATTAATTGCAAAGTCCCTCTTTTCCATGGAAATGAACTGAATCCCCCAAAAACATTTCCACTGCATTTCAGCCCTGCCACAAAAGGACCAGCTGACATCATGTCAGCGATTCTCTCGTTAACACAAGTGTGAGTGTTGACGAGGACAAGGCAGGAGATCACTCTGTCATGCTGATTGAGTTCGATAAACAGACTGAAACCTTCAAAAGGAGGGTGGTGCCGACATCATCAACACGTGCCGTCATCATTGCTTTGTACAAAAAGGGCTTCACAGGCAAGGATATTGCTGCTAAATCGGATCATCAAGAACTTCAAGGAGAGCGGTTCAATTGTTTTGAAGATGGTTTCAGGGCGCCCAGAAAGTCCAGCAAGTGCCAGAACCGTCTCCTAAAGTTGATTCAGCTGCGGGATTGGGGCACCACCAGTACAGAGCTTGCTCAGGAATGGCAGGAGGCAGGTGTGAGTGCATCTGCACACACAGTGAGGCGAAGACTTTTGGAGGATGGCCTGGTGTCAAAAAGGGCTGCAAAGAAGCCACTTCTCTCCAGGAAAAACAACAGGGACAGACTGATACTGGTACAGTATCAAAAGGTACAGGGATTGGACATCTGAGGACTGGGGTAAAGTCATTTTCTCTGATGAATCCCCTTTCCGATTGTTTGGGGCATCCGTAAAAAAGCTTGTCCGGAAAAGACAAGGTGAGCGCTACCATCAGTCCTGTGTCATGACAACAGTAAAGCATCCTGAGGCCATTCATGTGTGGGGTTGCTTCTCAGCCAAGGGAGTGGGCTCACTCACAATTTTGCCTAAGAACACAGCCATGAATAAAGAATGGTACCAACACATCCTCCGAGAGCAACTTCTCCCAACCATCAAGGAACAGTTTGGTGACGAACAATGCCTTTTCCAGCATAATGGAGCACCTTGCCATCAGGCAAAAGTAATAACTAAGTGGCTCAGGGAACAAAACATTGATATTTTGGGTCCATGGCCAGGAAACTCTCCAGACCTTAATCCCATTGAGAACTTGTGGTCAATCCTCAAGAGGCGGGACAAACAAAAATCCACAAATTCGGACAAATTTCAAGCATTGATTATGCAAGAATGGGCTGCCATCAGTCAGGATGTGGCCCAGAAGTTAACTGACAGCATGCCAGGGCGGATAGCAGAGGTCTTGAAAAAGAAGGGTCAACACTGCAAATATTGACTCTTCGCATCAACTTCATGTAATTGTCAATAAAAGCCTTTGACACTCATAAAATGCTTGTAATTAGACTTCAGTATTCCATAGTAACATCTGACAAAAAATATCTAAAGACACTGAAGCAACACACTTTGTGGAAATTCATATTTGTGTCATTCTCAAAACTTTTGGCCACGACTGTACATAAATACTCTTATTAACATAAGTATTTACACCCCAGAGTCAATACTTTGTAGAAGCACCTTTGGCAGCGATTACAGCTTTGAAACTTTCTGGGAAAGTCTCTAAGAGCTTTCCGCACCTGAAACATTTGCCCATTATTCTTTAAAAAATTCAGCAAACTCCGTCAAATTGGTTGTTGTTCATTGCTAGACAACCATTTCAGGTCTTGACATAGATTGACAAAGCAGACTGAAGCAGGTTTTCCTCTAGGATTTTGCCTGTGCTTAACTCTATTCCCTTTTCTTTTTTATCCTGATGCATATTTTGGAATATTCTGTACAGGTTTCCTTCTTTTCACTCTGTCAATTAGGTTAGTATTGTGGAGTAACTACAATGTTGTTGATCCATTCTCCGTTTTCTCCTATCATCGCCATTCAACTCTGCAACTGTTTTAGTCACCATTGAGGGGTTTCACCTAAGCGGTTTCCTTCCTCTCCGGTAACTGAGTTAGGAAGGATGCTTGTATCTTTGTAGTGACTGGGTATATTGATTTACCATCCAAAGTGTAATTAACAACTGCACCATCCTCAAAGGGATATTCAATGTCTGCTTTTCTTTACCAATCTACCAATAGGTGCCCTTCTTTGCGAGGCATTGGAAACCCTCACTGGTCTTTGTGGTTCAATCTGTGTTTGAAATTCACTGCTAGACTGAGGGACCTTACAGATACTTTTGAGGTAGTTATTAATTATCATGTTAAACACTATTATTGAGTGAGGCCGTGCAACTTATTATGTGACTTGTACTACTGAACTTATTTAGGCTTGCCATAACCAAGACGTTGAATACTTATTGACTTAAGACATTTCAGCTTTTAATTTTTAATGAATTAGTACAAATATTTAAAAAAAACATAATTCCACTTTGACATTATGGGGTATTGCGTGTAGGCCAGTGACAACATCTCAATCTAAATGTAATACATTTTAAATTCTGGCTGTAACACAACAAAATGTGGGGGGAAATGTCCAGGGAGGGGTGTGAATCCTTTCTGAAGGCAAACAGCCCTGAACCCTCCATGGTAGAAGTTAACCAGACACACACACACACACAGAGCCAGGCCTTACGTCAGACTGTGGTACAATTATCAACAACCTCGACTAACCTGCACCCCCTGCACACTGACTCAGTACCGGTACCCCCTGTATACAGCCTCGTTATTCTTATTGTGTTACTTTAAAAAAATTTTTTTAAAAACTTTAGTTTATTTGATAAATATTTTCTTAACTCTTCTTGAACTGCATTGTTGGTTAAGGGCTTGTAAGTAAGCATTTCACGGTAAGGTCTACTTGTATTCGGCACAAGTGACAAATAAAGTTAGATTTGATTTGGTTGTATAAGTGATAAACAACAACACTCTTATTTCTATGGTAAATTACCACAACGCGGGGTGTAAATGTAGTCAAATACAGTCAAGTATTGGATGTGGTCAAGTATTAGATTTTTAAAAATCTCTGACACAATGTATGTAATGGCGTCGAAATAAGGACTCATAAAAAAATAACCCAATACCTCCTTTAAAATATGGTGGTGGATCTTTGATGTTATGGGGCTATTTTGTTTCTACTGGTCCTGGGGCCCTTGTTAAGGTCAACGTCATCATGAACATTACCCAGTACCAGTATAACATAAAAGATAGTAAGATAAACCAGGAATGAGGTCAACACAAGGGAGAATGACTGTCCCCTTTCATTGAAGCCCTGGAAAGTCCAAGGCCGACCGAGGTACTGCAGGAATTGTTGGCAGAAAACAGGATCCCCCAATAAAGGTGAAAAACTGCAGGAATCTTTTGTTGGACAATCAGAAAACAGGATGGCCCCCAATAAAGTGAAGCTTGAAAAATGGCAACTCGGCCTTGTCTCGTCATGGTCAATCTTTGTGTGGGGCCACAGTGTCTCCTGACCCCTCCTGTCTCAAAACATTACTTAGAAGACAATCATGGTACCAATATCACGGTACGCCGGTTGGCCTTCAGCTTGAGAGGGGGCAACGCTGAGCTAGCCTGCAACATCTCTTCTTGGAACAGTAGCTCAAACTGCGCATGTTATGTCTCCATTAGACGCCATCTTAACCGACTTCATTTTGCCTGCATGCGCTATTGAGTCTGCACATAGGAATGAATGGTGTCACGTGATCGATGGCTTTGTCCAGTCATTGGGTCAAGAGAGCAGAGGTTCCTACCTAAAGGGTTTGACGTATTTTGATTTTTTTACTTCTAGATGGACACTCCACAACATTCTTTTGACGTTGTGTAAAATCTCACACTTACTCTACAACAGTCTTTAAAATACGGGTAACACTTTATTTGAATGGTATGTCCTAACAGTGTCATAATACTGACATAATAATGTCATATTGTCATGACAACCTATGTCCCTGAATGTCAAGTGACAAGGCAGTGTCATTTTGTCCACCTGTCAACACTTTTCCCATGGCGGGTTTTTCTTTGTTACCTGAGATGTCAAACTTGGCGCTCTGTAGGGACTGGAAGAGGGCACCCCTGGGTGGCAGGTCTGGGAAGCGCGACTCCAGTAGGCAGGCCAGAAGGCTGTCCTTTGGTGTGACCTTGCCCGCCTCTGGGGCCATGTTGACACAATCCAGCACAATGGCCCCTGTGTGGGCACACTGCCAAGTATAGGTGAACTGAGCTAATGGTTACCGCTGGCATTGACAAACAAGCGCAACTACAATTTTAGTCAAAATTCCTCCTGCCATGTTTCCACTGCCTAGTTCTGAGGTATGCATTGTTTAAAGACCTGGAGACACTGTGACCCTCAAGTACTGGAGTTTGGCACATGTTATACAGAATGCTGGACATGAGAGAATTATTGTTGTGGCAAACTTACCGTATAATAATTGGGCCACCTGTCTGTCTAGCACTTCAGGTGCCTTGTGGTGAATGT
This sequence comes from Oncorhynchus keta, assembly GCF_023373465.1. NCBI lineage: Eukaryota > Metazoa > Chordata > Actinopteri > Salmoniformes > Salmonidae > Oncorhynchus > Oncorhynchus keta. Next base: position 10,776,519 of record NC_068440.1, read on the forward strand.
ACTCTGTCACCAAGGTGGCACAGGAACCCACGGTTTCCATGGTGACCGAACAGGAAGTGGAGGGTGTCCTCTCGAGGTGGTGGTGATCAATGACTTCCACAACTGCCTCCTCCAAGTCAATGTCGGCACTATGGGGAAAAGTTAGAGTTGAGTGAATATTGTGAAATACATTGTCATATATCCTTAACTATGTATTTTCTGCCTCCCGAGTGGCGCAGCCGTCTAAGGCACTGCATCACAAAGCTTGAGGTGTCACTACAGACTCGGGTTCGATCCCAGCCTGTGTTACAGCCGGCTGTGACCAGGAGACCCATGAGGCGGCGCACAATTGGCCCAGCGTCGTCCGGGTTAGGGGAGGGTTTGGCCGGCCGGGATTTCCTTGTCCCCTCGTGCTCTAGTGACTCCTTGTGGTGAGCCGAGTGCCTGCAAGCTGACTCTGATCGACAGCTGGACGGTGTTTCCTCCGACACATTGGAGCGGCTGGCTTCCGGGTTAAGCAAGCAGTGTGTCAAGAAGCAGTGTGGCTTGGCTGGGTCGTGTTTCAAAGGACGCACAGCTCTCAACCTTCGCCTCTCCCGAGTCCATAGGGGAGTTGCAGCGAGGAGACAAGACTGTCATGAAATTGGGGAGAAAAATGGGTAAAAAGTATCACAAAAAAAACAAGTTTTCTTAATCTGGGTCTGGGAAACTGGCCCTCCACATATCAGGCACTTTCCCACAAAGTTCTCCTGTGTTGTCAATTCTATTTGATACTGTAGGTATCATTGGTAGAAAGTCTGAGTGAGAGAAAGGCAGAGATGGCAAGGGAGAGAATGTCAGAAAAGAGAGTGTGTGTAATGATTGACTTCCTCTTCTGATGAGGGATAAAATGGATCGGACCAATGCGCAGCATGGTAAGTGTTCATGTTATATTTATTAGAACAGAAACACTAAACAAAATAACAAAGAGAGTGAAACGAAAATGAAACAGTCCTGTAAGGTGCAGCAACACAAAACAGAAAACAACTACCCACAAATCATAGTGGGAAAACAGGCTGCCTAAGTATGGTTCTCAATCAGAGACAACGATAAACAGCTGCCTCTGATTGGGAACCATACCAGGCCAAACACAAAAATACAAAAACATAGAACAACAAATAGAATGCCCACCCCAACTCACGCCCTGACCAAACTAAAATAGAGACATAAAAAAGGAACTAAGGTCAGGACGTGACAGTGTGAGAAAATAAATAGGAAGAGTCATGTTGCAACCCCTGACCTAGGAAGCACGTTGTGGTCCACTAGGGAGAGAACCAGCCTCTTGGCTCTATGGAGCCCTGCCAGGTCCACCTCGTCACGGAACACCAGAGCCTCTGATGGAACCCCGCTCTCCTTCAGCAGGAACACGTTGTCTAAACGTAGGGGGAACTCGGCCCTCGGGATGTTCAGCACTGGCACCACAGTCTTACACGAGCTGCCAGACGCCTGGGAACAAAGGGGGATAGAAGAAGAGGAAGGGAAAAGGAGGAGAGGAGGAAAGGATGGAAGAGGGAGACCAGTTCAAAACAGACATCTGACACCAACACACCTTCCTGCTGAGATTAGCTGGGATTCCTCTGCAATGTTTTTGTCCACCTTCTCAGACCTTTTGCGTATCTTGAGTATCTGAGGCTGTGTGAATATTTCATGAGTAGCGGGGGCGTATAGGCTAGCGAGCAGCTCTAGCCAGGGGTTAGGGAGGGCAGATGGATCAATGCAGTGACGAAAGATAAGGAGAGACCGGTGGCTGGTGGCCAGGGCACAGACACTGTTTTTATGCTTGAGTATGATCCGAGTGACTCTGAAGGTTGTCTGGTCCTATTTTGGAGAATTCTGGGAATTTTGATTACGCTTGGTCAAGCTATTCATGGACCTCAGACCTAGAAATGAGTCACTCTGAGCCGGGGGTGCTTCAGGACTTGGCCCAGTTCTCTCAACACTATTAACAAGTTAAATTAGGAGATATATGAATTACTGCATAGCAGGACGTATTAATTTACAAATTTGATTTCAAACAACCACAACATAGAGTCTATGGGTCTTCATACTACAAGATTTCCAGAAGGTACACTACATCACCAAAGGTATGTGGACACCCCTTGCAATCTCCATAGACAAACATTTGCAGTGAAATGGCCTTACTGAAGAGCTCCATAACTTTCAACGTGGCACCGTCATAGGATGCCACCTTTCCAACAAGTCAGGTCGTAAAATTTCTGCCCTGCTAGAGCTGCACCGATCAACTGTAAGTGCTCTTATTGTGAAGTGGAAACATCTAAGAGCAATAACACTCACTACCAGGTTCCAAACTGCCTCTGGAAGCAACGTCAGCACAATAACTGTTTGTTGGGAGCTTCATGAAATGGGTTTCCAGAGCAGAGCAGCCACTCACAAGCCTAAGACCAGCATGGCAATGCCAAACATCGACTGGAGTGGTGTAAAGCTCTCAGCAATTGGACTCTAGAGCAGTGGAAACGCATTCTCTGGAGAGATGAATCACACTTCACCATCTGGCAGTCCAACGGATTAATCTAGGTTTGGCGGATGCCAGGAGAACGCTACCTGTCCAAATACATATTGCCAACTGTAAAGTTTGGTGGAGGAGGAATAATGGTTTGATGCTGTTTTTCATGGTTTGGGCAAGGCCCCTTAGTTCCAGTGAAGGGAAATCGTAACGCTACAGTATGCAATGACATTCTAGACGACTCTGTGCTTCCAACTTTGTGGCAACAGTTTGGGGAAGGTCCACGTGCTCAAAGTGAGGTCCATACAGAAATGGTTTGTCGAGATTGGTGTGGAAGAACTTGACTGGCCTGCCAAGAGCCCTGATCTCAACCCCATCGAACACCTTTGGGGTGAATTGGAACACCGACTGCGAGCCAGGCCTAATCGTCCAACATCAGTTCCTGACCTCACTAATGCTCTTTTGGCTGAATGGAAAAAAGTCCCACGCAGCAATGTTCCAACATCTAGTGGAAAGCCTTCCCAGAAGAGTGGAGGCTGTTATAGCAGCAAAGGGGGCACCAACTCCATATTAATTCCCATGATTTTGGAATGAGATGTTTGACGAGCAGACATACTTTTGGCCATGTAGTGAATGTATTTTTGGGTAACAATTTACTAAAAACCCCTGTTATATAAGGGCTACATAACACGGTCATAATCATGGCATAACTGGTGTCAGCTTATGATAACTGACGTTATGTCGTGATTATGAGTGTTATGTAGTCCTTATGACTCAAGTAAAGCAGGGGTGCCGAAACAAAATGAAATCTCAGTAGTGAGACACCCCAAAAATACATGGCTGATAATTGCATAAGATCATTCTGGAAGCCTCTTGCGAGGGCCAAGTTTGACTAGGACCCCACTTCCAGCGACCCTGAAGTAAAGTGTCAATTACTTGTTACCGTATAAAAAACCTAAACATACGAGAAGGGGAATAGATACTTCAGGTATGGTAACTCATTTTCGACCTGGGTTGAGGGATTCACTAATGAGAGGAGGCACAGGCTAGAAGCTAGCTGACTCACTGTGGACAGAAAGTAGGCGAAGGCGAGGGACGACACCATGGAGTCGAGGTCACAGGCCTCGTTGCCAAGGACAACGTGGATCCCAGAGCTGCCCTCCGAACTGCCCTAAGGAAGGAAGGAAGGAAGGAAGGAAGGAAGGAAGAGGAAGGAAGGAAGGAAGGAAGGAAGGAAGGAAGGAAGGAAGGAAGAGGGGGAAGTAAAGAGAGTGGGAAAATTCCTTGTCAGATTTATACATTGTAGATTTCTAAACCGTTTTTTTTTTACACAGCCAAGGCTACACTAGTCAAAATGTAAAAAGCATTGGCATTGGCAAACCATCGCCAGAATGCTAGATACCTGCCTGCAGTCAGTTAATGAATAGCCAAGAATAGCCTAGTGAAACAAATCCCATGTTGACAGACTGGAATGGTAGACCTATATTTAATTCCGGCTCACAGTAGTTAGTTAGCATCTAGTCTATGCTATCATTTTTGGACTGCTGCTTTTAATCTACTTAGGCTATGATAATCAAATAACATCACCTACTTTAAAGTGGCACTTCAGTCCACTTAACAACTTATTTACTTAACAATAGGCACATCTCAATAGGTGGTCCAGATAAGTCGTGACATAGCACAAGACATGCTCCTCTATTGCTCCTCAAGAAGGAGGGCCGATGAGATCACAGATTCCCATCAAACCAACTCTTTGAATGGCCCACTCCTTGAAGTTTGTTGTCGTGTCAAAAAAACACAACTATTTTGCTCAAAACGTATTTATTTACCCTTTAGTGTATGTACTGCATTGTATTTATACCTGGGACATAGCTTTTAAACAGTAAATGTTCAAAAAACGCTGCGGTACGTCTTTAATAACAATGAGTGAATGTGCAGCTACAACTATGACACAGCCTTGTTGGACTCAGCGAGATCATTTTGCCATCGACTGGTAGACCCACTGTGATAAGGAGTGTGATTAGTATCTCTTTATCTGGGACATAATGATAGAAACGATATTATGACTGACACCGGGGAGACGGCCTTGCTGTGACGGGATGATGGCAAAGCTGTGACAGCACTAATTACCCGTGTGTGTGTGACAGTATGGCAGGACACAAAAAGCTAAATCAACCGTCTGCCTTTAGCTAAGTTCTTCTGAAGCACTCATCGATTTTATTTTTTATTTGTTTTATTTCACCTTTATTTAACCAGGTAGGCAAGTTGAGAACAAGTTCTCATTTACAATTGCGACCTGGCCAAGATAAAGCAAAGCAGTTCGACAGATACAACGACACAGAGTTACACATGGAGTAAAACAAACATACAGTCACATACAGTCAATAATACAGTATAAACAAGTCTATATACAATGTGAGCAAATGAGGTGAGAAGGGAGGTAAAGGCAAAAAAGGCCATGGTGGCAAAGTAAATACAATATAGCAAGTAAAACATTGGAATGGTAGTTTTGCAATGGAACAATGTGCAAAGTAGAAATAAAAATAATGTGGTGCAAAGGAGCAAAATAAATAAATAAATTAAATACAGTTGGGAAAGAGGTAGTTGTTTGGGCTAAATTATAGGTGGGCTATGTACAGGTGCAGTAATCTGTGAGCTGCTCTGACAGTTGGTGCTTAAAGCTAGTGAGGGAGATAAGTGTTTCCAGTTAAAGAGATTTTTGTAGTTCGTTCCAGTCATTGGCAGCAGTGATGAACACTTTCATTCGCTAGTTCCGTTAGTTAATGGACCTAACTGCTGGAAACCTGTCATTTAACTGTAAACCAGGAGAATAAGTCCAAACACTAACTATTTGGTAGGGATTTATATGCTAACAACCACTTTGTCCTTTAGGGCCACCTTCCTGTTCGGGTGGCGCTCGGGGGTCGTCGTCACCGGCCTACTAGCTGCCACTGATCCTTTTTTCCCCCTTGTCTGTTTGTTAGATGTGCATCCTATTGACTTCAATGGTAAATCAAGAAATATGTCCAGGTCTGCCTTCTAGACAGTTTTTACTCTCCATCAGTATGGGCTGTAGCTTAGTGTGTGGATGGAGAGAGAGCCATTTCGCCCCATGTTAAGTGCCCAATGTAACGGGAAGCCAGTGTGAGTGTACGACATCATGGCGTCATGGCCGCCCAGCCTCCCCTTCCCTCTTCCCAGTGTGCGTGGCACCTCCCATCAGGCGTAGCAGTGGACAGACCCGAGCAGGCAAACAGGAGCCAAGGGAGGCTATATTTAACAACTGTGTGTGTGTGTGTGTGTGTGTGTGTGTGTGTGTGTGTGTGTGTGTGTGTGTGTGTGTGTGTGTGTGTGTGTGTGTGTGTGTGTGTGTGTGTGTGTGTGTGTGTGTGTGTGTGTGTGCAGAGCTCCTCAACCGTGAATCCACAACAGCCACATGGTAAACAGAACGATTCAGGGCGACGTCTACTACAGCTGTAGTAATCCACTATTGCAGTATCCATTCAAAGACGAGGCTAGAAATATAAACAAGGGTTAGATAAGAGGTGAACAACTTGGTTGGTGGGAAAACGTAGGCCTGACACAAATACGGAGGTGTAGAGGAGGAATGTTATGATAGTACCAGGATTATGACAGGATGCTCTGATTCTGGTCTTCATGCATGTCCTTGTGCACCTGTCTTGTGTGCCATTCGCAGATGGTGTTAATGGGAAACGCGAACTGTTTTGCAATGGGCTTCATATTCAACTCACTCTGATGCTGAGAAATGTCAATTACTGTTACATAATAGGGCAGTGCTGTTTTCTAACAGTTATCCCCATATCCCACGCTAATGTGAATTCGACCACGTTCACAGAGCAATCCATTTAGGCCTGCATTTGAGTGCAGCATTCAAGCCAGGGATCACTTTGAGCCAGGTTGCGAGCTTCATTGGGTTGATATTGATGAGCCAATAGTGTTCCATTACTGCTGAAACACAAATCAAATGCAGTAAGGCACGCTGGCTACTCTACCCGTTCCCCTTTCTGAGAGCCCCATCATAGCTCTCATTCCTTCTGGTTAATGTAAAACCGCACCACACTGAGGCGTTCTCTCTCCAATCCACTTAGCACAGGCCTCAGGGACTCAGAGAGATAAGGCTGAACCGTGGAATTGGTGGATGGAGTAGTAAGTTGTTTGGAGAGAGGGAAGAGAGACAAACCCCTAGTTTTCCTCATTCTATGCTTCTTTTCTCATCCTCATCATCAGTATAACTTTTCAGCTAAATAAATTCCACCTTGATTCCCCTTTTGTTGGGAATAGTGTTATTTTAGGTAGGTAATGGGTATGGTTTAACTTTAGGTAACGGTTATGAACTTGGGCAGGTTGACATTCCTTAGATAGGCAAAACAAAAAACATGTATAAACAAAATGCTAAACAGGGTGGTTCGAGCCCTGAATGCTTATTGGCTGACAGCTGTGGTATATCAGACCGTATACCACAGGTATGACAAAACATTTATTTTTACTGCTCTAATTACGTTGGTAACTAGTTTATAATAGCAATAAGGCACCTCACGGGTTTGTGGTATATGGCCAATATACCATGGCTAAGGGCTGTATCCAGGCACTCCGCGTTACGTTGTGCTTAAGAACAGCCCTTAGCCGTGGTATACTACCCATATACTACACCCCCTCGGGCCTTAATGCTTAAATAGACCATTTTGTTTAATCCGTCTGTCTGCATATTTCAAGACACGGCACATGAGGGTGCAGTGAGATACCCGATGGGTTGGACAATATTTTCTCGTCAATCATCTTTTAAAAAACGTAGACTTAAAAACTGCAAATCAACCAATCGTCTGTCATTAACGCAATGGAAAAGTAAAATGCTTTATTATCTAAAACTGTAAAGTTTGTGGGCCATGCAGAGAGTGCAATTTGAGGCCATGTGGCGGAAAGTGATACAGGCGCTGGAGATGGTGGTGTGTTCTAGTGGGTCTGGGCAGGTGTGATGTAGTTGATGTTTGTATGATGTTGTTGTTTGTATGTGTATGTTTTGTATTGTTTATAAAAGAACAATTAAATCACAACAGCAGAATTATGGCACACACAGTCAAGGAAGGAAATACCTGACAGATATGTACTGTAAAGGTTGACCGATTAATCGGAATGGCCGATAAACTGGGGCCGATATCAAGTTTTCATAACAATCGGTAATCAGCATTTTTGAACACCGATCATGGCCGATTACATTGCACTTCATGAGGAGACTGCGTGGCAGGCTGACCACCTGTTATGCGAGTGCAGCAAGGAGCCAAGGTAAGGTGCTAGCTAGAATTAAACTTATCTTATAAAAAACAATCAATCTAAACATAATCACTCGTTAACTACACATGGTTGATGATATTACTAGTTTATCTAGCTTGTTCTGCGTTGCATATAATCGATGCGGTGCCTGTTATCTTATCATTGAATCACAGCCTACTTCGCCAAATGGGTGATTTAACAAGCGCATTCGTGAAAAAAGCACTGTCGTTGCACCAATGTGTACCTAACCATAAACATCAACGCCTTTCTTAAAATCAATACAAAAGTATATATTTTTAAACCTGCATATTTAGTTAATATTGTCTGCTAACATGAATTTATTTTAACTAGGGAACTTGTGTCACTTCTCTTGCGTTCTGTGCAACAGAGTCAGGGTATATGCAGCAGTTTGGGCCGCCTGGCTCGTTGAGAACTGTCCTCAAAAAGACAGCCAACTTCGCCAAACAAGGGATGATTTAACAAAAGTGCATTTGCGAAAAAAGCACAATCGTTGCACGAATGCACAGGTACCTAACCATAAACATCAATGTCTTTCTTAAAATCAATACACAGAAGTATATATTTTTTAAACCTGCATATTTAGTTAAAAGAAATTGGGTCACTTGCATTTATTGCACGCAGAGTCAGGGTATATACAGTTTGGGCATCCTGGCTCATTGCGAACTACTTTTCCAGAATTTTACGTAATTATGACATAACATTGAATGTTGTGCAATGTAACAGCAATATTTAGACTTATGGATGCCACCCGTTAGATAAAATACAGAACGGTTCCGTATTTCACTGAAAGAACAAATGTTTTGTTTTCGAAATGATAGTTTCCTGAATCGACCATATTAATGACCTAAGGCTCGTATTTCTGTGTATTATTATATTATAATTAAGTCTAAGATTTTATTGAGCAGCCTGACTGAGTGGTGGTAGGCAGCAGCAGGCTCGTAAGCATTCATTCAAACAGCAGCTCTTCGCAATGCTTCAACCATTGCGCTGTTGATGACTTCAAGCTTGTCAACTCCCGAGATGAGGCTGGCAATACTAAAGTACCTATTAGAAAATTCAATAGTCAAAGGTATATGAAATACAAATGGTATAGAGAGAAATAGTCCTATAATAACTACAACCTAAAACTTCTTACCTGGGAATATTGAAGACTCATGTTAAAAGGAACCACCAGCTTTCATACTTTCTCATGCTCTGAGCAAGGAACTTAAACGTTAGCTTTTTTACATGGCACATATTGCACTTTTACTTTCTCCTCCAACTCTTTGTTTTTGCATTATTTAAACCAAATTGAACATGTTTCATTATTTATTTGAGACTAAATTGATTTTATTTATGTATTATATTAAGTTAAAATAAAAGTGTTCATTGTTCATTCAGTATTGTTGTAATTGTCATTATTACAAATATATATATAAAAATCGTCCGATTAATCTGTATCGGCTTTTCTTAGTCCTCCAATAATCGGTATCGAAAAATCCTAATCGGGTGACCTCTAATCTACTGTCTCGGTCTATTGAACACACCGGTAGCCTTGTCCCATCACTGAAAACGAAAGACTGCTGCAACCAATAACATTCAATTGTCTTCAAGTGTTTGATTATGGAAAAGATGAGCGTTAAGCTCCCCAGGTAGAGTAGTCAGGGATAACCCCAGACATAAACATCAACACTTAGTCTCCAGCCATGTGTGGAGGCCATAATGTGAAGTGACAGTGGCTAAACTAAGGCTGCCCAGTGCCCATCAGAACACAGAGACCTTCTGTGTGGCAGTATTCAGATATAACCTGGCCTAAGTGGTTGATGTGGACCAAACAGAAGCATCTGACCAGAGGGCAGGAACATTAAATCTAACAGACAACAAAGAGCCAGGAAGTATGCCACGGAGCTTTGATTACGCCCATTTAAAATGGGAACTGATACTTAGAGAAGGGGGGAGGATGCTGGGAAAGAATAACTTTTAAGTGAATGAATCAAAAGGCCACTACAAACTACAACTAGGCCACTACAAACTACAACTAAGCCACTACAAACTACAACTAGGACACTACAAACTACAACTAGGCCCCTACAAACCACAACTAGGCCCCAACAAACCACAACTAAGCCACTACAAACTACAACTAAGCCACTACATACTACAACTAGGCCACTACGGCGGCAGGGTAGCCTAGTGGTTAGAGCGTTGGACTAGTAACCGAAAGGTTGCAAGTTCAAATCCCTGAGCTGACAAGGTACAAATCTGTCGTTCTGCCCCTGAACAGGCAGTTAACCCACTGTTCCTAGGCCATCAATGAAAATAAGAATTTGTTCTTAACTGAAACTACAAGTAGGCCACTACAAACTACAACTAGGCCACTACAAACTACAACTAGGCCACTACAAACTACAACTAGGCCACTACAAACTCCAACTAGCCCACTACAAACTACAACTAGCCCACTACAAACTACAACTAAGCCTACATTCAGGCTGTATCACAACAGGCCGTGATTGGGAGTCCCATAGGGCGGCTCACAATTGGCCCAACGTCGTCTGGGTTTGGCTGGTGTAGGCTGTCACTGTAAATACGAATTTGTTCTAAACTGACTTGCCTAGTGAAATAAAGGTTAAATAAAAAATGTACAGTGTCTTACGGAGAGGGTTTTAAGAAGGGAATTAAATTCAGCCCATTACATGTTTTGATTAGTCTCACGTTATGTCTCGAATGTGTTCTCTGATTCTCTCTCGGGCCATATGATATCCCACCACAGCTGTTCTCTGACGGAAGGAGAGAAAAAAAACAAAGTAAAGCAGGTTAATGGTGACTCCTCAAGAGTAATCGCCGACCCCTTGAAATTAGACACCTTCTCTTTAAATCTTTGCTGTGCCTGACAGCCATAGACAGCAGCATTCCATACCAAGGCTGCAGGGGAAGGAGGGAGGGGGGATGAGATGTCTGCCATTCAGGCATAGTGACAGAGGTGTCACCTAATATCACTATTAATAATGTCACATGCACAACAGTTAAGCTGTTGGACCACAGGAATTTGGAAGTGAGAGCTTTAGCCCAGACTCCAGCCGGAGAAAGAGAGATGTGTGCGTGTGCCCACATAGCCTATATAAACAAGGGGTACCCACCACACATGGCACCTTTAGTCTTGAATGTACACACAGGCAATACAGTGTGCAGGAGATGCCAGGGTGGGACAAAAAAGGGAATAGCTTAAGAGGGTTTCCCCCACTATGTCAGGTTCTTTGCACTTGACTAAAATGTCATACAAATCATTAACCCTCTCATGGCATTGGTCATCTGACTCTACTGTGGCAACCCCTTGCAAAATATGCTGAAAACATACCAACGATGCAATATGTGACAATGGCTGTTAATGAAGTTTCAGTGGGCAGTATTCTACCTCCTCTTGCTCTCTGACAATTCTAGCTCTTCATCCACACACCACCTCCTTATGAGTCATGGCGCTCTGTGTTTTGTGTGTCAGACCTTTTACAAGAAAAGATTCATCATCTTCAGGAGAAAAATATTTTTGGAATCTTGAACCATACTGCAATTAGTCTCTTTTCAATTCAGCTATGTTGTAACTTGAGAGAATGAATCAGTAAACACTCAATTTTAGTTGACAGGTTGTTAGGATATCCATACATTATGAATAATATAATAGTAATAAAGTAGTAATAGGCTAGCTAATTCAATTGTAAAAGCAGCAAAGTCTTGGAAAAAAGTGACCAGCCTCTGTGACAGTAATTTAGACAAATGGAATATGTAAATTAATTGCATGACAGACAGCAGAGGGCACGCGATGAACAAGGCTAGTCATTAAACAGAGCAAATGAAACATTTGTAAAATATGCAATGCAATGTATAGTAAACGTATTCGTATGTGTGCCTACCTTTAATGCAGCGCTACATCTCTGTAGAAACCCCTCCATTTTCGCCAGCGTTGTGCACTCCCGGGATATTCTGCCAAACAGAATGTTTACAGACCCGTGTCCTCTGCATATACAATTTGACGAATATTCATACACCACGTTTTGAAAAGCAGAAGCTCCTGAAGGGTACAAAGTGTCAGTGATGGGTCGTTCGCGAACGAACGGCTCTTTTTGAACGGCTCTTTTAGGTGAACGTCGGGGAACGAATCGCATCTGTGAAAGAGCCGTTCATTTGGCTCCCTGATTTGAATAATGTTTATACTTCTTTTTGAGTTCCAGACAACGATTATCTGCGGATGATAGGTTATAAACACATGATCTGAAGATTGTAATTCATCACTGCAGAAACAATTGATAATGAGGAGAGAGACTTTTTCTGGCCCACACATTGTTGCATTGCGTTCCTTTTTTTCTTATATTTTTATGCAGGCCTTGTAATAATTTGGAAAGGTAAAAATGTAATTGGTCTCGCATGTCATGGACTGACATAATGGCAGGCAACGTTGTCGGCTTCACATTAGAGATTTTCAGAGGCGGGACCAAGTGACTATTATTTGAGTCACAAGCAAGTCTCAAGTCACAAGGTCCGAGTCTCAATTCGAGTCACAAGAATAACTGGTCAAGACTCAAGTAAAGTCGAATTCGTGCATTCTAAGAGCAAGTCGAGTAGTCATGTTTTCAAGTCAAGCCTCAAGTGAAGTTTGAAAAAAAAAAGACATGTATACATGCAAAGACTTGTTCAACTATAAAATATTTGTGTATTTATTGAGGCTAGCAGACAGCCCTTTTCATTATTTGGTCAACTTTCGACTAGCCTATGTAATTGTAAAATAGGGACCTTGTAGCCAGGTGCGGAGCCGGGGTGGCACTGGACACCCCTGACATCTGATTGGCCACCCCAATATTTAATTCCCTACTGGCAGTTTAATGCTGATTGACATCTCATTTCACCTCTTGTTGAAAGAAGCATTATTTTGACGTTTTTAAATCGAGGAGAATATTAACGTTGGTTGCGAGATACAAAATAATAAGAAGAATAAGAACATACAGAAGAAGAAGAGGGAATATTTCCACAGCTCCACGAGCTCTTTTCGCGATTGACGAAAGCATCATATTTGAAGTACATTTTAAGGTTTAGCATCGGGTTTAGGTTCTCAACAACTTTTACGAAAGTTGAGTCGCTGTGTAAGTTAACGGTAGACCTTTGGTTCCATTAACAGACAGTTAATCAGATAAGAGAGATCGGTTCCCAATTTAACCTAACATTATGTTTACATCTGTGCTAGTAATACACGCATATACAGTGCAGTGTCGTAAGTTACAGTATACAAATGTTTAGCTAATATGGGGTAACTAGTAGGCTACAGCTGTCAGTGTTCAGCAAGTTAGCATTCAGTCATTTGAAATCCATTAACTCAGTTAGATTTCCGTACTTGAACTCAAAACAAACATGTGTTATTGTCAATCTGTTAACGTTACTCAACAAAAGATGACCACAATCATCAGTTTGCTATCGTAAAGGTATAAGAAATTATAGCTAGCTAAGTTACTTACTGCAAAGTAGGGCTAGCCATGAACAAACTAGTAATTTGGGCAGGTGGTTGATTTTAAGGTACAGTTATGATAATGGGGATTTGTAATTAAGATTGAGATTGGACTAAAATGTGGATAATTGGATGCTTATGTAGCCGATGTGAAATGGCTAGCTAGTTAGCGGTGGTGCGCGCTCGTGGCGTTTCAATCGGTGACGTCACTTGCTCTGAGACCTTGAAGTAGTGGTTCCCCTTACTCTGCAAGGGCCGTGGCATTTGTGGGGCGATGGGGTCAATTAAACATGATAAGAAAGGGAGAGATATCAGATTTAAAGAAGCACAAACAGGCAGATCAGGTGCAAACAGACCCCATCCCTTGCATCACCACCAGACACGAGAGCAGCTCCCTACCTGAGGCTAGTCACAGTGGTCAGACTTCACAAGGACCCAGTCTACCACCACCAGGTCAGAGCATCTACCAGGCAGTCAGTCACATGCCCAGTTCAGAATTTATGTTTAGCTTCAGCTTGTAATAGATGATGTTGTCAGATTTAAGCCTCACTTTAAAATTTTGGTTGTTGATTCATGTGTGTTCTTGTTTTGATGGCTGTGACATTTTTATGTTGATTATACACTAATGGTTCTTGTGTTATTTTAATGTAATAGATGTATCAAGGGATGAGACAGAGACCTCTGGCTCTGAGCAGGACAGTGAGCCAGAGCTGTCAGGAGATGTCATCGAGCCCCTCCCAACTGCATCAAGCACCAGGTATACTGTTCCAAAAGGACCCAATGGTAGGCCAGGTCTATACTTTAAACTACACATTTTAGTTAGCAGCTGTTAGTATCTAATCTTGTGGATCCCATAACTATTCATTTCCATAGAGATATGACACATTATTTAATGTGTATTTCAGACATTTCAAGATCCAGAGAAGAGGGTCCTGTACAGCCGTGTTTGAAAACATTTGCCAAAACTCAGCATGGTACTAGGAAAAGGGCTTTCAACAGCTCCTGGTATAAGGACAGTTCATGGCTTGAATATTCTTGGGGCGGCAGGGTAGCCTAGTGGTTAGAGTGTTGGACTAGTAACCGGAAGGTTGCAAGTTCAAACCCCGAGCTGTTGTTGTTCTGCCCCTGAACAGGCCTAGGAACCACTGTTCCTAGGCCATCATTGAAAATAAGAATGAAATGAAAGGGAAGTTTTTAGTGTAATTGCAGATGAATGTCATAAATGAGGACCAGTAAAGAAAGTGGGGAAATCTGTACTTACATTAAAACAATTGCAGAGATTGCAGAGAGGTCACAACAAGGGTAATGTTTTGACAATCTTAGAAGAAATAGCAAAGCATGACCCTCTCATAGAGAAAAGGATGAATGCATGTGGCAATGCTAAGTACACAAGCCACCAAATCCAGAACAAAGTTCTTGAGGGCTTAGCTGAGATGGTACAAAGTGAAATAATAAGAGAAGTAAATGAAAGGGAAGTTTTGTGTAATTGCAGATGAAACCAAAGATTTAAAGAAAGAATAAAGTCTTTATTTGTGAGGTACTATCCATGAAAGCTTTATACATTTTCAGTCAGCTGAAAGCTTAGATGCAGCAGGTCTCACAAAAATTATAATTGATTGCCTTGAAAAACATGGCCTGGACTACAGAAATAATCAGCCCAGGGAATTACAGATGTAAGGTGGGCATGCAGATGTAACAGTATAGACTTTACGTCTGTCCCCTCGAAAAACCCGACCTGGGCGCGAACCATTCTGGTGTGTCTGCACGGATTAAAAACAGTGCGCTCTGCACATGATCTGTAAAATCAGTCACCCTGCAGAAGCTTTATAACTTTGTATCGTTTATCTCAAGTGGCCAGTTCAGAAAGAGCTCCACAGAGCAAGGAGAACCACTACTTCAAGGTCTCAGATGCAAGACTTTAGCGACCTCACGCTCTGCACATGTCAACAGTTGAAACGTTACCCATCGCTAGCAAGGCGCACCACCTCTAACTAGCTAGCAATTTCACATTGGCTACACAGATACATGGAATGCCATAATCTGAAGGACAGGCTTCCAGCAGTTCTGAGAGTGCTACAGGATATCACACTTGAAAATAGTGTTGATAGATCAGTGGAGGCAAGGGGCCTTCTTTCTCAGATAGATTTACTTTTCATAGGGCTTTGGTTACCTTTTGTAAAGTGCTTGGTGATGCCAAATGTCTTTCTGACATGCTCCAATCAAGCTCTCTTGACCTAGCAAGGGCTGTGGATCTAGTAGGTGCCTTTACAGACACATTACAGGACTACAGAAGTGAGGGTTACTATGGATAACTATGGAAAGAGGTTGAAGAGATTGCAGAGCACTGCAAAATAAGTGTACAAACAGTGTGTAAAAGACAGCCTAAAACAAGCTTAAGGTTTCACAACTCACTGATGATGAGCACTGTAGGACAGAAAAATAGAGACCAAAGTGATGGTGAGAGCTTCCAAAGAGCTATCTTTTATCAGGAGCTTGACAGTCTCACAGCTGAGCTGCAGAGGTGTTTTTCAAAGAAGAATTGCGAGATAATGCAAAGACCCAAAGAGTACAACATTCTTGAATGAGAAGCCTCTGTTTGCCTTTGCTCAGACCTTTGAGTCAGATTTAGAGGACCTCAAAACATGAGGTTCATCAAACCAAGCGGCTTCTTGATAGGAGAGAGAAAAGTGGAAGGGACAGACCTTCTACTCTCTATGACTTTGTTGTGTTTCTAAAACCTTATAAAGAGGTCTTCCATGAGCTGTTTCGACTTTGTAAGATTTCTCTTGTTACATCAGTCAGCAGTGCTTCTTGCGAGAGAAGCTTCTCAGCTTTAAAACGGATTAAAACCCACCTTTGGACAACAATGGTTGATGACAGGTTAAGTCACCCCGGAATTCTCAGTGTTGAGTCAAGGAGGACACGCTCACTTAAAATGGATGGAGTTTGTGAAAACTTTTGCCAGTTCTCATCAGAACCTCAGAATTATGCTGTTCTAAATCTACCTAGGATAATTTGGCACTTAGGAGGTCCCTCTGGTCATGATTAAAACCTGGACTGTGTACTAACTAGTACACTGACATTATTAAATGATAAATCCAAAGGGTATCATGTCACACAGATTTAATTTGGTCTTGATTAGGCCAATTCCAAAACGTTTCTTTGCTATTAGTTAACATAATATATATAAGCATACATTTGATACAGTAATTTTGTAATATTGATGGGCACCAAAATTATTTTATATTTTTCAAGTACATTTCTGCTTGATACCTGGTATGTCAAATTGCAGTGTGTTTTTTTGTAAATTATTTTTTGTAAATAAACTATGCAATTTATGTAACACACAAATGCTATCTTATCTCCTTGTTGCTTGAGCTTTATTTTCTGAAAATATTTTGGATGTTCAACACTTATAGACCCAGATTATATATTCATGAAAACAGACACACACACAGAGACTTGAGTCTCTCCTAGGTAGGTGTGTGTGTGTGTCTGTGTGTGTGTGTAAGAAATTGAGCTGCAATTCCGAGGTAGACACACTGACTATTCATAGTATGATATAGAATTCTAATGAAGTGTGGTCCAAAGGGTTACTATCTGCAACATTACATTACTGACAAAAGTTTGTACTTATAAAAAAGATATGTAACCGAGTAAAGGGAGATGTTAAGTAAGAATTGAACGTTCATTCATAGTCATAACATAGGGTTTGCACGTTTACACTTTTAATTTAACATTTACTTTTCATGTTTCATGCTGGCTTTTCTTACGATCCAAACAATTTACGTATAGATTTTCTTACGATCCTAACGCTATGTAAATTCAACCTATTGGCAGCTATCTCGCTCTATACATCAGTCTCAAGTGAAAGTCTAGTCCAGAGTATTGAGGCTCCAATTCAAGTTTCAAGTTATTTTATTTCTATCAATTCTAGTCTCAAGACATCAATTGGTGGCTGGAGTCAGACTCGAGTCCAAGTCATGTGAATCGAGTCTACAACTCTGGAGATTTGCATTTTTTTTAATGGTTTTAGGTATGTTTTTAAGTGCTACTGACGGAAGAGTCGTTTAGGAGCTAAATGAATGGCCCTTTTAGTTGAACTGAGCCAAATGAGCCGGCTCACTGAAAAGACTCGGAATCCACATCACTCGAAAGTGGTTGTGTTTACGCCGGTAAATTCATGACGTCACATGTGTAGTAGTCCCAATGAGCATGTCCCTCCAGGGCTGTGTGCTATACTTTTCACCTCATGACAATATCAACACAACATATTTCCGCAACACAAATCCTACTTTTAGAATCAGAATGATGGTCAAGACAAGACATGGAAGAAATTAAGCTGTGTGGGAATTTAACGATTCTACTATTTTATTTAGTTCCTTCATTAATGAGAGCAGGCGTTCGTCGTCTTTATATATCACAGATGAGTAGATGAGTCACACACAGTGTGTGACATATCATCCATTACACAATAAACACACATTTTAGACTTTCTTCTCTGCAATACTACACCGCAAGGAGATATGACGCTCATGAACACGACCAGTGTATTTACACATGCAGTTCTCTCCTCCAACCACTCGTGTCCCCATGAAGATTACATTCACAATCATTTCATGTAGCTAGTGTTGGATTAATTCGCATATTTGCTGAGTATTTTCTTCTTTTTTTCCCCCGAAATATTTTTGGTTTGCATATTATACTAAATGTATTTTATGTTTGTAGCTTGGTGCATGACATCTACAAAGGAGTTTCCCCCCTGCAGCTCGTGACGTCATTGTTTACAGACTGGTCACAGATATACAAATATTTAGCTGTGGTAGCACAAGAGGAAGTGAAGTGGAGGAAGCGAATTCAAGATAGCGAACGAGGAGACAGTGGAATGTAAATAGTATGGCTGTCAGCCAGCGAAGCTCGTTAAACGTTTTCTGTTGATTGGACCAACAACAGTCTAAATTTCACTACTTTTTTTTGTTGTTGTTGCCATTTACGCTGTCAACTGGCTTCGTGGTAAGTTATTTTATTTTCTGCTGGTCAGCTAACGTTAGCTAGCAAGCAAGCTGCCAACAGCAGCAAGATTCTCATTGCCGGGTAACGTTAGTGATGGGCGTTATCAATTTCTGAGCGTCACCACGAGGCTATAGCCAGCTATAGTCCGGACAGTAGTCAGTTCTGGTGCTAGTTGGCAGATGCAACATTTTCTAGACCGGCTTTATAGTTAGCGTTACCTTCTCAGTATTTGGTCAACCCCCAGGGTCAGTCTTATAACATAGTTAGAATAAAAATTTGTGTTATTAGAGAATAAGTTTTTCCCCTGACTGATATTTTTCTTGCAGGTATGGTACAATTTTTTAAAGAATATGGTTACTCGAATTCACCAGCTGATATTTTCAGACGAAGCTAAGAAGTCAACCATGCCGCATTTGATATCCTAGAAACATACTGAGTCATCCATGTCACGAGGCAAGGGACAAGCTTGACCAGCTCCATCTCCCTTGTAACTTGTCCATCTCTCTGGTGTATTCCATTGTATAGTCAGGAAAAGCAGAACTTTTATAACCAGATAAGTTGTGCCTCCCCCAAAGATAACTTTGCTCTAGTTTGCAGCTGTAGAATGGAAATGGAAAGAGGCAGTGCTGAAAATTATCTGTAAGATAATTGTACTTTTGTTAAGGTTAAATTGAGATATATATATATATATATTGTGGAAATCTTGTACAGTTTTGTGAAATCCACTCTGTCTTACAGTCTGAATGACATAAAACCGACAGAGCGACTGTGGATTCTGCTGTAGCCGTCCATCAACCCTGTTTTGCAAACTAAGGACACTGTTACTCAGGAATACCAGTGAACTGATTGTCGAGTAGATTTCCCTCAAGATTCACCTAGAAGGTCACTGCCAACTTTTAAAGCCTTGAATATTGTTAATGTAAAGGGCTGAGTTTGTTTTTCTATGCTTATACAGCCTAAGCCTGAAGTAGTCTTTACCGACGACTTGGCCTTATTTTCTATTGATTAAGGGCTACATTGAACATTATCCGGCTATGGCAGATTCTGAGATAGTCAGAGGAGATCTCCTGAGCGTTGTCAAAGATGACTGCTCTCTGACAGAGGCCATTTCTGAGGAGGGTGGCCATGCACCAGGGTCCTCTGTAGCTAAAGAAAGCCACAAAGCAGAGCCCTTGGACTGTGAAGATTCCACCGAAGTCCCATCAGTCAAGACCCCAATTATGGAAGCAGAAGGTTCTGGCAAACACAGTGGAACCGCACTCACGCCAGCCGCCACGTGTGCCGTCGTGTCTGAAAACGGCACAACAGAAGACGCTCAATCCACCCCGCAGAGCCAAACTCTGACCGAAGTGAACGGGGAGAGCTCAGAGGCCATGTTTGGAAGGCCGGACGAGAATAGCCAGTCGGCTACAAGCGACTCTCCTTCCTTCTCCATCCGCAGCCTGGAGTTCTTCGAGGGCAACACCGGGAATGACGAGCCATTGTCGTCCTACTCTGCCCTGGGCGACGAGGGCCGCTCCCCCTCTGCTGATGTCCCCGGCCTGGTCGGTGACGTCCTGGCTGCCGCAGCCACGGGAGGGGCCACCGCCGCCCCAGAGCCCATGACGCCGGCCTACTACTTTGTGAAATGGATCACCTGGAAGGAGAAGAAGACACCCATCATCACGCAGAGTGAGAACGGGCCCTGTCCCCTGCTGGCCATCATGAACACCCTGTTTCTGCGCTGGAAGGTATTGTTGGACTGTAGAAACAGCTATATAGGACTAATGGGGTCCATGATTACACCTCTCAGTTGTCTTAAGTGGTTTTAGGCCTACTTCATCTGCACTGATCTCAAAACATATGATAGGGTAAAGCAGTATATTATAGGACTATTGGGGGATTTTGCATTCACTGGTCTATTTATTTTCAGATCAGTGCAGATCAATGGAAAGAGCCCAAAAAAGGAGGCTACTTTAGACTTGAGATGTACGTTGCAAAATCCTCCAATAGTCCTAAAATATACTGCTTTACCCTGTCATATGTTTTGAGATCAGTGCAGATTAAGTACTTAAGACAATTGAGATGTGTAATTGGCCTTAAGGTGACTGAGAATAAGGGTGAGGATGACCTGACACAGGCGTGAGGGAAGTTTCTAGAAACAGGAATTACAGGTTCACGTTAGGGTGTGATGAGCCGTAGTTAAGAGAACACCAAAGCCTTCTGAATCCTATAATCTTGTTTGTACCATCAACATCTTTCAAAATCGACCCAACACAGAATTTACGTTTATAAATGTCAGGATGGCAGCTTCAGAGAGTCTATTGTTTAATGAACATTGGTCAAGAAAAGTGCTTACAAATTATAATCATGTGTGATTTGTCTTCAGGCCAAGCTACCCGCCCAGACAGAAGTAGTCACCACAGAGGACCTGATGGCTCACCTTGGTAAGAAACAAGGAAGTGTATTGACTGTGCTTCTATACAGACTTTGTTACACTGAAGTTATTGCTTTGTAACTTCCAGTAAACAACACATTTTCCTACATTATTCTGAGGTTGTCATGAACACATGAAAATGCAACCAATGCATGAAAATACGAGTAACTAAAGAGACTGCATATTATCAGGCAGTAAATTAAAGATCATCACAGGCCCTATGCTCCAGGAGCCAAGGGCTTAAGTCATTGAAATATCTAGCAAATTGAACAAGCAGTCAACTTTGACCATTTACCATGGAGAAATACAGTGCCTTCAGAAAGTATTCCCGCTCCTTGACTTTTTGTGTTACCGCCTGAATTTGAAGTGGATTAAATTGAGATTTTGTGTCACTGGCCTACACACAATACCCCACCATGTCAAAGTGGAATTGTGTGTTTTTAGAAATGTTTACAACTGAATTAAAGGGGAAAATGCCTTGAGTCAACAAGTATTCAACCCTTTTGTTATGGCAAGCCTAAATAAGTTCAGGAGTAAAAATGTGCTTAACAAGTCACATAAGTTGCATGGACTCACTGTGTGCAGTAATAGTGTTTAACATGATTTTTTTTATGACTACCTCATCTCTGTACCCCACACATACAATTACAGTGCATTCAGAACCCTTTTACTTTTTCTACATTTTGTTACCTTACAGCCTTATTCAAAAATGGATTAAATCACAGATGGTGGGGATTTAATACATTACAGCCTTATTCTAAAATGTCCAAGGGGTCTGAATACTTTCCGAATGCACTGTATTGGTAAGGTTGAAGTGAAGTTCAAACAGATTCATCAATGTAGACCAATGCCGTGCGAAGATGGGCACCTATTGGTAGATGGGTAAAAAAACGCTCAGTCACTACAAAGATACAAGTGTCCCTCAGTTGCCGTAGATGAAGGAAACCACTCAGGGATTTCACCATGAGGCCAATAGTCACTTTAAAACAGTTTAATTGCTGTGATAGGAGAACTGAGGATGGATCAACAACATTGTAGTTACTCCACCATACTAACCTAAATGACAGTGTGA
Source organism: Oncorhynchus keta (assembly GCF_023373465.1). Lineage (NCBI taxonomy): Eukaryota > Metazoa > Chordata > Actinopteri > Salmoniformes > Salmonidae > Oncorhynchus > Oncorhynchus keta. The sequence goes on from NC_068440.1 coordinate 10,798,282, forward strand.
AATGAAGCTTGTACAGAATCAAAATATTACAAAACATGCATCCTGTTTGCAATAAGGCACTAAAGTAAAACTGCAAAAAAAGTCAACTTTATGTCCTGAATACAAACGTTATGTTCAGGGCAAACACAACACATCACTGAGTATAACTCCATATTTTCAAGCATGGTGGTCGCTGCATCATATTATGGCTATGCTTGTCAGCGGCAAAGACGAGGGAGATTTTTGGGATAAACAGAAACGGAATAGAGCTAAGCACCGGCCAAATCCAAGAGGAAAACTGGAAGACAAGTTCACCTTTCAGTTGGCCAGTAACCTAAGACACAAGGCCAAATATACACTGGAGTTGCTTACCAAGATGACATTGAATATTCTTGAGTGGCCTAGTTACAGTTTTGCCTTAAATCGGTTTGAAAATCTATGGCAAGACTTGGCTATCTATCAATGCTCAACAACCAACTTACCCAGAAAGACTGTACAGCTGTAATCACTGCCAAAGGTAAATATAACATTTATTGACTCCGGTGTGAATTGTTATGTAAATGAGATCTTTATTTAATTTAATACATTTGCGAACATTTCTAAAAACATGTTTTCATTTTCTCCTTATGGGGTATTGTGTGTGTAGATGGGTGAGAACCTATAATCAATTTAGAATTCAGGCTGTAACACAACGAAGTGGAATAAGTCGAGGAGTATGAATACTTTCTGAACGCCACTGTATATCATAACACGCATTTCTGTTTGGTCACTCACTGTCTGAGAACCACAGTACCCATTTTGTTTTCATACTCCTGCAATTTGCGTTTCTGCCACAGGAGAGTGCGTATTGTCCATCAAACCCAGGGAGAAGGCTGAGGGAATGGAGCTCAACTTTCAGCAGGTAAACACATCTGTCCACTTGGCTTATTTGTGACACTGTCGGTCTGTGTCTGAATGTTTTTCGGAAGCTGCGCTAGCGTGTGTGTATTTGTGTTTGGACGTGTGCGTCTGCAGTTGCAGCTCTGTCTGTGTTGTCTACCTCACAGGAGGTTGGTGGCACCTTTTTAATTGGGGGGCTCGTGGTAATTGCTGGTGCGGAATAAGTTAAATGGGTTCAAATAAATCAAACAAATGGTTTCCGTGTGTTTGCCTTTCCATTTACTCCGTTTTGGCCTTTATTATGAGCTGTCCTCCCCTCAGCAGCTGCCACTGGTCTATATTTTTGTAGCTGTGTGCACACAATTGTGGGTGTGGTTGGGTGTAAGTTTGACACATTTTTAAGGGGAAGTGGAGTTCACAGCAGAGGCAGAAGCCTGTGTCATCAGTGCTAAGTCACACCAGCTGCCACTAGAGTACCACATTAAGCAGTTTAGGGAACAACAAGGATTCAAAATTACTGTACCAAAAATGTACAGTAAGGTGTAAGCATCAAACAAATTGGTGGCAAGGTAGCACCTCTTTAATTAGCAGCTCTTTAATACAAAGTGACTTCTGAGTCAACCCATCTGTTTGGTATGTGTGGCTCATGCAGGAATCAAACCCATGTTTTTGATGTTGTAAGCACCATGATCCAACCACCTGGCTCTGACACACATGCAGTTCAGAGCTAATCAATCTGGTTCCTTTATGGGTGAACCCAATTATTCGACTGGTCTATAGGCTGTTGTTCGACCATTTATTTTTTTTTGTCGAGCAGTAGTGTGTGTATGTATGTATAGTTGAAGTCGGAAGTTTACATGCACTTTGGTTGGAGTTATTAACTCGTTTTTCAACCACTCCACAAATGTCTTGTTAACAAACTATAGTTTTGGCAAGTCGGTTAGGACATCTACTTTGTGCATGACACAAGTAATTTTTCCAACAATTGTTTACAGACAGATTATTTCACTTGTAATTATAATTCCAGTGGGTCAGAAGTTTACATACACTAAGTTGACTGTGCCTTTAAACGGCTTGGAAAATTCCAGAAAATGTCATGGCTTTAGAAGCTTCTGATAGGCTAATTGACATCATTTGAGTCAATTGGAGGTGTACCTGTGGATGTATTTTAAGGCCTACCTTCAAACCCAGTGCCTCTTTGCTTGACATTATGGGAATATCAAAAGAAATGAACCAAGACCTCAGAAAATAAATTGTAGACCTCCACAAGTCTGGTTCATCCTTGGGAGCAATTTCCAAACGCTTGAAGGTACCACGTTCATCTGTACAAACAATAGTACACAGGTATAAACACCATGGGACCACGCAGCCGTCATACTGCTCAGAAAGGAGACGCGTTCTGTCTCCCAGAGATGTACGTACTTTGGTGCGAAAAGTGCAAATCAATCCCAGAAAACAGCAAAGGACCTTGTGAAGATGCTGGAGGAAACAGTTGCAAAAGTATCTATATCCCCAGTAAAACGAGTCCTATATCGACATAACCTGAAAGGCCACTCGGCAAGGAAGAAGCCACTGCTCCAAAACCGCCATAAAAAAGCCAGACTACGGTTTGCAACTGCACATGTGGACAAAGATCATACTTTTTGGAGAAATGTCCTCTGGTCTGATGAAACAAAAATAGACCATAATGACCATCGTTATGTTTGGAGGAAAAGGGGGAGGCTTGCAAGCCGAAGAACACCATTACAACCTTGAAGCACAGGGCTGGCAGCATCATGTTGTGGGGGTGCTTTGCTGCAGGAGGGACTGGTGCACTTCACAAAATAAATGGCATAATGATGAAGGAAAATTGTGAATATTTTGAAGCAAAATCTCAAGACATCAATCGGGAAGTTAAAGCTTGGTCGCAAATGAGTCTTCGAAATGGACAATGACCCCAAGCATACTTCCAAAGTTGTGGCAAAATGGCTTACGGGCAACAAAGTCAAGGTATTGGAGTGGCCATCGTAAAGCCCTGACCTCAATCCCATAGAAAATTTGTGGGCAGAACTGAAAAAACATGTGCTAGCAAGGAGGCGTACAAACCTGACTCAGTGACACCAGCTCTGTCAGGAGGAATGGGCCAAACTTCTGTGGAAGGCTACCCAAAACATTTGACCCAAGTTAAGCAATTTAAAGGTAATGCTACCAAATACTAATTGAGTGTATGTAAACTTCTGAACCACTGGGAATGTGATGAAAGAAATAAAAGCTGAAATAAATCACTCTACTATTATTCTGCCATTTCACATTCTTAAAATAAAGTGGTGATCCTAACTGACCTAAGACTAGGAATGTTTACTAGGATTAAATGTCAGGAATTGTGAAACTGAGTTTAAATGTATTTGGCTAAGGTGTATGTAAACTTCTGACTTCAACTGGTATGTATGCATACATGCATGCATGCATAAAAGTTATGGCTTAAGGACAACAAAGTCAAGGTATTGGAGTGGCCATCACAAAGCCCTGACCTCAATCCCATAGAAAATTTGTGGGCAGAACTGAAAAAGCATACATACATACATACACACTTATTTATTTTGCACGAGAAACCGGTCTTCTTTGCCCCCATCTCAGTGAACTAGTCCATTGCGGAGGCCGCAGGGATGCCACAGTCCAAAAAGAAAGGGAGTGTGGCTGCACAATGCACAGCTCTCTCCCGCCCATTTGTGCACATTCATTGTTTCATAACTTCATTGTGTGAATTGTTTGCATTTGATTGTTAGTGTCATTTCCCCATTTACATAGGGTATATCTCCTGTAGTTAATTTACCAGTAATTGCTTAAATTTATAATCTACAAGGTTTGTTTGGTTACGTTAATGCATTCAATATATTGTTATTCCAGTATTTTACTGTTCTCATTGTTGGAGTGGACACATAGTTTGCGTAGTTCACAACCTATGCTACACTTGAGAAACAAGCTATGGTTTATTTCATTCCATTTACGAGTTCTGTCAATTTTGTCATTGGCAGGAGCACTCCAAACAAAAGACAATGTTAAATAAGGACACTCACCTGATTACGCATAGAAGTAGGTCTATATGCTACCTGGCCTGCTTGCAAATGTAGGCATATAAATGTGCCCATTTGGTGTTTGTATTTCTGATTGGCTTAATGCACCACCACCTGTGGAGGTTCTCATGTGAATGTTCTCCTCAAACAGCAAGCAAACAAAGTCTATTTTTACATCCATTGAGTGACAATTCCTCAATGTATTTTCAAAATCTTTCCAGCTCTCTCCCTTTCGATAACCACTCGGAGAAAGGGAAAAATGTAATGCTCTGATCCAGTGGAAACGTCTTAAAATAGGCCAAACTGATAACTTCTTATCGCTTGCGCAAATTGCCTACAGCTGTGTCTGTCCGAGCTCACTGGTACACTAAACTCTTAAGGGCCCAGAATGTTTCAAGTTCATTGCAGACAGTCCATGCCTATTTTTGTCAGGATATTTGCTACCTACAGGCTGCAATGTTTTTATTTGTTGGCTTTTATAGGCATTTTTTATTTTTTTTACATAGCCCATTTGGGAGTATAAGTTACTTTTTAGGTTTGGATATAATTTTCATTAACCACATGAATGATTTCGAGATACGAAGACGTTTTTAGTATAAATGAAATGAAAATTAAAACCATAACTGGCACGCAGATCGGTAGAAATGGTAAGATAAATTGGCATTCCACGTGAGAGACTTTCCCGACTCCTCGTGTAGCCTATTACCAGCAACTTCAGGAGAGTAACGGCAGAATCGGAGAAAGACGTAATGGGAGGAGGATTTTCTTTTTTCTGGTTATCTTGATCTCTGTTTCCCTGTTGAGTCTGTGTCATATTTCATCAGTGATCTTGAAGCGACAGACAAGCTAAATACATATAGTTGATCTTATTAAACACAGGGTGTGTATACATATGGAAAAAGACATGTTTTAAAATTGACTAATCGATTGGTCGAAAGAACTGACTTCTTTCGGTTGGCCAATATTTTCTTTAGTAAGGGAAAACCCTAGGTTATTTTTTCATTGCTAAACTCAGAGGATTCTAGTTTGCTGCTCAGTTTCACTCAAACACCATATTATAGGAGTCAACAGTGACAGACATTTTTAGGTATGGTTGAGAGTGCAGGTCTCTTTGAAACATTAACCTGCACATCCACTAAGCTTTATCCTTCAGCATTCTCATACCTTACATGTCAATGGAACTGGGGTGTAAACCATATGAGAAAATGATTTACGAACAGCTGATACTGGACTTCTGTGCAACCAACTCTACATTGTGTGCAAGTACAATTCCATCTCAACACAAAATATGAATTCAAATGACTCTTAGAAAATGGTCTGATCTTCAATTCTAGACGTTAATCTCGAAATCGACTGTAATCGACTCAGTTTCCAATATCTGTAGTTTTCTAAGATGCATGTAGTTTTCTAATATGCATCATGTTCTATCTTTGAATCCGCAGAACATGAGTGATGCCATGGCAGTTCTGCCAAAGCTGTCCACGGGCCTTGACGTCAACGTGCGCTTCACAGGCGTGTCGGACTTTGAGTACACACCAGAGTGTATCGCCTTTGACCTGCTGGATATCCCACTCTACCATGGCTGGCTGGTGGACCCTCAGGTAAGCAAAATTTGAAGAACATGTGAAGGTGAAAGCCCTCTTTTCACAATTAATGCCCCAAATCCCTTTGTTTTGGGCTTCAGTTTCAAAGTATTTTCTTTCTCCAGAGCCCTGAGATGGTGGCAGCAGTGGGAAAGCTAAGCTACAACCAGCTGGTAGAGAAGATCATCGGCTACAAGCATTCAGAAGACAGCAGCCGTGTCAGTGAAGGTACAGGACCTTCTGAATCCTTACTTGACATGAATCCTTACTTGGGGCGGCAGGGTAGCCTAGTGGTTAGAGCTGACAAGGTACAAATCTGTCGTTCTGCCCCTGAACAGGCAGTTAACCCACTGTTCCTAAGCCGTCATTGAAAATAAGAATTTGTTATTAACTGACTTGCCTAGTTAAATAAAGGTAAAAATAAAAATACATTTGAGTTGTCACCAACCCTTGTCCTGGTGAGCTATAGGTGGTGAAGACTTATGTTCAAGCCCAGCTCTAATAAACTGATTTTATTGATGTAGGTCTTGATGGGAAGTTGATCATTTTACCCAATTGCATTCTGTTCACTTGGCTGTTTCCTCTGTAATGCAGCTATTCCCCTTACTCTCTTATGCTGGTACTTCTCCGTCTCAGGTTTGGTGGCAGAGCAGTTTCTGGAGTGCACAGCGACCCAGCTATCGTACCACGGACTTTGTGAGCTCAACACTAAAGTCAAGGAGGGCGAGCTGTCCGTATTCTTCAGAAACAACCACTTTAGCACCATGATAAAGCACAAGGTGCGTGTGTGCGTGCGTGTTGGTAAGGGAATTTACCAATGGCTCAATCTATAGAGTGCAACATATAGAACCTTGCAGATAGAAATGGCATATATAGATAAGACTGTATTCTACATGACAGCGGCATGTAGCACGTTCTGTAACGTTCCCTCAAGCGCCCTGCAGTAGCACAACACCCCCCCAGTGAATGACTTCTAACCGTTGACCTTGTGACCCCACAGGGCCACCTGTACCTGCTGGTGACAGACCAGGGCTTCCTGCAGGAGGAGGGGCTAGTGTGGGAGAGCCTACACAACGTGGAGGGTGACGGCAACTTCTGCAACTCAGACTTCCGCCTGTGCCACCCGCCCCAGAGGAGCGTCCTCGTAACACAGCCCGACAGTCTCACGCCCCAGCAGCAGCAGAGACAGATCGACCAGGTCAGTGACCCCCCCAGCTCCACAACACACCGCCACCATTTTCTTTGAGGATACCTGTTATTTGAGAAGTACCCAGATACAGTGGGCAGTATCCAATACGCCACAGAGACAATCTCCATGTCTTCTGCTGCAGCTAGATAGTTAAGGGTTTTTATGTGTAAAACTTCCATGCTGTCTGTGTCTAACGTGATCCTAACTTGAGATCTGTATGTACTGTAAATCATGCATGGATGTTAAGGATTTCAGCCTCTATGCACATTTCCATGACCACATTCACTCACCCCGTGGTGTATGCTTGGTTGCCAGGACTACCTGGTGGCCATGTCTCTGCAGCAGCAGCAGGGGGTGGCCCCGGGGCCCCTCAGTGACCTGGACCTGGCCAGACGGCTGCAGGAGGAGGAGTACCAGAAGCAGCAGCAGCAGCAGCAGAAACAAGGTCCCTCCCAGGCCCCAGCACAGCAGGTAACCAACCACACTATCAAGACATTTACTAGAAGGAAAGATGGTGCCCTCTCTAGGCTTTACTTCAACAGTATGAAAGATGAACACAATACAACAGTATAGACCTGTGATATTCAAAAGTCGAAGGGGAACTGCAGTTGACTTCCCCATGAATTAAAAAAAAAAAGTTTTAAGTAAATGTATTTTCCTTTAATTTGGATAAGAGATGAATGTTATGAATTTAAGGTTATTTTTAAGATTGTCGTTAGATGTGGGTTTGCAAAAAAAATGAGGTCCCCTAGAAATTCTGGCTGACAAAATGGAGTCCCCGCTGAAAATGTTTGACTACTGGTATAGACAATTGGTAAAGAAAGTGTCCCCTGGTGCTTTTTCCATCACACTACAATTTATTTGAGCAGAAAATGTGGAGGACTCCTTGCATTCTTTCACCACGGTGCAGTGCTGTACTTTTCTGGTACTAGGTTAAAAGGCAACTTTCTGCTATCTTTGATTCACAAACGTCCTACATAGCAGCTTGTCCATTTCCTGTATGAATGTTTGTTTTGCTTCCAGGTGAGACGTCAACTGGCAGCCAAGCCGGGAGGTCAGAGGAGACGGGAGAAAAAGGATGATTCCGACTGTGCCATATTATAGCGACACCTAAACTTCCCCTATTCCCCCATGAGCCTGCACTTCATTGCATTAAGCCAACCCCTAACACATACACACACACAGTTAGGGGATTGTGCCCCTGCCATCTCAATGCCAAACTCACCCTTCACACTAAACCTCGAGGTTGTACCTCCCCATCTCTCACCCTTGTTCTTCTTTGAACATCCAGGCCAGAAGGTGGCAGTACTAGTCCTGCTTTGCTAGACCTCAGAACAGAATCTAAACGTGAATTGAGGCTGCAGAGAGGAAATCCAATGCAGTTGGTTGGTTACAGCAGAGAATCATAACCAAGACACGTCACAACCCAGGTAGAGTCACACATCAGGGGTCGTCTTCTATTCAGCTATCACTGCCCCTCTTGAGAAATATGAGCGAAGTTTGTAACTGTGATCTGGTTTGGTTTCTATGGCAACGAGGCAGACAGTGGTCTGATTTTGTAAGCTAAGTGGACAGAAAGTGAAGGTCTAGATTTAAAGGGAAGTCACTACAGCTCTGACAAACTGATGCATCTTAATGGATGATGCAACTTTTGAAATGGCAAAAAAAAGTTAAATTAAGAGCACAAAGACAACCCCCCCCTTCTCTGCTACCTTCTCGCCCTAGAAAGATCTGTTTTTAAGCAAACTGTAGGGTAGTTGTCATCTGACTCATTTAAGCCGTGATGGAAACTCGAGTACATTCTTGTCCTATACAGAACAATGCACAATTATGCCTGGGTCGAGAAGCGGGCTCTGCAAGCCCGACGAACGAACGAAGAGATGGCCGTTTCCCCCAAAGTCCTATCTGCTAGAGTAAGCATGGGCTTTTCTTTCCCTGTCATATAGTGTACTATGCTGTAGTTCGTAGCAGGGAGGAATTATGCAGAAGTAGAATGGTATGGGCAGTGAAGGGGATCTGCTGGAGCATCTTTTGTGGATGACTTTTGAGATCATTGGAGGGTTAAAGATGACTATATGGGAATAAGAGTCGCATTAAAGGTCCAATGCAGCTGTTTTGATCTAAATTTTAAATAATTGAAAGGTAAGAATTTTAAATGTCGTTTCTCTGCGAGTGGTCTGAGTGGGGAGGGGAAACCTGAAAATTAGCTGAGAGGTTTGGAACGCTTTCTTATTGGTCTATTAACCCATTTCAGGCAGGCCCAAATGTCATCCCAAAACCACAGGCTAACATTTCTGCATTTAACAGTATTATTCCAACATCAGTGTGGATATATATATATATATACTGAACAAAAATATAAAGCAACAATTTCAATCATTTTAAAGAGTTACAGTTCATGTAATGAAATCAGTCAATTGAAAGAAAGAAAAAAATTAGGCCCTAATCTATGTATTTCACATGACAGGGCAGGGGTGCAGCCATGGTTGGACCAGGGAGGGCATAGGCCCAGCCACTTGGGAGCCAGGCCCAGCCAATCAAAATGTTTTTCCCCCCCAACAAACGGGCATTATTACAGATAGAAATTCTCTAAAATGACATTATTGTAGAGAAATTAACATAAAATTCTCTGGAAACAGCTCTGGTGGACATCTCTGCAGTCAGCATGCCACTCAACTTGATACCTCTGCATTGTGTGAAAAAATTCACATTTTAGTGGCCTTTAATTGTCCCCAGCACAAGGTGCACCTGTGTAATGATTATGCTGTTTAATCAGCTTCTTGATATGCCACACCTGTCAGATGGATGGATTATCTTGGCAAAGGAGAAATGCTCACTAACAGGGATGTAAACTAATTTGTGCACAAAATCTGAGAGAAATACGCTTTTTGTGCGAATGCAACATTTCTGGGATCTTTTACTTCAGCTCATGAAACATGGGACCAACACTTTTTACATGTCGCGTTTATATTTTTGCTCAGACAGGTAAATCACGTTTTTGACTGCACTGGGCCTTCAAGCAAATCTGGTGCTTGAACCAACTATGAGAAGTCTGCATTTGATTTACATTACTTAGGAATAAAGTTCTGGCAGTTAATTCAGTTTTGAGACGGTCGGCTATACAGGGCCTTTTGAAGTAGCTTTAGGGGGAGGGGCTTTCAGCAACACTACAGAAATAGGCCACACCTTGACGCCAAGTGTTAATCGTCACCACTTCTTGCTTTGAATTTAATTTGTCATGTCAGTAAAGGAAAATCTAAACAAATGATCATGGTGTTCAATGACTCATTTGTTGTCTGGTAAATATCATTAATTACTTCACATAATCGACTCACAACCAATCCTTCCAAGTCCCTTCTAGGCCGCCTTGAAACACCATATCTTTGGTGCCTCTTTTTGTTCTCCTGCCTCTTGCTTTATTCTGTCTTTTCCATCTTGTTAACTTTTTCTGCTCCATCTTTGAGAGAGCGAGATGCACTGTGTACAAAACATTAAGAACTCTTCATGACAGACTGACCAGGTGAATCCAGTTGAAAGTTGTCACTTGTTAAATCCACTTCAATCAGAGTAGATGAAGGGAAGGAGACAGGCTAAAGAAGGATTTTTAAGCCTTGAGACATGGATTGTGTATCTCAAATCAAAGTCTATTTGTCACGTGTGCTGAACACAATAGGTTTTGCCCTTACAGGGAAATGAATACTTACAGGCTCTAACCAATAGTGCAAAAAAGGTATTAGGTGAACAATAGGTAAGTAAAGAAATAAAAACAACAGTGAAAAATAACAGTAGCGAGGCTACATACAGACACCGGTTAGTCGGCTGATGGAAATAGTATGTACTTGTAGATATGGTATGCATATATGATGAACAGACAGTAGCAGTAGTGTAAAAGAGGGGTTGGGGGAGGCACACAGTGCAAATAGTCCGGGTAACCATTTGATTACCTGTTCAGGAGTCTTATGGCTTGGGGGTAAAAACTGTTGAGAAGCCTTTTTGTCCTAGACTTGGCACTCTGGTACCACTTGCCATGCGGTAGTAGAGCGAACAGTCTGACTGGGGTCTATGACAATTTTTAGGGCCTTCCTCTGACACCGCCTGGTGTAGAGGTCCTGGATTGCAGGCAGTTTAGCCCCAGTGATGTACTGGGCCGTACACACTACACTCTGTAGTGCCTTGCGGTTGGAGGGTGAGCAGTTTCCGTACCAGGCAGTGATGCAACCATGCTCTCGATGTTGCAGCTGTGCCATTTCAGAAGGTGAGTGGGCAAGGCAAAATATTTAGGTTCCTTTGAACGGGGTATGGTAGTAGATGCCAGGTGCACCAGTTTGAGTGTCAAGAACTGCAACTCTGCTGGGTTTTTCACACTCAAATGTGTCTTTCAGGGTTTCTAAGGCAGACATCTGTAAATAGGATGTATATGGAGATGCTGTAAACTCAACAGTAGCTCTTAAACATTGTACAACAAAGAACAATATTTGATTAGCCAGACTGGAAATGTGGGAAAAGGCCTAGAGAAGTTTCTGAGCAGTAAGAGAGCTGCTTGTGGATTTAATACATTGAACTGTATGGATTAGAATGTATTTATAACTTGTTTATAAAGAAGTCTATTACCTCAGAACGGATCTTGCGCCGTGTGGCCTCCGGCTCTCTTTGTTGCTTGTCCCTCTTGAGGAGCCAATCATTAGTGGCACTCCTCATGGAGATCTCTATCTTCCTCGCCATGTCTAATTTCAATTTTTTTTTTGAGTCACAACTCTTCCTTGTTCTGGCTTACAGTCCAACTCATGGGTTAGGTCCAATGTAGAAATTGATAAATCTTGGAGGTCCTTCTGTAGCATTATTTGGGGATTATGCCAGTTCTCCATCTGGTTTTGGACCTCTTTCTTGCTTCTGGCTCTCCAACTCCGATCTCGCTGATTTCAGCTCTGTTTGCAATGTCTTCCTCCATCCTCTCAGAACTTCAGGTGGCAATACATTTCTTCTCCCTCTATCGCCAAGCTCGTTATCTTTGCACACTACATGTCGTTCTCCTTCTCGGCAATCTTCATTGTTGGCACGCTCTCTTCTCCACCCTTCATGTTCTTTCTCTTCATTGCCTCTTTTAGAGCCGTTCTGTCTATCTTCTGCTCTCCCTGAGAAGGGAGTTTGGCCATCGTAGTGAGAGAATCTTACTTTCATCCCTGTTGTTTTGTATCCATCTGAGAGGGATTGTGCCACCATGGAGAATATTTGATGTCTTGACACCTGAAATACACACACACACACACACACATGACCACCCTCATACAAGACCAAGTCATTCGGTAATATAGCCTATTCCTATTATCACACATTTACATGCAGTATTAAAACAGAGTACAGACTCCGTTTGTTTTACCAGGTGGTGCAGCTCTGCGGACAGGTCAAGTGATTTGTCTGTTGTTCAGTTAAAGGCTACTTCCACGTGGCCGTCTGGTCCGAGAACCTTTTTTAAAATGATTTTTATTTATCGGACTTATTTGCCTAGTTAAAGGTTAAGAACAAATTCTTATTTTACGATGACGGCCTACCCCAGCCAAACCCTCCCCTAACCCAGATGACAATGGGCCAATTGTGTGCCACCCTACGGGACACCCGATCACGTCAGGTTGTGATACAGCCCGGGTTCGAACCAGGGTCTGTAATGACACATCAGTGCCTTAGACCACTGCGCCACTCGGGAGCCCTGGTGTGTTCTCACCAATGGCGTTCTGTATAGAGGGACCATTTGAGGAATTTTGTAGGGATATTACAGCAGAATTTTTCCTTACAGTGCGCCTACATGGCTCTCCGCCTGTCTCTTATTTTCATCATGAGTGGAGATCTGGGCCACCGTAGTAACAGAATTGTTTACCCCTCCTGACACTCACATACCTAAAACACACATATGAGCTCCCTCATTTATAGACTCGGGCACATACACACTTGTAATATCCATATATCATCATGTTATAGTAGTTCACCCAGTTAGTGTGTTAACTGTTGTAGCCCTGTGGCCTTCAGGGCTCAGTCTCAGGGTTAGTCTTGCTTTCCACAACCACATTCTGAAAGTCAAAAGCTTTAGATTTACAGGTCTTTCAAAATATATTTGCAGTCGGTCTGTCATTCTCCCTCATCATTTGATGAATGTTGTATATAAATGTGCAGAGTGGAATTTAATTTAAATCTATTCCAGTTTAGATTTTTTACTTACAGTAGGCCTAGATATACACGGCCACCGGCTGCACGATGCTCGTCTCTGATATTGGACTCAAATCAAGAAAAACAGCTCCTAATAATGAAAGACAAAAGCTTCAGGTAGCCAAAAATGTCAAGTCCAATCAAGACTGTGTTTGTTGGAAGAATGCTGAACTTTGACAAAGTAGAACCGTAGAATTAAAGTCATTGGCCGAGTTTACACAGGCATCCAAATTCTGATATTTGTTCACTAATTGGTCATTTGACCAAAGATATTTTCACATCAGATTTGGTTGGTTGAAAGACCAATTAATGAAAGATCAGAATTCGGCTGTGTGTAAAACAGCCATAGTAGCATCAGCACTGCAAATGATTAGAATCACTGTGAAAGAGCTGTAGAGGACAGGTTGTCATTAAATTTGCTACAATTCATATTCAGTTGATTACAATATAGTATATCCTTGATGCAACTGAAAACAGAAATCTATTGCAATACATTACTAGTTTACTGGGTGTATATGTAATCACGTGACTCACATTTTATACAATTATATATCCAAAATTCCCCCTACAATTTATCAACACATGTTAAGAAAACCAAGAAAATATACAAGAAAACAACTTTCCAATTTATTGAAGGAGTCATGCATTTAGGCAACATGATACAAGGTTCGTCTCTGTACCATGTGTATGAAAAGCGAAACATATAATTAGGAAGATTAAAGTGTAAGTGTTCTGATACAAAAGTGGGCAATATTTCTTCCCCTGTACATTCTAAAATGTCTTTAGTATCAAGGACGAAGGACTTGTTAATTTAGTCAAATAAATGCTTTGCTTGGTGTTAGCGGTGGACCAGTTCCGTCTAAAACCACGTCTCTCTGAGGGCACAATGTTCAGAACTTAAAAAAGGGCAAAAAAACTTTCCATGTAGAGCAGACATTTCTGTTCAGAACAATAGTGTGATCTATACATTATCTGGAGCAGTCTGTACCCATGGACAAGCATTTAGCTGGTGTGACACTGGACAAAGACACAATTCTGCTTCTCCATGGTTCAGAATGGGAGAGAACATCAACGGGGGTTTGATAGAACCCACTCCGGTAAAGATTAAAATGCACTTGAGTTATTTACATCATTTTACAGAATGTTAGGGTTGGAATAAATGAAGGGGAAAGGCAATGAAAGTAGTATTTAATGAAGAGTAAGCAGGAAGTGTTTAACTTTTGATCAAATAAACTTCCTGGGTACATGACCTGCACGCCTTTGTCCCAACTGTTGCATTGATAAAAGTATGTCTCAAGGCATTGGTTTGCTCACATGAATGACTCATTTGACTTCTGTCATTTTTGCTATACACAAAAGCCACCCACCGACAACACAGCTTTCAAACATAAGCAGGTAATATAAGTTATAGGCTATCCCAGCATGTAGCTTTTTCAAACAGCTCTCTTCAATACTGAATACATGTTTGTGTTTAAGAGAGCAAAAAACTCAAATCGGTTTAGTAGAGTATCATATTAAAAAAAATTCACATATCAAGGAAGTTGACTTGTGATAATGAGCTCATACTGTTCAAAATAAGGAGAAATAAAAAGACAGAGGAATGAAATCATCACTCCCATTATTTACATTGTCTGCTCAAGGACAACCTCTCTGGATTGGCCCGAGTTAGTCACAGGAATGCATCTGAGAGCCAACGAGAGAGGGACGTGTTGAGCATTCGTTAAATATGCAACCTTAGTTAACATAACATACACATTTAGTTAGAGATGAAAGACAAACATTAGTGGAACATCAATGTTGAGTTTTTTTTTGCATAAATCCATTGCAATTGTTTTATATATGTAACCACAGGTAGCCATTTTGGTTCAACATAACTGTCAAGTGCATGAGGCTCAACATGACACTAGCGTTCCTTCAAGTATGGTGGCTTTAAGAGTGACACTAGCAAAGCAAAGCCCTACATGATGTATGTTGGCATGACACAGTCTGTTGAATATACAGACTGTCATGTGAGAGAACAGTCCTTTTTATTAATGGTATTTCTATCTGTAACAGTAAGTACAGATGTACTTTACTGGATGAGAACCAGTTGTCTGAAACCCAGATTGAAATGAAACTGCTCCTTTTAAGGATGGAAAGAAAAACAACCAGCAGCTTCGCTGCATGCTTGGACCCCTAAGAAGAGACGTGTTGGTCCTAGTTCAAACTTCCAGTTCAAAACAAATCAAACTCTTGGAATAAAGTGTTGTTTTCCTGACAGATAACACTCATACACCCATGGTTTTTAATAGTCCTTCCCTCCCTCTCTTTGGGCTGGCTCATTCTTGATGACCACAGAATTTTCAGAGGAGGGAAATTGTCCATTAGAAAACCTGTCTTGTGCTTTCTTTGTCGTTACATAGTGGCTTCTCAAAGTCCATTTTGCTCTAAGAACAATGGAAAATAAGTACATATTCGATATGTACCTCTGATTTGCTCTTGCAGTTGTCCAATCTGAGAAAACGCTTCTTGGCTCCTCTGAATTTACACCACGCCCTCTCCCACATTGCCCCTCCCCTTTTCAATGAAGTACCTCCAATATTGATACTTAATCGTTTTCGTGTGCGATTTGAACTGTGCGTTATGCCTCTTTTAAACCGTCAATGAGGTAAAAGTCCTATGGACAGGAGGAAGGAGGTGCAGTCTCCCCCTCCACAAGGCCAAAACAAGGAGGGGGGAGGAGGGGGGGCAGAAGTCTAAGACAAAGAACATATCAAGTTTGCAAACAAATCCTGTAGTACTAGTCTATACAAGAGTCCATTTTTGTAGATGTGCTGCTATGGCAAGCACATGTTTGAGTCCATATGCACACGTTCGCCACCATCTGTATGTGTGTGTGTGTACACGATTGCTTGCTCTCCCATGTGGATGTCCTATGTGGTTGTGTCCCGGTGTTGAACTGTTCACATGATGCCGTTGGTGAAGTACTGGAAGCCGTCGTAAAGCTTGGTGGTGATGGAACGCATGGAGCCATCCACCATCTGCTCCACCAGCACCTGTAGCTGCTCCTCCGTCAGACTCATGTGGAAACGTTCCTTCAGGTAGCGGATGGTGCTGGAGCCATGGAAGCAGGGCAGGTGAGAGCCTGGTGGGGGAGGAGAGAGGGGAGACGAGAGTTGTAATAGCAGGACCATAAAAGAAACCAGACACAGGGCAGAAAGATCATGTACATGGAAACGGCGACACACTGACCATGCTCATATACCGTTTTAGCAAACAGTACCTTGCTGCATGATCTCCACTATTTGGACCACCTTCTCCATGTGTTTGCGAGCAGCTATCAGGCCCTGGAGCATCAGCACCTTGTAGTAGTTGAACATGTCTCCATCCAGGCCTCCCATCACCTGAGAGAGAACCGCGGACAACAGAGTGGACTTTTTACACATGCAAAACCGACAGGTTATGCAGATAACCAGCCAACTCAATGTCGCTAATAGCATCTTTTAACACACCAACAAATGTATTTATGTAGTGAACATTGTGAGATTGCTAACTCAATTGTTAGGCAGCTAGCTGTATGAGCAATTCCGGTTTACAGTTTTATGTGACAACGCACATTCACTCATTTATTTGACTCACATCCACAAATTCGCTGGTGAGCTTAAAAGCAGAGGTCTCAAAGCCCAGGTTTCTGGGTGAGCTGGACAGGATGAAACCAAAGTCAATGTGGATGATGTGGCCCTCAGAGTCCAGGAGGATGTTGCCATTGTGTCTGGAGAAAGGAGACGAGAGAAGGGGGAGTGAGTAAAACAGGAATACAGGAGAGGGTGGGATGTGGTAGTTTATCACACCACAAAAGCGGTGTTTACACTGTGTGTAAACGCAGCCAAACATCCTCAACGATGCAGGAAGTGGAGAGGGGAAATAGAACAGGGGAGTAATAGTACTAGTGAAACTAAAGGAGGGATGAGAAGGGAGGGCTGCCCACCTGTCTTTGACCTGCAGTAGGTAGCAGATGAGGCTGTAGCCGGCGCAGCTCTCCACAAAGTTGCGCTGGGCGGTGAGGAAGGCCTCGGTGGTGTAGCTGCCGTGCTCCTGCAGGAAGTAGTCCAGCAGAGACAGCTGGCTCTGCTTCCTCACCTGCAGCAGACACAGCACTCCATTAGAAATGGCAACCAACACGGTATTCTGCACAAAATAGCTATTGATAATAGTGCAGGATCAAACTGTTACTTATATTATCAGAATCTTCATCTCAAGAGGGCAGTCGTACTGCATCACATAGCTAAACAACTTGGGCAGCTTTGTCATGACATTTCAAGTGGAGTCCATTTAATTGATAAAAAATGTGCTCACCTGGTGCAGAGAGACAGCGTTCAGCACGGGCTCAATCATCCCGCTGTCCGATGACATCACCAGGATTTTATAGGGCTTGATCCACAGGGGGACGCGCTCCTGCTCCCAGATGGACTGGAGAAGAAGGGGGAGAAGTGGAGCGCATTAGCCGGGGAATGCTAATAATAATCCATTATTAGTATTATTATAGCATTTCTGTGGAATGGGACTCGACTGTGGAGGGTCACGTACCTGCAGCTGGCTGAGCACCTGGAAGGCCAGTAGCTCCTGCCTCAGGTCGTCCCCACACTTCACGATGACCGACAGCAGCCGCCAGTTTGGCAGGTGACCGTAAGGAGAGCCCTCCCTTATCCGCCTGAGGGATGGAGAGAGAGAGCGGGAGGAAATAGTGAGACACAGAAAATTACTTGACAGTGCCACAATGTGCTGTTCTTCGCTGCACCTAAGTGGGATAGACATGTATCGTCAGGTGGGATTGTGTACGCCCATCCATGTGTGTCCCTTCTATTCATTCTGATCTGCCAATCACACACCTGACTTTCTCCTGCCAGGGCTCCTTGAGCGCCACAGCGGACGGGTCCTCCGGATCTTTCCGGAACGTGGTGGGGGTGTGGGCCAGGTTCTCTGACAGACGTCGCCTAAGAAAGAAACATGCTGTTGTAAAACCTCTATCCAGACCATAGCGATGGACCCAAATACATTAAACTATAACAAGCATTGCTTGGACTTGGGCCGGAGCTGTCCGGAAGCAGCAAATCACACAGAAGCGGCAAAAAAAAACAGTTGATCAAAGTGAAGGATCGGCATTGAATAGTAATGGAGAGTGCCTTCATATCCTGACTCCTCTTTGTTCAAGCTTATTTGACACTAGTCTCTGAATCTGGTGTGTGTGTGCCAGAGTTTGAGAATGTGCCAGCCTGAACACCAGGATGATATGTTCCAAGTTGTCAAATCAGGGTTCTTATGTTCATAAATCATTACATTTACATATCAGCCCTGATCAGAATTATGCCTACCGTTCAGCGCGTATGTGTTCTGCGGATCATCTGTGTGTGTGTGTGTAAGTGGGCCATTGACCAAGGAGAGATCGACATTTAGGCAGCAGTAGGCCTATAAAACAAGGATAGACTAACGGAACAGCCAATTCAAAACATAATTAGCCATGCTACAAGCTATTTCGCATGATCTATATCTAAAAAGTTAGTCGTTGACTCAGCCTTTCCACCAGCAACGTTGAAAAATAGATCTAACACCTTTATTTAAAAGCTGCGATTCCCCCCCTCTATTAAAACAGTAGGCTATGTAATTCCGACGTTGAAAATATTCTAAGAATAGCCTAATTGACAAATTGCTCCCCGGAAACAAACATTTTAGCCTTAAGGTTATAGATAAACATGTGTTAGTTAGCTACCTTGCTTTGAAGTAGCCTACATGATCCATTTTAATGAGGGAATAATTCTAACAAGATAAAACTATCTGGCTGTAACGTTGCAATATTTGATATCAAGGGTGGTCAACCGTCCTCCAAGAGCGCTACTGGGCGTGCAGGCTTTTGTTCAAGCCCTGCTCTAACACACCACATTGTAGCCTAAACATCAGCTGCTCAACAGGACCTTGTTAGGCAGACTCTGGTGTGTTTCAGGGCTGAATCAAAAGCCTGAACAGCCAGTAGCTCTCCAGATGGAGGGTTGATCACATGTGTTTAATACAGGAGCCTTACAGTGCAGTTATTTTACTTTGTGGGGGGGGTTAAGTGCCTTGATCAACAGCACAACGGTAGGAGATAGGTCTACATGGGATCACAGACCAGCAGCCTTCTAGTGTCAATGCCACATTTATGCCGACTTCTTTCCATGTAGGCTACAGCGACGCCACCAGTTATTGGGCATGGAAATTTGGTTAAAAAGGCATGAAATTCCATCAGTCAAAATGCATATGAACTCTTAACAGTGAATAATCAGAGGTCTCTATAACAATGTAATTTGGGGATTTCTGTGAACTAATATAATGGACTGACTTGGGAAAAAAAGGCAGCCCCCCAAGTCAAGCAAGTCTTGAAAGAGAAACTACAAGCTAGCAGAGCAATTCTAGCTAACAGTGACCCCTGTACCTGATGTCGCCAGCGGCGATGAAGATGGGCTCCTTGCTCTCAGTGCTGGTGATGCTGTCCACAGAGAACTGGGAGATGTTGTCGCTGCTACTGGTGTGGCCTTCTGGGAGCTGGAACCATAGAAGGACCCCAGGGTTCTAGTACATTCAAATCTGATTCACTCCTTCACCCTTGTCATCAAAATGTGATGGAAAGTCACACGGTGCCACCATGTGGTTCCCCACGGGTACCTACCTCCACTTGCAGCTCGCCGATGTCGTCCACGGCCCAGGCCTCGTCGTCGTTGTCGTAGTTGGGCACAGTGGAGAAGCTGCCGGCGCGCTGCTCGGCTGTGATGCCAACGCACTCTGGGAGGAGGTTGTCTGCAGAGCGGGCACTGCGGATGCGCGTCTCATGAATGCGCACGGGAATGGTAGACGTCTCGAAACTCCCGCACTCCAGCACCTCCACATAGATGATGTACGGGGCCTGAGAGGAAGGAGAGAATGAAGGAGGTCAGAGATCATACTTAGGGAATGGAATTCGAGAGCTTTTATTTTTTAAAGGTACATTTAACCAGATAGTCCCATGGAAAGAGCATTGGGGCACGTTCCATTTAAAACTCCAGGCACCTCAGAAAATAACTAAATGAGTTAACTTAAAAAGGTTTTAAACTACTAGGCCTTCTGGTCACCTTGTCTTTGGAGTTGAGCACCACGGCCTGTGTGTGGGGCACGCGCACCACGTGATGGTCGAAGGCTGCAGTGGGCAGCCAGACGCGGGCAGGCAGCTTGTGGTTGAGCACTAACAGCTCTGAGGTGAGCTGCTTGGTCTTCTGCTCCTTGGTGGGCAGCGTGGCCAGCCGCTTGCCGATGCCCATCAGAGACTTGATGAACTCCCTCTGTGGCGTCAGGCGCAGCGGCTACAGAGAGAAGGAAAGCTGTTAGAATCTAGATTCTAAGACATGTCTTTTTGTGTTTTGAAGAAAATGTACAGCGAGTTACAGCACATGACAAGTGGCACAACTTTTCCCCAGGTCCTTCCTTCAATGACTACTCAAATGAGAGGCTAAGAAAGGAGGGAGGACAAAGATGGTATGATGAGACATGAAAGAGGGATGTTTCAGGAGCAGAATCAGAAGAAAGAAAACCAAGGGAGTTATAAGACTAAGAATATGGCCACAGGGAGAAGAAACAAGCAGATAATGGAGAATTTGTCAACCTGTTGCAGTACCACATACTGGCACCAGGTGTCAGTATAGCATTGGTTAAAATTAGAGGGTTGAGAGAAACGCATATGCCAAACAAGCTCTGGGGCCTTTGGAATGTTTAGTCACCACTTATGGTGTCCAATATCTTCATATCTCGAGTATGAACAATGTTCAATACCATTACAGTAGGTCAAAGAACAAATCTAGGAAGTCCTTTGTTCTACAGTCCACTATTAAAGTGGAACAAATGCTACAAAACCAATTTTAGAGGTTTTAAAAATAGGTTATATTTGAATCAACATTCCATTATTGTACACTAAGGCATTGTTGGCAGAATAGATGGATTCAATGCATGATAAATATAATTTCACCAAGTAGGTACATTGTTTGGTGCCGCCAGTCGGGATGCAGTTTCAACGACTCAATATTTTGTACAAAAACAGTGGCTCCACACAGATGCAAGTGTCATTTGGTTAGCTAGCAAGAACTAGAACGAACCAGTTAGCCAGAGTGAAGTTGCGAACGCAAGAGATATGCCATCCTCTCCGATTTTGTATGTGTCCCAAAGCGCAGAATAACTGATGAATTTACGAACGCACTACGACCGTGTCAGTAATATTCACGAATGCACTGGATCGGGGTTTCCTGAGGCCCCCCCGGTGCATGTTTAGTTTTTTGCCCTAGCACTACACAGCTGTTTCAAATAACCAACATCATCAAGCTTTGATTATTTGAAACAGCTGTGTAGTGCTAGGGCAAACCCCAAAATGTGCAGCCAGGGGGGGCCCTAGGACAGATGTTGGGAAACCCTGCTCGAGATAACATGTAAACAGTGTCTGGAAGTAGCTATAGTAGAGCTAGCCAACTTTAGCCAGTTAGCTTAGGTGATTGGTTGGGACAAGTACGAATCATAGGCAGACAAGCTACAGAAGGATGAGTAGGCTACAATTCCCCATCTTGCTCTGGCTAGCATTAGTTGATGATCTTGTTGTGCAAACCATCGAGAGAGAGATATTTCCTTTTTAGGACTATTTGATCAATGGGACTGTAAATGTCACAAATGTAAAAGGACTCCCGTGGTATTGACATAGTGGCAGAAATCCAGTCAGGTGTAACGTTATTTTGTGGCTTTTGGGGAATGCGTTTTACTGATCTGAAGTTGCACGGTTGCAACTGCCTGTAAACACACAGTCCAGTTCAAAGTGAATTATGTCAGGCCTGATTGGAAATGCCTTTACATAAAAGGTCTACTGGCGCAACGGTCTGCATATTCTCCCGTCCTGGACAAGACATGTTTTTATTAGGTTTCATTTCCTGCAGTTTCTATTAACTGTCCAAAATGCACAAATTCTATATTGCTATAGCATTTTCATGAATGCCTTACTCTACGTAATTCCCAAACATTCTAAGAATGAATGAAAACATGAAACTGACCATAAGTGCTTGATGTCAGAAAATGTTTTAAAAAGTGGCATTCTTCCTGGGAGGGTGTATATGAACAGATTAAGATTTCATGTTGCTAAAATGCTGTCAGTTCCACTTTAAGGCTACTTTGGAATTAGATAACATCTCAAATCACAAGGTTACCATTTAAAAATGGTTACTTAATTATTAGTTTTATGGAAACAATGAATCAAGCTCAAAATAAGTAGTCTAACATATAGGACAGTTCAATTTTTTGTTAAGATAAGTAACACAAGAAAAAAAAAAAGATAAGCTTAATTTGTCAATTCTTAGTTAAAGGGGCACTCAGCAAAATCATGTTGCCACCAGAGATATTGAGATGCGTGAGAGGCAAGACTTTGCAGATGACACAACAGTTGGCTAATCACCGACAAGACGGTCAGAGACCTGGCCGGGTGGTGCCAGAATAACAACCTATCCCTCAACGTAACCAAGACTAAGGAGATGATTGTGGACTACAGGAAAAGGAGCACCGAGCACATCCCCATCGACAGGGCTGTAGTGGAGCAGGTTCCTAGGTGTCCACATCACCAACAGACTAGAATGGTCCAAACACACCAAGACAGTCGTGAAGAGGGCACGACAAAGCCTATTTCCCCCACAGGAAACTAAAAAGACCTTTTTCCTCAAAAGGTTCTACAGCTGCAACAGAGAGCATCCTGACCGGTTGAATCACTGTCTGGTACGGCAATTGCTCGGCATCCGACCGCAAAGCACTTCAGAGGCCCAGTACATCACTGGGGCTAAGCTGCCTGCCATCCAGGACCTCTACAGCAGGCGGTGTCAGAGGAAGGCCCTAAAAATTGTCAAAGACCACAGCCACCCCAGTCATAGACTGTTCTATCTACTACTGCATGGAAAGCGGTACCGGAGTGCCAAGTCTAGGAGAAAAAGGCGTCAGTTTTTACCCCCAAGCAATAAAAGACTCCCGAACAGGTAACCAAATGGTTACCCGGACTATTTGCATTGTGTGCCTCCCCCCAACCGCAACCCCAACCCCAACCCCTCTTTTACGCTGCTGCTACTCTCTGTTCATCTTATTTGCTTATTCATTTCAACTATACAATCATGTACATACTACCTAAATGGCCAGACCAACCAGTGCTCCCGCACATTGGCTAACCAGGCTATCTGCATTGTCCCACCACCCGCCAACCCCTCTTTTTACACTTCTGCTACTCTGTTCATCATATATGCAGTCACTTTAACGATACCTATATGTTCATACCATCTCAATAAGCCTGACAAACAGGTGTCTGTATATAGCCTTGCTACTCTTTTTTCAAATGTCTTTTTACTGTTTTATTTCTTTACTTACCCACACACACACACTTTTTTTCGCACCATTGGTTAGAGTCTGCAAGTAAGCATTTCACTGTAAGGTCTACACCTGTTGTATTCGGCGCAAGTGACAAATAAACTGATTTGATATCTACCGTAAAATACCAGGTAGGCCTATTTTTGCCACATGAACTACTACCAGATTGGCATGATTGTTGCTTAGAACTACCAAGTAAAATGTGTAATTATGACTGACCTTGCATGTGACACTGGAGCTTTCCACTCAATCTTCCTATACTATCCTCTCATTCAGGATCAGGAGACTTTACATTTAGCAGTGTCTCAAATTTTTTGTTGGGGGAAAACCTGAAGCAAGTTATCCAATTAGAGGGAAAACAACCCAAGGGGTTGAGAGACCGTTGCACTACATTCCAATGTCCATATTAGTATACCACAAAGAAATCATGCCCAATACATACACTCTGTGGTATGCTGGTTGGTGTGGACATTGAAACATAGCCTAGAGGTGACATTGGTTAGGCCCATTCAAAACTACAGATTTTCCAGGATGAGGAACCAGTGTTTCATTGCATTTCCTTAGGTCTTTTTGTGTTGACATGCAAACCAAATAGCTTCCTTTGTGTTCTACTTTTGTAGTCAAATATCAAAACGCCTTTCCTGTGAAGTGTCGTTTTCTGGACCATGACCAAACGTCATGACTTCCTGAACATCACTTCCGGAGTGGACAGGACAGTCTATTGAGGAAGGGTCCCTGAGAGTTACTGGAATCGGATTTCCCCATTTTTTCTTTTTCTAACAGGTTCTGGACCAGTGCTTAACAAGGCGCAATAATGAATTTGTGTTCCAAATAAAGTGTCTGGGCAACAGTTCCCAAAACGTGTCCTGGATTCCTGTTAAGTAGCAGTTAGCGGCTAGCCATCATGAAAACGGAGCAGGCTAACGCTGGCAGTGCTAGCCCACCTGTGTTTTTATCCACGGTTGGGCACAGTTGCATCAGGAGAAATGTTTCACACAATGAAGGTGTGACTGGAAAATGGGCAGGGATTTGTCTGCCTGAAATGCACCATCATCAAGCAGTTTAAGGAAGAGATGTTCTGGCTGTTAGCTTGGCTGCGAGAAAAGGATAACTTGCGTTCTAAGTACACCGACCTTGCCGTAACCCAGGAAAACCCAATGTCAGATCTAAATGCCACCTATAGCAAAACTGTCAATGAGTCGGGCAGCATTGATCTGTCCCAATCCAAGAAACAGATGTTAAGGTCAACTCCTTAACATCTGGCTGGACACTCACAAGGCATAGGCGATAGGGGAGGCAGTCTGGCCACTTCATCTGTCCGAGAAGATCCGCTTCAGCTATCAAACAGCTTAAAACAGCAGTTTTAAAAAAACACCCTCGTTAGCACAGGGAAGAGAATAATTCTCTCTAGCCCCCTCCCGTGCTACTGAAGGGGCTTGAAATGTTTTAGCCGACTCTTTACCCTGAACGAGCACCTGAAGAAATGTTGCAATGACAGAAATGTCTCTTTTTTGTGACAACTTCAATTTGCTGTGGGACCAACCAGCACTTTTTATAAAGAGATGGGATTCACTCTAACCGCAGGGGTTCCGGGATAATTTCCAGCAACATTGCAAACTGTTTTAGAGACTGATGGACAGGGTCTGGTAGTGCTCCAGTTCTCCCTGTCAGAATAAGCAAAATACGACTTGGAAATCTTGTAAACTCCTGTAGAAATGGAACTATGGTTATTGTTAGTAACCTAATTTACAGTATGTTTCTTTAACCTCACTAGGGAAGGGGGCAGCATTCAGAATGTTGGATGAAAAGCATGCCCAAGGTAAAACCGCCTGCTACTCAGGTCCAGAAGCTAGGATATGCATATAAGTGGTAGATTTGGATAGGACTAATTTCTAGAAAACACTACTCTCCAAAACTGTTAAAATAATGTCTGTGAGTATAACAGAACTGATATGGCAGGCAAAAACCTGAGGAAATAGCACTTCCTGGATGGATTTATTTTTTAAATGCCTGTTTTTCCATTGAAAGACTATCCACCATACAAAGACTTATGGGTGCAGTTCACGATCCCTATGGCTTCCACTACATGTGGCCAGTCTTTAGGCATAGTTTCAGGCTTTTACTCTGAAGAATGAGGGAGAAACACCACTTTCAATGAGACGACAGTGGAACTTTCCAGACATGAGTCCTGCGCGTAACCTGGACCGTGCCTTTGTTTTTCCTTTCCTATTGATGAAGCCATTGTCCGGTTGAAATATGATTGATTAGTTATGACAAAAACAAACTAAGGATTGATTATAAACATCGTTTGACATGTTTCTACAAACTTTTATGGTACTTTTTAGATTTTGTGTCTGTTGTGACCGCACTTTGTTCCATGGATTACTGGGGGGAAAATACACCAACAAAACTGAGGTTTTTGAATATAAAGAGGGACATTATCGAACAAAATGAACATTTGTAACATGGAGTCTTGAAGTCTTGTTTGTAATGATTTGTCTGCTGGGCGCTGTTGTCAGATAATCGCATGGTTTGCTTTCGCCGTAAATTATTTTTGAAATCTGACACCGTGGTTGGATTAACAAAGTTAATTTTTAACCCGATGCATGTTTCATGAATTTTTATGAGTATTTCTGTTTTTGAATTTGGCGCTCTACAATTTCACTGGATGTTGGCCAGGAGGGAGGGTAGCATCCCACACCTCCTAGAGGGGTTACCTTCACCTTCTAGTGGGTCTAACGTTAATCATTTGATTCTTATTCCATTGGTTACCTCAAGGCAGATGCCCCAGGGACAGAATAGGAATATGGCACAAAAAAATGTTAAAGCAATCACAAGTAAAACCTCCCTCGTGAATGACCTCATTACTGAGCAAAGTTGATTGCATGTTCTCACTGAAACATGGCTGTAATCATACTGTAGTGCCGCTCTTATTGAAGCCTCCCCCGTATTATCCGGTGAATTCTAATTAAATAATTAAAAATATTTTATTTTTCATGAAATCACAAGTGCAATACACCAAAACACAGATTAACTTGTTAACCTGTTACTCCTACCCCCTACTTTTTCGAACATTCTGTTAAAAATCGCGCAACATTTCAGCGCCCTGCTGCTCATGCCAGGAATATAGTATATGCATATGATTAGTATGTGTGGATAGAAAACACTCAGACGTTTATAAAACTGGTTAAATCACAGCTGTGACTATAACAGAACGTGCGTTTCATCGAAAAGTGCAGGAAAATCTGATCACTGAAAATGGAAAAATATATCCATGCGCGACTTGAACCCATTGATAAAGGTGAACCACATT
Source organism: Oncorhynchus keta (assembly GCF_023373465.1). Classification (NCBI taxonomy): domain Eukaryota; kingdom Metazoa; phylum Chordata; class Actinopteri; order Salmoniformes; family Salmonidae; genus Oncorhynchus; species Oncorhynchus keta. Next base: position 10,824,892 of record NC_068440.1, read on the forward strand.
TAATGGGGCTGAGGTTGCAATACCTACAGCTTCCACACGATGTCTAGAGTCTTGTCATTTGCCTACTATTTGTTTCTTGGTCAAACAGACGCAAGGCAGCACAGTTCTTCCGGTCTCCGACCGGATATTTTGGTTGAGATTTACCCGGACATTATTTCCAGACGGACAGCTAAAGAATATACATCGCCTCGTGATCAATTTGGTCGCTTATTAACGTGTACTAATACCTAAAGTTGCATTACAAAAGTATTTCGAAGTGTTTTGTGAAAGTTTATCGTCAACTTTTTTAATTTTAAAAAATGACGTTACAAGACGCTATTTTTTTCGTTTATCACACAGTCTTCATAGATCGATATCTAGGCTATATATGGACCGATTTAATCGAAAAAAAGACCCAATAGTGATTATGGGACATCTAGGAGTGCCAACAAAGAAGATGGTCAAAGGTAATGAATGTTTTATATTTTATTTGTGCGGTTTGTGTAGCGACGACTATGCTAATTATTTTGTTTACGTCCCCTGCGGGTCTTTTGGGGTGTTACATGCTATCAGATAGCTTCTCATGCTTTCGCCGAAAAGAATTTAAAAAATCTGACTTGTTGCCTGGATTCACAACGAGAGTAGCTTTAATTCAATACCCTGCATGTGTATTTTAACGAACGTTTGAGTTTTAACTAGTACTATTAGCATTTAGCGTAGTGCATTTGCATTTCCAGATGTCTAGATGGGACGCCTGCGTGTCAGGTAGGAGCAAGAGGTTAACCCAACCAGCGTGTCAGATTTCAAAAAGGCTTTACAGTGAATGCACTTCCTGGATGGATTTTCACCTGCCATTCAATTCTGTTAAACTCAGACAATATTTTTGACAATTTTGGAAACTTTAGTGTTTTCTATCCTAATCTGCATTTTCTAGCTTCTGGCCCTGAGAAATAGGCTTTGGGCACGTGTTTCATCCAAACATCAAAATACTGCCCCTTAGCCTAAAGAGGTTTAAACTGAACTTTTGTCTATTGTTCTTGAGAACTATGATAAAATAATTGTGTTGGGCGATTTTAATATTCATGTTGACAAAAGAGACCGACTCCAAGGCCATTAATGAATTCAATCTTTTGAGCTCTATGGACTTTATCCAACATGTTACTGGGCCCACCCATAACCACAGCCATACTCTGGGCCTGGTTAATACCAAGGGCCTTTATATTGACATATCCTTTATTGTTGATGTATCTGATCCCCACTGTGCATTTTTTACTACCTTGTTGCCCATAGCACAGTGTAATACCTAACGCATTATTAAGAAATGCTTCCCTCTCTGAAGTTGCTACAGACTTTGAGTGTATGAACAATACTTCACCGCTTATTCTGCCTTCCTCATGATGATTTAGTTAATCACTTTAATAGCAAATTAAGAGCAACCATTGAGGCCATACCAAACAGAGAGCTCATTGGATGAGCGAGGAAAGTTCACTTCTCTGCAGAAAGGCAGAGCAGAAGAGAAGAAATTCAGGTCCATTATGATATTATGAGAGAGCAACTTGGCATACAGTACAAGTCAAAAGTTTGGACACCTACTCATTCCAGGGTTTTTTTTTTTTTTTTTACTATTTTCTACATTGTAGAATAGTGAAGACATCAAAACACATATATGGAATCATGTAGTAACAAAAACACACAAAAAAAGTTAAACTAATCAAAATATTTTCAAGATTTTCAAGATTCCAAGTTGCCACCCTTTACACACTCTTGGCATTCTCTCATTCTTTTTATTGAATTTTTTTGTGTAGTAAATATTTAAGCTTTTATTTATTTGTATGTAAACACATTGCGTTGCAAGCCATGTCTGAAATGTGCTGTATAAATAAAGCTGGATTTGAAACAAACAGCTGACTGAAGACGAGACAGCCTGATGCATCATGAAACTTTGTTGCTGCTTGCTGAAACAAGCAATATGTTCTAGCAACGCCTCCCTCCCTGCAGCACCAGCACATGCAGTTAAACAAGAAAAATGAACAAAAATTAAATACAAAATTGTTGGCTGACCAAGTAATTTGACCATCCAATAACAGTCATTCAAAAGTCTATGACCTTCACAGTCCTAGTCGTTGTTGTTCTACAGTTGGGGTCAAATATATTGGCACCTATGCACAGAACAAAGAAAGTACTTTTTTTAATGAAATTAAGATTTTTTCACTTCAAATTTGTTTGGAGGCAGGTGATTCTCAGTTAGTGTAACTTCTCACCTGTGGTAAGTTGCAGGTGCCTACACAGTATAAATACTAATTCAATCAGTTTTGAAAAGAGAAACAGAACATTCTGCATCATTGCAAAGTGCAAGGGTGGCAAAATATTTTTACTGTAGTTGCGGACACATTTTAAAGAACTGAAAAAATGTCCCGCTGATAGTTTCAGTGCTTAATGACACAAAAGATAGTTTTTTCTCTACAACGCAATGCATTTCAGGAGTTTAGCCTAAATGAGCAATTAGTCGCAGGATACCTTCTGGAATGTAGTCAGTAACTGCTCACCCAATAGACCTGTAACCAAAGTACACATTGCTGATGACTTGGGGATAGAGTTGACAGGGAGGCTTGGTTACCTGCAGAACACAAGGTGCAGCAGAAATGCATTATCTATATGCATGGACGTCAGCAATAGAGCAGACGTCCTTTGCACCTGTAGTCCAGGTGATTGTTGAACATATGGCCACGTGTTGGAATACCATTGCACAAGGCAGAGCTAACCTGGTGACAACACATAGCTTCTCTGTACTAGTTCATCTTACAAGGAAGTCAGTCTAAAAAATGTACAACTGATTTTACAGCAGTCAAACAAATCAATGTTGAAGCATGTCTGCCACCAAAATGTCTATTTTTAATGCAACCAATCCAACGACAATGAACAAAAATAAAAGCAACACGTAAAGTGTTGGTGCCATATTTCATGAGCTGAAATAAAAAGATCCCAGAAATGTTTCATACACACAAAAAGATACCCTAAAATGTGCATAAACGTGTTCACATCCCTGGGAGCATTTCTCCTTTGCCAATATAATCTATTCACCTGACAGGTGTGGCATACCTTGTGCTGGGGGCAATAAAACGGGAGGTTTTGAGGAAGTGTGCAATTGGTAGCTACTTTGAAGAAACTCAAATATATTTTGATATGTTTAACATTTTTTTGGTTACTACATGATTCCATGTGTTATATCATAGTTTGTCTTCACTATTATTCTACATTGTAGAAAAATAGTAAAATAAAGAAAAACCCTTGAATGAGGTGGTGTCCAAACTTGTACACACACAGCGCATTCGGAAAGTATTCAGACTCCTTGACGCCCCCCCCCCTCCCATTTTGTTACATTACAGCCTTATTCTAAAATTGATTAAATCGTTTATTTCCCCAATGATGGCAAAGCAAAAACAGGTTTGTACAAATGTTTGCACATTTATTTTTAAAAATAAATGAAATATCACATTTACATAAGTAGTCAGACTCTTTACGCAGTACTTTGTTGAAGCACCTTTGGCAGGGATTTCAGCCTAGAGTCTTCTTGGGTAAGACGCTACAAGCTTGGCACACCTGTATTTGGGGAGTTTCTCCCATTTGTCTCTGCAGATCCTCTCAAGCTCTGTCAGGTTAGATGGGGAGTGTCACTGCACAGCTATTTTCAGGTCTCTCCAGAAATGTTCGATCGAGTTCAATTCCGGACTCTGGCTGGGTCACTCAAGAACATTCAGAGACTTGTCCCAAAGCCACTCCTGCATTGTCTTGGCTGTGTGCTTAGGGTCGTTGTCCTGTTGGAAGGTGAACCTTCGCCCTAGTCAGGTCCTGAGTGCTCTGGAGGAGGGTTTCATCAAGGGTCTCTGTACTTTGCTCAGTTCAGCTTTCCCCTCGATCCCATCTAGTCGCCCAGTCCCTGCCGCTGAAACATCCCTACAGCATGATATTGCGACCATGGTTCACCATGGGGATGGTGCCAGGTTTCCTCCAGACGTGAGGCTTGGCATTCAGGCCAAAGAGTTCAATCTTGGTTTCATCAGACCAGAGAATCTTGTTTCTCATGGTCTGCGAGTCTTTAGGTGCCTTTTGGCAAACTCCAAGTGGGCTGTCATGTGCCTTTACTGAGAAGTGGTTTCCATCTGTCCACTCTACCATAAAGGCCTGATTGGTGGAGCGCTGCAGAGATGGTTTTTCTTCTGGAAGGTTCTGCCATCTCCACAGAGGAACTCTGTAGCTCTGTCAGAGTAAATGTATTTTTTTTTAAAAATGTAATATATATTTGCTAGTATTTATAAAAATCTGTATTCGCTCCGTCATTGTGGGGTATTGTGTGTAGATTAATTAACTGTTTTTCCTCAATCAATTTTAGAATAAAGGATGTAACGTAACAAAACGTGGAAAATGTTGAGGGGTCTGAAAACTTTCCGAATGCACTGTATGTACAGTACCAGTCAAAAGTTAGGACACACCTACTCATTAATTTGTATTATTTTCTACATTATTGAATAACAGTGTAGACATCAACACTATGAAATAACAAATATGGAATACTATAGTAACCAAAAAGGTGTTAAACTTATCAAAATCAATTTTATACTCTTCAAAGTAGCCACCCTTTGCCTTGATGACAGCTTTGCACACTCTTGGCATTCTCTCAAACAGCTTCACCTGGAATGCTTTTCCAACAGTCTTGAAGGAGCTCCCGCATATACTGAGCACTTGTTGGCTGCTTTTCCTTCACTCTGCAGTCCAACTCATCTCAATTGGGTTGAGGTTGGGTGATTATTATTATTATTTTTTAAAGAATTGTGGAGGCCAGGCCATCTGTTGCAGCCCTCCATCACTCTCCTTGGTCAAATAGCCATTACACAGCCTGGAGGTGTCATTGTCCTGTTGAAAAACAAATAGTCCCACTAAGTGCAAACCAGATGGGATGGCGTATCGCTGCAGAATTCCTGTTAATTTAAACTCATTCCAGGTGACTACCTCATGAAGCTGGTTGAGAGAATGCTAAGTGTACAAAACTGTCAAGGCAAAGAATGGCTCCTTTAAAGAATCTCAAATATAAAATCTATTTTGAGTACTACATGAGTCCATGTGTGCAATTTCATGGTTTTGATGTCTTCACTATTATTATACATTCTTCTATGTAGTAAAGAGTAAAAATAAAGAACCTGGAATGAGTAGGTGTCCAAACATTTTACTGGTACTTGTATATACAGTGCCTTGCGAAAGTATTCGGCCCCCTTGAACTTTGCGACCTTTTGCCACATTTCAGGCTTCAAACATAAATATATAAAACTATTTTTTTGTGAAGAATCAACAAGTGGGACACAATCATGAAGTGGAACGACATTTATTTGATATTTCAAACTCTTTTAACAAATCAAAAACTGAAAAATTGGGCGTGCAAAATTATTCAGCCCCCTTAAGTTAATACTTGTAGCGCCACCTTTTGCTGCGATTACAGCTGTAAGTCGCTTGGGGTATGTCTGTATCAGTTTTGCACATCGAGAGACTGACATTTTTTCCCATTCCTCCTTGCAAAACAGCTCGAGCTTAGTGAGGTTGGATGGAGAGCATTTGTGAACAGCAGTTTTCAGTTCTTTCCACAGATTCTCGATTGGATTCAGGTCTGGACTGACTTGGCCATTCTAACACCTGGATATGTTTATTTTTGAACCATTCCATTGTAGATTTTACTTTATGTTTTGGATCATTGTCTTGTTGGAAGACAAATCTCCGTCCCAGTCTCAGGTCTTTTGCAGACTCCATCAGATTTTCTTCCAGAATGGTCCTGTATTTGGCTGCATCCATCTTCCCATCAATTTTAACCATCTTCCCTGTCCATGCTGAAGAAAAGCAGGCCCAAACCATGATGCTGCCACCACCATGTTTGACAGTGGGGATGGTGTGTTCAGGGTGATGAGCTGTGTTGCTTTTACGCCAAACATAACGTTTTGCATTGTTGCCAAAAAGCTCAATTTTGGTTTCATCTGACCAGAGCACCTTCTTCCACATGTTTGGTGTGTCTCCCAGGTGGCTTGTGGCAAACTTTAAACAACACTTTTTATGGATATCTTTAAGAAATTGCTTTCTTCTTGCCACTCTTCCATAAAGGCCAGATTTGTGCAATATACGACTGATTGTTGTCCTATGGACAGAGTCTCCCACCTCAGCTGTAGATCTCTGCAGTTCATCCAGAGTGATCATGGGCCTCTTGGCTGCATCTCTGACCAGTCTTCTCCTTGTATGAGCTGAAAATTTAGAGGGACGGCCAGGTCTTGGTAGATTTGCAGTGGTCTGATACTCCTTCCATTTCAATATTATCACTTGCACAGCGCTCCTTGGGATGTTTAAAGCTTGGGAAATCTTTTTGTATCCAAATCCGGCTTTAAACTTCTTCACAACAGTATCTCGGACCTGCCTGGTGTGTTCCTTGTTCTTCATGATGCTCTCTGCGCTTTTAACGGACCTCTAAGACTATCACAGTGCAGGTGCATTTATACGGAGACTTGATTACACACAGGTGGATTGTATTTATCATCATTAGCCATTTAGGTCAACATTGGATCATTCAGAGATCCTCACTGAACTTCTGGAGAGAGTTTGCTGCACTGAAAGTAAAGGGGCTGAATAATTTTGCACGCCCAATTTCAGTTGATTTGTTAAAAAAAGTTTGAAATATCCAATAAATGTCGTTCCACTTCATGATTGTGTCCCACTTGTTGATTCTTCACAAAAAAATACAGTTTTATATCTTTATGTTTGAAGCCTGAAATGTGGCAAAAGGTCGCAAAGTTCACTGTATAAACTACAATCATTTATGTAAAGCGACAGTTGCATCTATAGTTAAAATTCTAATATATTTTCTAATGTATTTTACATTTAATACCACTGAATAAATTTTTAAAAAAGGAGCCATCCTAATCCACCACAGTGCCCTAGCCCAGCAGCTTTGTTGCCAAGACTACGCGGGGGGCAGGAAGAGGGAAGTAGTGAGGCGGAGGGGGCCTGCTGGACACTGACAGCTAAACCCAGACTTTAAACAAAAGCACCTTTATGCAACACCCACCCAAACTGCACTGCGGAGGCGTCCCACTCACATTAAAGCGCGGCTCAAAATGGTGGACATACCCTGAGTGTACAAAACATTAAGAACACCTTCCTAATATTGCGTTGCACCCCCAATTTGTCTTCAGAACAGCCTCAATTCATCTGCAATGCTTGCCGTTTGGGGTTTTATGCTGGGTTTCTGTATAGCACTTTGTGACATCAACTGATGTAAAAAAGGGCTTTATAAATACATTTGATTTGAATTCGTCAGGGCATGGACTCTACAAGGTGTCGAAAAGGGATGCTGGTCCATGTTGACACCAATGCTTCCCAGAGTTGTCAAGTTAGCTTGATGTCCTTTGGGTGGTGGACCATTCCTGATACACATTGGAAACTATTAGAGTGTGGAAAAACCCAACAGTGTTGCAGTTCTTGACACAAACCGGTGTGCCTGGCACCTACTACCATACCCCGTTCAAAGGGACTTAAATCTTGTCTTGCCCATTCACCCTCTGAATGGCACACATAATCTGTCTCAATTGTCTCAGGGCTTAAAAATCCTTCTTTAACCCATCTCCTACCCTTCATCTACACTGATTGAAGTGGATTTAACGAGTGACATCAATAAGGGAATCGTAGCTTTCAACTGGGTTCCCCTGGTCAGTTTGTCATGGAAAGAACAGGTTCATAATGTTTTGTACGCTCAGTGTATTTCACAACATTCGTCTTCCTCCTCACTGTGCTTTGTGTCCTGATGTTTTCCCCTCACTGATGCAATCCAGCCAGAGGCCAAGTAAAAAGAGAAAAACCTAGTTATTCAATTAGGCCTATAACCAGAGCTGTGTTTGAATACCCATACAAACATACTGTATACTACATACTCAATTAGTATACACACTACATATTATTAGTTCATTTTAGCATCCTATAAACAAAAGGTATCCTTTCAGCTACTGTAATGATATGTGGTTTGTAAGGATAGCAAAGCTAACAAATTGTCAGCCAACATAACATGTAACGCAACTTATTTGAAAAGTCATTACCTTATTACATTGCTCAACATTTTCTTAAAAGCAGCCAATGTATCCGCTCTCGTCGTACTTTCACTGTATATTTTCCGCCATTTTCTAATCTGAAATTGTTGTAAAGCCACGCCCATTTCCTGGAGAATTGCATTATGGGCCACTGCTTATATACTTCGAATTTTCACAATTGTAGTACGCCATATCCGGGAACTTTTGGCATACTAACTATATCCATACTATGACCAATAAGCATATTACATACTGATTTTGTCACAAATAGTGCGGTTAGCATGAGTATTTGAACACAGCTCAGGACTAACAAGATGGCGAGTGAAGCCTTATCAATAAGGACTATCAGTACATTATTTATCAAAGCAAAATGGACTGCTTGCATTACATCTCGTGATCAGTTTCTAAACCCAGAGGCGCAACATTGCGAGACTTCCGGGAGCGATTGCGAAGCAGCCCGGGGTTTGGCAAGTCAATGGGAGAAGTTTTTTAAAAATGTATCCTTAATTATTAATTTTCTCAAATGCAAAACATAGTTGAGACAGTCTTAAGTAGCAGAAACTGTCATTACTATAACCTTGTGAAAGGGAGACTGACACGTTTTTATTTTAATCAAAAACTTTATATCGAAGGAGTGCCTTTGACAAGCACGGCCTGCACAAGCACAGTTCAGTTTGATGCAGGTACAACTGGCGAAGGGAGAGGAGGAAAACAGAGTGAGGGACAGTGAAAGAAGGAGAGGATATTAGCCGAGAGAGGGCAGGTTAGGGGATATTTTTTTTAAAAAGGATGACAAAAACGGGAACAAAAAAACAGAATGAAAAAAGGCAGCAGAGCGAGAGAGACTAGAGGTAAAAGAGGGAACATTGGAAGTAGGGAGAAAACGTAACACAGCAAGATGTCTGGGAGAGTCCACTTGCCGAAAAAGTATATAAAAAAACATTTAAAAGAAGGGGTGGAAGTGAGATGAGTAAAATATATAAAACGAGAGGAGAGGGAATGTGACTATCTCTCTGCTCTGGTTCAGGACATTGTTCTGTCTTTCTCATAAAATAACAGATCCCCTGATGAGATGGAAGAAGGCTGCAAGCCAGATTTAAGTTCAGACAGTCAGCGAGACAGAAAGGCCAGAAAGGGGAAGCAGATAAACACTATCCCTGACATTCTTTCCCTGTGCACTCACAAGGAAACCACACTGTTTGAAAGTGTCTCTTCCAACCAAGAGGCATGGCTTTCATGTGGTTTACCACAAGGCCCATATCCCTGGTCAACACTGACAAATCCTGCCTCAACACAAAACCATACTCACAATAGCATCTGGTAAACAATTGAATATCAGCAACAATAGAAAGTGACCCATTTTTACAACAAGCGCTCCAGTCGAGAGGGACTCAAACTCACTCCGACCTCTGACACCAGCTGCAGAGCAATCTGGCTGAGAAGTCCAGCCAAAAAGAAGAGGGAGTAGACTGCACATCCAAAACAATAGGGAGGGAACTCTGGAGATGTGGGACAGATGCTACCTAACCCCACCCCCTTCTTTATTAGTTAGTCTAGCCAGACTAGCCTCAGTCTATAGAAAGAGCTGGAATAGTGCTCCTGAAGATCCTAAAATGTGTAATCCTGTGCTCCCAAAGAATGTTCCATTTTGACAGAACAGTTTTTCCACAAGTAATATTATTGTGAGACAATGCCGTAAGTCGCAAGCATTCACTGCACCTGCGAAGAAAAGTCTTGCTGACCTGCCACGATCCAGTGTAGTTGAAAATTTAACTTGCTGAATCCCAGTGTTATGCAAGACACGCATTTACTACTGACACACAAATAGAGAAAAACTTGGTAATCAGAGTAGGGGCTCAGATTCCTCAACTAAAATCCACACAGGGTTTACTCTGTTCGATCATCTACAGTGACTATTAACAAAGAGAACATGTATGCAACAGGCCTATTGAAGACATGATTAAAATAACTTCTTCCATACTCTACAACTCAGATAACACTTGCCCCTCTTTCTGTATGACATAAGATGTTAACTTCTTGGGGGGGGGGGGCAGTATTTTCACGTCTGGATGAAAAGCGTGCCCAGAGTGAACTGCCTGCTACTCAGGCTCAGATGCAAGGATATGCATATTATTAGTTGATTTGGATAGAAAACACTGAAGTTTCTAAAACTGTTTGAATGATGTCTGTGAGTATAACAGAACTCATTTGGGAGGCAAAAACCTGAGAAAAAAAATCCAACCCAGAAGTGGGAAATCTGAGGTTTGTAAGTTTAAGTCTTAGCCTATCCAATAAACAGTGTCTGTGGGGTCATATTGCACTTCCTAAGGCTTCCACTAGATGTCAACAGTCTTTAGAACCTTGTTTCAGGCTTCTACTGTGAAGTGAGAGAGAATGAGAGCCGATTGAGTCATGGGTCTGCCAGAAGGCCATGTGCTCAGTCAGGCTGGCGCCCGTGAGCGTTAGCTCCGTTCCCTTTCATTTCTAAAGACAAAGAAATTCTCAGGTTGAAACATTGAAGATTTATGATAAAAAACATCCTAAAGATTGATTATATACTTTGTATGACATGTTTTGACGAACTTTAATATAACTATTTTGACTTTGTCTGGACCTATTGCCTGCGTATTTGTATTACTGTACTAAATGCGCAAACAAAAAGGAGGTATTTGGAAATAAAGTCCATAATTTATCGAACAAAACATTTATTGTGGAACTGGGATTCCTGGGAGTGCATTCTGATGAAGATCAAAGGTAAGTGAATATTTATAATGCTATTTCTGACTTTTGTTGACTCCATAACATGGCGGGTATTGCTTGTTTTGGTCTCCGAGTGCTGTACTCAGATTATTCCATGGTGTGCTTTTTCCTAAAGCTTTTTTGAAATCTGACACAGCGGTTGCATTACGGAGAAGTATATCTTTAATTCCATGCATAAGTTGTATTTTCATCAACATTTATGATTATTTCTGTAAATTGACGTGGCTCTCTGCACTTTTTATGTTTTATAGGCAAAATATAACGTGCCAATGTAAACAGAGATTTTTGGATATAAATATGAACTTTATCAAACAAAACATACATGTACTGTGTAACATGGAGTCCTATGAGTGCCATCTGATGAAGATCAAAGGTTAGTGATTCATTTCCTCTCTATTTCTGCTTTTTGTGACTCCACTCTTTGGCTTGAAAAATGGCTGTGTTTTTTTGTGACTAGGTACTGACCTAACAATCGCATGGTATGCTTTTGTCGTAAAGCCTTTTTGAAATTGGACACTGTGGTGGGATTAACAACAAGTTTATCTGTAAAAATGGTGTATAATACATGTATGTTTGAGGAATTTTAATTATGAGATTTGTTGTTTGAATTTGGCGCCCTGCACTTTCACTGGATGTTGGTCAGGTGGGACGTTAACCTCTCTAGGGTACGTGGGATGCTAAGGCACTCACCTCATCGTAGCCCCTTTCCACCTTGGGGTTGCTGGCTGTTCTCTTGAGGCTAGTCGCCAGGCTCGTGCAATGCGTGGCGTCCGACTTGGACCGCTGGTGTGTCCGCTTGGAAGGCGAGAGGTAGGCATCGGCAGGGATGATCTGGCTGTCGGGAGCCGGGGACAGCTCCACGGCGTGCCGCTGGTGAATCCGAGCACCATCCCGCAGCCCAGGGCTGGTGGCTGCAGCACCAGCTGGATCTCCACCTTTAGAAGCCGAGTGGGGCTTTAGTTCGTCGGAGAGGATTAGCTTGCGCAGCTTGGTCCCGCGCGAGTGGCGCTGGGTAGAGATGTGCATGTCGGAGGAGTAGGCGCCGAGCAGCCATGCCGTCTGCAGGGAGAAGGCAATGCTCTGGCGGCAGCGGTGCACCACGTAGGGCCGGATAGCGTCGCCCATATCCTCGTCCATGTGGACGTACATGTTGAGCAGCTGGGGTAGGTGGAAGTCCACGTCGTCGTCCGAGAAGCTGAAGAGGCGGTTGCCAATGTAGGCCTGGACGCCAGGCTCTTTGGACTTGTACAGGTAGGAGATGGCCATGGAGACGTCGAAGAGCTTAGACTCAAATAACCGTAAAAGCAAGGACTGCTTGGCTGCTGCGGAGGACTGGTCGCCATTCTGTTGTTGCGACTGAGGGCATGTGGGAGTAATTTGTCGGGGAGGATCACGCTTTTCTTCCTCCTCTTCATCCTCCTCTTTAATCGAACCGGTGTCACAAGGAATATGTCGAAGCGCATCACTTTCTTCCTCTTTAATGGAACCTGTGTCACAAGGCTGTTGTGACAGAGGGCATGGTAGTGTTATTTGTTGTAGAGGATCATGCCGTTCTTCCTCCTCTTTAATCGAACCCGTGTCAAAAGGCTCCAAGTATACTGTTCCATTGGGCAGCCGCCTTTGCGGGCTGCACTTTTCCAACAACTCTGGTTCTTCCTCAACCTTCAGAAGTTTGACATTCTGCAGGACCTCCTGGCAAGCCTTCAGGGCCACTTCAGGGTCGATGACCAGGTCCAGCTCCATAGCGTCCTCAGATATGATGTCCAAAGGAGGGCTGCAGCCCCGCATGCCATCGCTGCCGCTGCTGCAGCCACTGGGGCTGGAGCTTCTGGGACTGGAGGAGGACTGGTGCTGGTTGGGGCAGTCCGAGGAGCAGTCCGAGCAGGATGAGGAAGAAGAGGATCCAGGTGAGGAAGGGCAGGAAAATGTAGAGGTGGAGGACAGCGAGGGGCTGAGATGAAGTGTCTCGATCTGGGCAGGAGAGATAGCCACTTCCATTTCAGCCATGGTGGCAGTTGAACCTGGGAGAAGGAGAGATGAGTCAGTGAAGCATAAGAGACCAGTGTACAGACAGGGGAAAAGTAGCATGTATTCATAACATCAGATTGATTCTTCAAGGGTTAGCCTAAAGCATATATTGATTTTTCTTTTTTATTAAATATTTAACTGAATGGCTCAATTAACATTTACCAAAAGAGCAAACTACCATCTGGAATATATACTGAACAAAAATATAAAAAACAACATTTACAAAAATGTTACTGTTACAATTAATATAAAAGGAATTCAGTAACCTATGGATTTCACATGACTGAAAATGGGCACAGTCATAAGTGGGCCTGGGAGGGAATAGGCCCACCCACTGGGGAGCCAGGCCCAGCCAATCAGAATTAATTTTTCACCACAAAAGGGCTTTATTAACAACTCCTCAGCACTCCCCCCACCCCTTCCCTCAGACGATCCCACAGGTGAAGAAGTCGGATGTGGAGGTCCTGGGTTGTCATTTTTACATGTGGTCTGCGGTTGTGAGGCCGGTCGGACGTACTGCCAAATTCTCTAAAAACATTGGAAGCGGCTTATAGTAGAGATATGAACATAATTTTATCTGGCAACATCTCTGGTGGACATTCCTGCAGTCAGCATGCCAATTGCACGCTCCCTCAACTTGAGGCATCTGTGGCATTGTGTTGACAACTGCACATTTTAGTTGCCTTTTGTTCCCAGCACAAGGTGTGTGTAATGATCATGCCAATTAATCCGTTTTTTTAATTATTTTTTAAATTTTACCTTTATTTAACCAGGCAAGTCAGTTAAGAACACATTCTTATTTTCAATGACGGCCTGGGAACAGTGGGTTAACTGCCTGTTCAGGGGCAGAACGACAGATTTGTACCTTGTCAGCTCGGGGGTTTGAACTCGCAACCTTCCGGTTACTAGTCCAACGCTCTAGCCACTAGGCTATGCTGCCGCCCCGTGTAGTTTCTTGATAAACCACACCTGTCAGGTGGATGGATTATCTTGGCAAAGGAGAAATGCTCACTAACAGTGATGTAAACAAATTTGTGCACAAAATGAGAGAAATACGGGTTTTTTTGCATATGGAAAAATACTAGGATCTTTTATTTCAGCTCATGAAGCTTTACATGTTACGTTTATATTTTTGTTCAGTATGACCAAGTATTAAACATTTTAATCTATTCCAGTACCTTTACCAAAATCAGTTCACAAAGCATGCATTTCCAATCAGCATTAGATCTACTGGGTCACAAGGTCGGTTCTCCAGACATCCATGATCACACTCCTGCCATAACCAAGTCCAAAGATGTGACAAACGCAGTACTCCACGCAGCTGCACTCCCAAGATTTCCTAGAACGAGTCTGAGCCAATGACACAAGCCTCACAGATGTGCTTGAGGCCCTTTCCAATTCCCTCCGGGACCGAAAGGATTAGAGCGTTACATAACCAGGCAGATTCCCCTCATTGCTTGAAGGGGGCGAGATTAATGCTTTATTGCACTGATGTGATGCTGTCGTGGACACTATTTCCATTCAAAATGTCTGGAAAAGTATTTGATAGCTCAAGATTTCACATTCATTGTGTGTCCATCATTCATGTATAGAAATGTCGTGGCAAAATGCTGGTCATTTCCAGCAAACAGAGAGAGATTGGCACTTTTCATAGAAGTTACCTACTAAAACTAAGGTTTCGCCTTTAAAAACTAGCTAATAGGCAAGTATTTTGGGGATTCATGAGGGGGGCTATTAAAGCATGAGAACCACTTGAGGGACCAAAGTAAACATATTTCCAGAAAGAAACCATCAGGCTAAAACTAGGCCTTTTAGACAGATTTCGGTAATGAGAACTTGGGGTGAAGTGTCCAAAATTCAGGCGAAAATGTCAAATGCGTTTGCCTTGTTTTAAAGTGCCATAAATTAAGCATCTTGGTCTCCAAAATTACAGTGGATTGTTACAGATATATCATGGTTTTCTAACTGAATTTGCTACTGCCATGGTTAAAACTGGTTTCATGAGAATCTATCACATGAGTGTCATTCAACAGGTTTCAGCATGCAGTCAGCGACAGGGCTTTAAATTACATGTGCGCAATAGTCCCCTATGAATACCACAGGCTTGAGCAACAACAGTGAAACAGAAGATATAGCCCTGCATGTTTGCCTTTATCAGTACCTTTAAGGTTTCGCAAATGTTCACGTCACCAACTGAAAGTGAACCTCTCACTTCCACAATCACCCAAACCTCTGGAGTAGATCTTCGGTTGGATTAAAGGTTTGATCAAGTAGCCTTGAAGCACGTTTCACTTTCTAGAATAAAAATGGAGCCTATTTTCAAAAGGCATTTGGAGTCCTCTACCTCCCGAGTCCCTTTAGAATGCATGTTGCGTAGCTTAGCTGGCTCTTTCAGCTGAACAATCCTCCTTAAAAGCATGTAGCCCTGACTACGTGTATTGCGCTCTATAAAATTTTTTTTTTATTTTTTTTAAAGGCAGTCACTGAAGACCTAGGCTTACCAATACAAACAGCATATGGCTCAGGTTCCTACACCTATTAAAATGAGCATATGCTGTAGCTCTCATAGGTTTCATTGGGTTGTGGACCTATTAAGATTGTACCTGAGAGAGAGCAAGGCCACATGCTCAGTTCACTTTGTAAGACATCCTGATCCTCTGACTGTGTCAGAATCGGGCACTGATACTGAACAGTTTGTAGAATACACATTGCCATTCCAGCCTCGACTTTGAGAGAACAAAACACTCAAGTAATCTACTTCCCTCTCGGTGTGTGTTTAGCCTACACATTAAAACACAGACCACGATACAATATTCTGATCTGCTGCTTCTGACACCCATTCCAGGCCCCAAAAGCACATTGTGCTATTACACTAAGCCTATAGGTATTTCCACAGCTTTAGAGTCAAAGGTATAGTCTAGGCCAAGACTAATTAATTAACTCCACAAATGTTGTTTTAGAAGCTGATCTGAGATTAGCACACAATGGAGATTGACTTTCCCTTGTATAAAGGCCTAGAGTATCAATTAACGGTGACACGTGCCCAAAGCACTGATATGATATCACTGGAGGTCAGTGTGTACCCACAAATGTTATTATAGCAAGGAAAGCTCTTAAGATGTTTTAAATGGCTAAGAGACATGATAGGCCTACCGAATATGTATTCAGATAAATGTTTAACCGACTTTACAAGCTGTAACCTAGAACATGACTCATTCTTGTGGGATGTGCTTGATGTTCCGATTTCATTACCGATACGACAGTTGACACCATCAGAAATTCTTTAGGTGGAATTTCAGGAAGTAAATGTTTCCAGCAATTGGAGAAAAAAAAATATTAGCACTTTGACAAGGCTCTGTGTGGTTGTAATGATTGCAAACTCAGCCAACTGTAAAACACAACCCAGATGAGACACGGGCATGATTAATAAAACACAGGTGACTGACGTAATGGAGCCTGTGCCGGCTCCTCCAGGCCCACCGGGGCCCTGTCAGGCAGGGGTGGGACGATGGCTTCCAGGTGTGGGGTTTGAGGCTGTAGGGGTGGGCGCCTGCCACCTCTCTTCCTCCACACAGCTGCTGCTCCACAGAGCGAGTCATACAGCACAGACACGAACAGAGTCAACAACTTCTCCCTTTATGGCATCAAGTCTGTGTGTGTGACATAGTTAATTAAGGCAGTGAAGGTTATTTACCAGACCAAGGGTTTGAGGCAAATGTGCACTTGATAATTGAGTATTCGTGCTGGCATCTCCATATCTTTTAAGGAAAATATGACAACTGCCAACTGGGCTTGAGATATTTGCAGGACAGACCATGGCAGTACAGCCTGGCCTTCAAGCTTATTTAATGTGGCCCCTTAGCGTGGTTGTGCACAAATAGTCACTGTGTGCCGGCCTGAATGGCCTTTATCATTGTTGTGTTTGGATGGTAAAGTCTGGAGTGAAATGCGGGATGTTCCCTAAAATGTTTGCATGTCACTGTTACCAATTAGATCAATGGTGAAAAATCTCACTCCAAACACTAACGACATCTGACCTAATTGGACTGACCAACCAGCGATGTAGCAACAGGAGTCCATTTGCCGTCCTTGCCTCCTGAACTCCGACCCTCGGTTAACAGAAATCTAGAGCTGTACACGGAATTATCACCCCTTAAACAAACAGCATATAAAAACTTGCTGGTAAATGACCCTTCCACTGTCCACATAACATATGTACGTATATACTCTAAAATGTCATTACCACAAGTGAAGGCATGTTCAGCAGGTGTGACAAGAGATATCAGCCTGCATTTCCATCTTTAATTTGTTTCCCTATTTAATTTCTATAGAGTGGCTACTGGACAGTGAAAACAACAGGAAGGGCAGTCAGTGTGTCAGTGGGGTGGAATATCAAGCGCACAAAGCCCTACCTCTCCCATCTCCCGATGTATTATTTAATGGGATAGTGGCACAATGAGCTACTCAGGCGGAATAACACTGATTGGCGTCTCGCTCGCTCTCCGAAACTGTGACGAGCAGGATCAGTTGCACACTTCAGTCTTTCCATCACAGCACAGACGGTAAAGTTTCTCTGCTATAGCGGGGGAGTGAGTAATCTGGTACTGGTTCAAATCACGATCTCTCACACATTATGACTTCACCAAGAACATCCCCCAGCTTTTAGAATACGTACATTGAATAAACAATGATACATCATGCTCTTTTATAGTTGGAATGTGTGGTTGTCTCATCAAATCAACAAAGACCCTCCAACACACATCTTCAGAAGGCAGCTTGTCCATGTACAGTGCATTCAAAAGTATTCCGACCCCTTGACTTTTTCCACATTGTTACATTACAGTCTTATTCTGAAATGGATTCAATTGTTTGTCCTTACCAATCTAAACACAATACACCACAATGACAAAGTGAAAACGGGTTTAGAAATGTTAACAAATGTATTAAAAAAATAAAACAGACCCTTTGCTATGAGACAAAAAAATTGCACATCCTGTTTCCATTGATCATCCTTGAGTTGTTTCTAAAACTTGACTGGAGTCCACCTGTGGTAAATTCAATTGATTGGACATGACTTGGAAAGGCACACTTGTTTATATAAAGTCCCACAGTTGACAGTGCAAGTCAGAGCAAAAACCAAGTCATGAGGTTGAAGGAATTGTCCATAGAGCTCCGAGACAGGATTGTGTCGAGGAACAGATATGGGGAATGGTACCAAAAAATGTCTGCAGCATTGAAGGTCCCCAACAACACAGTGGCCTCCATCATTCTTAAATGGACATTTGGAACCAACAAGACTATTCCTAGAGCTGGCAGCCCAGCCAAACAGCAATCGGGAAGAAGGGCCTTGGTCAGCTGGGTGACCAAGAACCCGATGGTCCCTCAGAGAGCTCGAGAGTTCCTCTGTGAAGATGGGAGAACCTTCCAGAAGGACAACCATCTTTGCAGCACTCCACAAATCAGGCCTTTATGGTAGAGTGGCCAGACAGAAGCCACTCCTCATGACAGCCCGCTTGGAATTTGCCAAAGGCACCTAAAGGACTCTCAGACCATTGGTCTGATGAAACCAATATTTAACTCTTTGGCCTGAATACCAAGCATCAAGTACAGAGAGATCCTTGAGGAAAACCTGCTTCACAGCACCTCAGACTGAGGCAAAGGTTTACGTTCCAACAGGACAACGACCATAACGCAGGAGTGGCTTCGGGACAAGTCTCTGAATATCCTTGAGTGGCTCAGCCAGAGCCCGGATTTGAACCCGATCTAACATCTCTGGAGAGACCTGAAAATAGCTGTGCAGCGACTCTCTCCATCCAACCTGACAGAGCTTGAGAGGACTTGCACAGAATTGGAGAAACTCCCCAAATACAGAAGTGCCAAGCTGGCAGCGTCATACCCAAGAAGACTTGAGGCTGTAATCGCTGGAAAGGGAACTTCAACAAAGTACTGAGTAAAGGGTCTGAATACTTATGTAAATGTGATGTTTTTTTATATAAATTTGCAAAAATGTTGAAACCTGTTTTTGCTTTGTCACCATGGGGTATTGTGTGTGGACTGAGGGGGGACGATAATTTAATACATTTTAGAATAAGGCTGTAATGTAACAAAATGTAGATAAAGTCAAGGGGTCTGAATACTTTCCAAATACACTGTAGGTCTAGCCCAGTAAGAATTTATTCAAGAGAAAAAAAGCAACTGAACAGGAAGAGAACTGGATGGCTTATTCTTTTAAATGACGGTAAATATCCATACTGAAGACTGACTTGCTATGGTCTTGCCGGTATACAGCACTTCCTTATACTTACCTCTGGAAGAGATCTTGAAATTCAATGTCAGGTTGAACAGATGGGCAGGTCTACAATGCCTGAACTAAATGTTACAGTATCACCATATATTCGACTAATACAAGTAATGTCTGCAGTGAACTTGAGGTTTCCGAGTTCAGATGTTTTGAACGCGACAAGTCAATTCTCGAGCGTTAATGATAAACATCGGTGTGACGTTTCAACTTGTACAAAGTGTCAAGAGGCACGTGCAGTTCAAAACAGTCCGCAAAGGTAACCATCAGTCATGTGACTCAACTGGCATTATCTCGTCCGGAACCCCCCGGCAAACCCACTCGTTTCATTCTCAACGACTCGAACGTGGGTAACCCTAGAGTAACGTTAAGCGGTATCATGCACACTTTTCCTCACCACTTGAATCCTATCGTGGTTTGTCATGATGCTGGTTAGGAGCACTTCCCAAACGGCATGCCTAACTACTTCGCACATAGTTGTTTTTGAAGTACATACACAAACGATATGGCTTTTTAACTAAAGTCAGTTGGCTATAGCCATGGGGGAATAGGCGAAACCAATAAACAAATATTTACTATGGCTAACTACTGTAGCTAGTATACCAGAACCTATTGGCTTTCAAGGAGTGCCAACACTCCATCGTTACAGTCAAAACGCTTAGTTAGCAATCACCCCCAAAAAAAAATTTAAAAAAAAAAAAACACTGCCCAGTGCCCACCTGAGAATGACTAGCATCCTAGCCTTATTTAATACTCCGTCACAATCGTGCTTTACATTTTTTTAGCTAATGCTTTAATAGACAACCAGAAACTGGGTCACGTGAGTTATTGTTTGCCATCTACTTAGCTAACAGCGCGAGCCAGGCTAGCTCGCCGCCTAGCCCAGCAGCTAGTAAACTAACACTTGAAGATCCTAAATGCTACAAGCGTTAGACATAATTCTTCACATCACTGGCTTCAACCTCCAATCGTTAAAGAGGACAAATACATTCCTACTGCTAAACTCAATAAATAAAGCATAGCTCCTGACTGATTTTCTCACTAACTAGTAGCTAGTATTGTTAGATAGCTACTGCGTCGATTGGAAGAGGAAGCATTCCTTAAAACGACTAGCCACAGCTGGGACCGGGAGCAACACATATCAATTGAACCCTGTAACGTTAGGTAAATTAGTTATATAAATAAACAACTTACCCTCTTGACAATATTTTTTTATTTTAGGGTCTCAATCTATCCATTGGATTTGTAATTCCATTTGGAAAGACTCTAGCACCCCAGCTCAAATCTCATTCTGATGCTGCGCAAATCCAAAACCTCTAGCCAACGGATCCGCCTCAAAATATTTAAAAGGACCGATGACGCCAGCATTATACCATAGTGAATCTGATGCCGCGTTGAAAACAACTGGGAACTTGGAAAACGAGGTCAAATAATGACGTCAGTGATCTTCAGAATTCTGAGTTGGATGACCGTTTAAAACTATTTTTTCCAGTCGGAGCATATTTTTCCTTTGTTCCCAGTTGTCGTGAACGCGGCATAAATGAACAAATCCCTTTCCACCAAGATAAGGTACAGTGTGATGCGTTCTATCTGTTCATTACCAAAACCAACCATATATACACCCAAATTATGGTTTATGGTCTGTACTTTATATTGTGTGATTTGAAAAGAGGAAGCTCAGAATAACCAATGTTGGAAATATATTACATTGGAATATTAACTTGATATGTCCCATTTCTCGTAGATCATGAGTCTTTGGATTCTTCCTAACTGAGTTGACTTCTCGGTGTGTTTTTGTAAGATTTTATATTTGCCTTGTGCACTCACTGCATTGATTTGCATAAACTAAATGTATGTCTGTGGATAGTATGCCACCCGGTGGCCAATGTGGGAAAATACACCAGTCCCTGAATCCTGGGTCTATTTAATTAGGGAAACGGTCTACTATTTAAGAACGAAACGGAAGCAAACAGAATGAAACGGAGAGGGCAATGGTCAAAGTACAAACTCAACGAGTGTAGGTAGACCTTACAGTGAAATGCTTACTTACAAGACCTTAACTAACAATGCAGTTAAGAAAAATATGTGTTCAGAAAGTAATTACTAAAATAAACTGAAGTAAAAAAATATATATAAATAATACAAATTAAAAATAAGAAAATTGAAAAATAACAAATAATCAAAGAGCAACAATGAAATAACAATAACAAAGCTATATACAACGAGCACCGGTACAGAGTCAATGTGCGGGAGCACAAGTTAGTTTGAGGTAATATGTAGGTACAGGTAAAGTGACTATGCATAGATAATAAACAGAGCGTAGCATCAGTGTAAAAATGCGGGGGGCAATGCAAATAGTCCGGGAAGCCATTTGATTAGCTGTTAAGGAGTCTTATGGCTTGGGGGTAGAAGCTGTTAAGAATCCTTTTGGGCAAAGACTTGACACCTCAGTACCGCTTACCGTGCGGTAGCAGAGAGAACATTCTATGACTAGGGTGGCTGGAGTCTTTGGCATTTTTTAGGGCCTTTCTCTGACACTGCCTGGTATAGAGGTCCTGGATGGCAGGAAGCTTTGTCCCAGTGGTGTACTGGGCTGTACGAACTACCCTCTGTAGTGCATTGCGGTCGGAGGCCGAGCAGTTGTCATACCAGGCGGTGATGCAACTGACGGTGCAGCTGAAGAACTTTTAGAGGAGTTGAGGACCCATGCCAAATCTTTTCAGTCTCCTGAGGGGGAATAGCCATTGTCGTGCCCTCTACTACTGTCTTGGTGTGTTTGGACCATGATAGTTAGTTGGTGATGTGGACAAGGAACTTTTACCTCTTGACCCACTCCACTACAGCCCCGTCGATAAAAATGGGGGCGGGCTCTGTCCTCCTTTTCCTGAAGTCCACGATTGTCTCCTTTGTCTTGATCACATTGAGGGAGAGGTTGTTATCCTGGCACCACACTGCCAGGTCTCTGACCACCTCCCTATAGGCTGTCTCATCGTTGTCGGTGTCATCGGCAAACTTAATGATGGTGTTGGAGTCATGCTTGGCCATGAGCATGCACCCGAGGGGCTCCTGTGTTGAGGATCAGCGTGGCAGATGTGTTGTTACCTACCCTTACCACCTGGGGGCGGCCCGTCAGGAAGTCCAGGATCCAGTTGCAGAGGGAGGTGTTTCGTCCCAGGGTCCTTAGCAAGTAGTCAGTTGTCTGACCTACACACACAAACAAACAACATTTGGATATCTTACTGCATATGGGAAATATAGATCTGTAAACACACAGATTCAATGGGTTGAAATATCAAGTGTGATTATTCATGATGAATGTAAACTTCACTTTTAGGTAGCTGTTCAATAGACAACCTTCCAAGTCAAATTTGCTTACATTCACAAATTTGCTTTCATGCCATCCTGAATCTCCCAAAACATCCTCGATAGGCCCAGTCCACCATCAGTCCTCCTCTCAGACAGTTACTAGAGACAGAGAAACCATGGAACTGGACTGCCACATGTCAGGAGGCCATTCAACAGCAAAAATGCACTGGATATGGACTCACAATGTGAAGAATGAGCATTCACACTGGACTCGCAATGTGAAGAATGAGCATTCATGCTGGGGTGACCTTAGGATGGTAAAACTAGATTTATGTGAAAATTTATGGTGGCCAGGGAGTACAGGAGGGGACTGAGCACGCATGAAAGCAAATTTGTGAGTTAGTGGTCTTTGTGTACAATGCTTGATCAGAAATAACACATATGGAATCATGTAGTAACCAAAAAAGTGTTAAACAAATCAAAATATATTTTTTATTTGAGATTCTTTGAAGTAGCCACACTTTGCCTTGATGACAGCTTTGCACGCTCTTGGCATTCTCTCAACCAGCTTCATGAGGCAGTCACCTGGAATGCATTTCAATTAACAGGTGAGCCTTGTTAAAAGTTAAATTGTGGAATTTATTTTCAGCTTAATGCTGTTTGAGCCAAACAGTTGTGTTGGGACAAGGAAGGGTTGGTATACAGAAGATCGCCCTATTTGGTAAAAGACCAAGTCCATATTATGGCAAGAACAGCTCAAATAGGCAAAGAGAAATAACAGTCCATCATTACTTTAAGACATGAGGGTCAGTCAGTCAGCACACATAATCCAAAATGAACAAGGGCTACTTATATGTATGCAAAGATGTTTGAGTGTTGTCATGTATCATGGAAATTCATCGTTACAGCGAGAGTGAAATTAAAAAGGCAGTTCTCCCGCGTCAGCGGAGACTGCATTCACAGCTCAAATGGAAATTATCTTTACATTTATTTCTCACAAACTGTAACGCTTCAGCAATACAGATTGAATAGAGCCCTTAATTGCACGTCTAGGGGCTAAGGGAACAAACCCCCCCCCAACCAGGCTATATTGAGTTACGTGGGCAGGTGTGTCATAATATCTATCAATTTAAACACTTTGGCAGTAAAATATTTCTACACAACCATCCATTTCATATACGGGAGCCCTTGATGAGATAGAGAAACATGGTTGTGTTTTGTTATACCTCGGGTAGGGGTTATCTCGATAATATTCTGAGGGACTTGCCACTAGCCTAACAGAGCTGAGCCCTTTCTTTGAACAAGTGGGGCATTCATTTCCTTTTTACTACTTTGGTACAGTAAAATCACTGGTACCAGTAAAACTGCTGAATTTCTGTACATTGGGTGATCAATGGGACCAGAAAGTGCATTGTGGTAACTTGGAAAAAAAAAAAAAAAAACATTTTGGAACCCCTAGCCACTGTGGCCAGAGCCCTATACTACGAATCAGGTTTGAAGAGTTGGCAAGGTAACTTTGGTCAACTCTCAGTTCAACTCGGGATAACCGGTAACACAAAAGTGACTCATCATTTAGCCAGTTAAATTTCTATGGCAATGAATCCTGCTCTGGGCAGGCTAACTCCACTTACCCTGAATGAAGTGTCTGAGCCACGAGTTGAGGACCAATGAAATCAGATACCTCCCTCTCCCAAAGATTGTGTCATCACCCCCTTCATTTGAGGAATTCTACTCATTAAATATTTCAAATGTTTTTTTTTGTGTGTGTAAAAAAATAGTCATGTTAAAATACCTATGACATTACACAGTTCGTAATGACAGCATTTGCTTTCCAAACTTAGCCTACATTGTTCGCGCGATTGTATTTTAAAATTTGTGAAAGACATTGACAGCTGTTTACCAACCATAGACAGACATGTATGAGCTAATCCGTAGATGGCAGTTCAAGTCAATACTGGGAGTCATTTGAGAGTTTGGGACTAGGCTATAAGGTTCTATCTGCATTTTTGTCAAAATGTTATTGACATACAGTGGGGCAAAAAAGTATTTCGTCAGCCACCAATTGTGCAAGTTCTCCCACTTAAAAAGATGAGAGGCCTGTAATTTTCATCATAGGTACACTTCAACTATGACAGACAAAATGAGATTGTAGGATTTTTTTACATTGTAGGATTTTTTATGAATTTATTTGCAAATTATGGTGGAAAATAAGTATTTGGTCACCTACAAACAAGCTAGATTTCTGGCTCTCACAGACCTGTAACTTCTTCTTTAAGAGGCTCCTCTGTCCTCCACTCGTTACCTGTATTAATGGCACCTGTTTGAACTTGTTATCAGTATAAAATACACCTGTCCACAACCTCAAACTGTCACACTCCAAACTCCACTATGGCCAAGACCAAAGAGCTGTCAAAGGACACCAGAAACAAAATTGTAGACCTGCACCAGGCTGGGAAGACTGAATCTGCAATAGGTAAGCAGCTTGGTTTGAAGAAATCAACTGTGGGAGCAATTATTAGGAAATGGAAGACATACAAGACCACTGATAATCTCCCTCGATCTGGGGCTCCACGCGAGATCTCACCCCGTGGGGTCAAAATGATCACAAGAACGGTGAGCAAAAATCCCAGAACCACACGGGGGGACCTAGTGAATGACCTGCATGCAGAGAGCTGGGACCAAAGTAACAAAGCCTACCATCAGCAAGGGCATTGAAAATGAAACGTGGCTGGGTCTTTCAGCATGACAATGATCCCAAACACACCGCCCGGGCAACAAAGGAGTGGCTTCGTAAGAAGCATTTCAAGGTCCTGGAGTGGCCTAGCCAGTCTCCAGAAAATCAGAAAAACCCCATAGAAAATCTTTGGAGGGAGTTGAAAGTCCATGTTGCCCAGCAACAGTCCCAAAACATCACTGCTCTAGAGGAGATCTGCATGGAGGAATGGGCCAAAATACCAGCAACAGTGTGTGAAAACCTTGTGAAGACTTACAGAAAATGTTTGACCTCTTGTCATTGCCAACAAAGGGTATATAACAAAGTATTGAGATAAACTTGTTATTAAACAAATACTTATTTTCCACCATAATTTGCAAATAAATACATTAAAAATCCTACAATGTGATATTCTGGATTTTCTTTTCTCATTTTGTGTCATAGTTGAAGTGTACCTATGATGAAAATTACAGGCCACTCTCGTCTTTTTAAGTGGGAGAACTTACACAATTGGTGGCTGACTAAATACTTTTTTGCCCCACTGTAGGCTTGTTCTGTTCAATGTTCTCTATCGATATAGTACTCTAAATACCCCAATTCATGTTCTTAAATTCAAAAGAATACAATATAAAAATTACTGACACCATTCAAACCAACGAGGGTTCCGAAACTTAAACCCAATTATCTCAGAATCTGATTTTTGCAGATAGAACCTTATTGCATTTCTAGCATAGTCAAATTGCCAGGGTTAGAGGTATCCGCAGGAAGTTGGGGTGCTGCAGCACCTGAAAAATCTGAATTTAAAAAATATATTTATAAAAAAATATTCTTCTCACAAAATGATGATAAACATCAGTAGAGCGGGCAAAATTGTTTTCAGCATATACACCTTGGCAAAAAAAAGGTAGTTGTCTAATTAAGAACAATAGTTGGAATTGTAAGAGTTCTTTCCCTGTCCCTTTCTCTGCAATTGTCATTCTGATGGAATCCAGAAAGAACAAAACCCTTTACTATGCATGTAACGTTAGCTTTCTACCAGCGAAACAATTTTCATAGCTACTTAGTGCCTTGCGAAAGTATTCGGCCCCCTTGAACTTTGCAACCTTTTGCCACATTTCAGGCTTCAAACATAAAGATATAAAACTGTATTTTTTTGTGAAGAATCAACAAGTGGGACACAATCATGAAGTGGAACTACATTTATTGGATATTTCAAACTTTTTTAACAAATCAAAAACTGAAAAATTGGGCGTGCAAAATGATTCAGCCCCTTTACTTCCAGTGCAGCAAACTCTCTCCAGAAGTTCAGTGAGGATCTCTGAATGATCCAATGTTGACCTAAATGACTAATGATGATAAATACAATCCACCTGTGTGTAATCAAGTCTTGGTATAAATGCACCTGCACTGTGATAGTCTCAGAGGTCCGTTAAAAGCGCAGAGAGCATCATGAAGAACAAGGAACACACCAGGCAGGTGTACGTCTTTTAGTAATATACTTCGATTGGTGAATGGATAGATTTCACTCCTTCACATGCACAGATTCAATCTGCAGTGTTACTGAGCAGTTAATGGTATGTGGTTTGTGTTGAATACCTCATTTCAGGACCGAAGCAGTACCCCCATTAAGACCAGTGGATTTGTTACTTAACCACCTGGCTGAAGATGAGCCCTGAATTACAGAAAATAAATGCAAGCATATAGTTAAAATGACTCATCAGTAAACGGGGTCCTCTAAGCATTCCGAATTGCCCTAAAGGCACCAAAACATTAAATTTCTTAACATTTAAGATTGTTCCACTGTCAAAAAAAAGCTGATTTACCTAAGTTAGTAGAGACCAAAAGGTGTGGTAACTCGTATGTTTAAAGTTTAGTAATATTAGGTACAGTGGAACTTTTTGAAAAAGTATCAACCTACGTGACAGAGGGCCAACCAACTTTTTGGTCGAGAATGCAGTGATGAGTGCTAAAACTGTTGCCTGTAATAAAGTGCATTTAACGGCTTTAATGAAGTAGCAGCTGCGTTCATATTTTATATTTATTTCACCTTTATTTAACCAGGTAGGCTAGTTGAGAACAAGTTCTCATTTGCAACTGCGACCTGGCCAAGATAAAGCATAGCAGTGTGAACAGACAGAGTTACACATGGAGTAAACAATTAGCAAGTCAATAACACAGTAGAAAAAAAAAAATAAAATGGGCAGTCTATATACAATGTGTGCAAAAGGCTAGGACCTAGTCTAGGCCCAATAGGAACGTTAACTGAATGTTTACCGAGGCAGGACCTAGTTCTAGAGAATAATTCAATTTTTATTCTCCGCTTCTTAACCAAATATGTTTTTTTTAAATAAATTTTATTTGCCCAGATACTTGTAAGCAGGGACATGATCAATATGGATACTATCTAAAGTACATATGCTTAAATCAGACTTTATGCACTCTGGAGAACATACTTGGTTTACAAGGGGCTCCTGAGTGACGCAGCAGTCTAAGGCACTGCATGTCGGTGCTAAAGGCATCACTACAGACCATGGTTCAATTCCAGGCTGTATCACAACCGGCCGTGATTGGGAGTTAAGGGGGGCCAGGATTAGGCTATAATTGAAAATAAGAATTTGTTCTTAAGACTTGCCTAGTTAAATAAAATAGAACCTGCATTCAATACTAATTTCAAGTCTTTCTGTAAAGCAATGGAAGACTAGTTGGAGCTTTGTCAACCGTGGAGGCAATAGCAAACAGTTTCATCGTGCAGGTCACAAGTTTATAGACAAGTCGATATTGTTAATGTAAAAAAGTACAGGACTCAAAACCCCTGCGGCACACCTTTAATATCCCGGAAACCTGATTTAACACCATCAGATATGCATAGTTCTGTCAAGTAATTTAACCAGTTACATGGAGCTAGGTCTAGGCCAATTGAGGGAAGCCTCTAAATTAGAGAGGTGCATGATCAACAGTATCAATAGCCTTTGACAGGTCAATGAAGAGGGCAGCACAATGCTGCCTTTTAGCCATACAATGAACCACATTTGACTACGGATGCAGCAGAGATAGTTCTATGACCTGGTCTAAAAACCCAACTGATGTGCATTTAGAATACATTTAAGATAAAGAGCAAAGCTGAGAATTTAATCAAGGAATCTAATATTTTAGCTAAGCGAGAGGGTTTAGAAATAGGGCAATAATTATTTAGCAACTTGAAGGGGGATTAATGGGCCGCCTTCCAAACCTTGGGGATAGTACCAGATATGATCTTCAGGTAAAAAAATAAAAGTTAATTCAGCAAAATCGGGAGGCAGAGAGCTGCAGCAAAAATGGATCAAGCATATCAGCCCCAGTGGATTTTTTAAATATCAATCTTAATTAAGGCATCTAGCACATCAGATAGTAAATTGAAGTTAAAACAAAGATTCACCAGATATAACTCAACGCGAAACCCAGATGCAGACACAGGAGGCTGATGGTTGAAGTCGGCAATGTTTAAGAATCCAAAAAGGAGTAGGCATGAGAATGGTCACGGAAGGGCTAAAGGTCAAAACCAGATCAGAGTCCAGGAGGTACAGAGTGGCAGGCAAGGGTAACATCTGGGAGGACTAGCAGGAGCACAGGAAAAACAACTGGTTGACTTGGACATACAAGACGAACTGGCACAGAGAGACAGGAAACACAGGGATAAATACACTGGGGAAAACAAGCAACACCTGGAGGGGGTGGAGACAATAACAAGGACAGGTGAAACAGATCAGGGTGTGACACCAAAAGTTGGATGGTAACCGTTGTGTTAGCTAGAGTCTGGCAGAGGGAAGAGCAGTCATTGACTGACCAGGGTCAATTAAACCACCGTTTCTCTCAAATAAAGTCTGCAGAGATAAAATTATGAGTTAAAGCTTCACTTATCCCCATCTAATCCGTTATGATGCCGGAGTCAGACAGAACTCACTTAGGCAGGGAAGAAGATACATTTTTGCACTTCAGTGTATTTACTGTTTTCCCAAACTTAGAAGGTTCACCAGCAGTCAGAGATAGAGCTTAAAAAGTAGCTTGATTTAGCTTTCTTAATCAAGATAGTATATGGGTCAAAGACGAGATGTGTAAATTTGGTGTCCGAAGCCATTCTTTTAATATAAAAAGATAAATATGTATAAATGTAATCAACTCTTAAAACTTGTTATGGCAAGGCGATCCCCTAGGGGAACCCCCCCCCCCATTCAGCTGAAAAGGTGGTGCAGGGAATTCAAAAATATTCTTTAGAAATATTTAACTAATATTTAACCTTCTTTTGACCCTGTCACGACTCCCACCGAAGGTGGCTACCCTGCCTGTTCGGGCGGCGGTTGTCGTCGCTGGTCTGCTAGCCACCACCGATCCCTTTTTCCTTTTCTGTTCATTTGGTCTTATTGGTTGCACCTGTAGCTTATTTTGTTTCTTGATTCATGTATATTTAAGCCTGTTAGGCCCACCAATTTTTGTGCAGGATTGTTTTCTGTTAGTCAGGGTGTGCGTGGTCCTGTCCGTTTCTGTCTATCGCCTATTGATTTGGGCGTTCGTTTGGGAATCCCAATAAAGACGGTTTCCCCAGTTCCTCTGCTCTCTGCAATTGATTCTGCACTCACCACTCCAGGCATTGTGACGGACCCAGACATATTTGTGTTGCAAACTATTAAATTAAGGAAGTTATTGAACTCTAATATGTCAAAATGTCCTTCAGTGTAACTGTCTGGGATAAAATTCTAATGACATTTTTACATTTTTTTTTTTAGAAATTCATCCTAAAAATATAAATAAACACCCATGGCATAATTGTGTTAGTGTTTGCAGCAATATATAGAATAATGGGTGACATACAGTATCTAAAACATATTTAAAAACTAGAATAACTTTTATCTGGACTTTTGCATCAATGTCATTCAGTATAACAAAGGTGAAAAGCCATTTTAAAGCATATCACATGATGATAATCATGTGACAGTGTGTGACATCCTAAAAAAGACCCATTGAAAACCCTCTATCAATGAGGTGAGTAAATCTCTGAAATATTTGATTTCACATTTTCCCCCTCTAGTAACCTTTGTAACAAAAACACATATCCGTACAACATAGAAAACATACGTTTAATGTTATTATTTTATAGAAAGTTATATTAAATATGAAAAGTAAGGATCATCTTTTATAGGTCAAGGTCATTACTTTATATATGTGGCCGAGAAACAGCCGGTTAAATATGTTTATGTTTGAAATATGTCCTTCAGTATCACGCTTTTGTCCTTCAGCACAACACAAGTTTCATGTTATACCACAGTGTCACCCGTTATGCTGAATGACAGTAGCTTTGTTATCCCATGTAGCTTTGTTATCCCATCCCAACATTTAATCATGTAATTCATATTTATTTGTTGTATGAATACGGAATATTATCATTTTAAAATATTTTATGGCATTTTAAGGTATTTCAAGGCACATTATCTTTATACTGTAGATGCCATTGTCTAATGAGGATAGGGCTGCACGACACAGACAAATGATTAACGCAGTTCCAGTTGTTAGGGAGGAAAGACTAGCCAGAAGAAAAGCAAGGTGTGTTAGGAGTGTGTATTGGAGGCGAAGTCAGGTGCAGGAGAGCAGAGTGTAGTGAAACTTTTTATTCCGATCCAAAATGACAGCACAATGTAACATAAAGTGTGCCCAAACACGGAACATGGACAAAAAGTAATGTTCGTAACAATATCCACAATTCCAAAATACACGTAACACAAACAATCTTACACAAAGACAAATGCATATGGATTGATTGGGGAATGAAAACCAGGTGTGCAGGGAACAAGACAAAACAAATGGATACATGAAAAATGGAGTGGCGATGGCTAGAAAGCCGGTGACGTCGACCGCCAAAAGCCGCCCAAACAAGGAGAGGAGCCGACTTCGGCGGAAGTCAAGACAAGGTGTGTTTTTTCATGGTTTCATGCTACTGTCAGCAGCAGAATAGAATATCATAGGATATAAAGCTGGGTGCATAACACTTAACATTAAGTTGCACGATTACACTGTAGTTAAGGTTTTATTGCACTGCAGTATAACTGATGGATTATATTGGTTAAATCAGAGGAGGCGCTGTGAAAAAATCTAACATGAATGTAGTGATGAACTCCAGTATCCACTGAAGGAAACTGTCACGACTTCTACCGAAGTCGAAGCCTCTCCTTGTTCGGGCAGTGCTCTGCGGTCGATGTCACCGGTCTTCTTGCCATCATTGATCCATTTTCCATTTGTTTTGTCTTCCTACACACCTGGTTTCAATCCCATTCATTACCTGTTGTGTATTTAACCCTCTGTTTCCCCTCATGTCTTTTTTCAGAGATTCATATTTGTGTTGGTGCGTAATCGGGTCCTCGTACCGACTTTGTTTTATTTGTTACATTTAGTGGAGTTCTGTTTTCATCTGTTGTTATTAAATACTCCATTACACTCAGTTTGATTCTCCTGCGCCTGACTTCCCTGCCACCTATACACACACGACTCTGACAGAAACTGTAACGGCTGTCGTCTGTGGAAGAAGGAGAGGACCAAACGCAGCGTGGTTAGTGTTCATCTTTTTAATAAGAAACTGAACACTTCAAAAATACAAAACAACAAAGTGACAACCGAAACAGTTCTATCTGGTGCAGACACACAAAGACTGAAAATAACCACCCACAAAACACAATTGAAAACAGGCTACCTAAATATGGTTCTCAATCAGGGACAACGATAGACAGCTGCCTCTGATTGAGAACCATATCAGGCCAAACACAGAAATAGAAAAACTAACATAGACAACCCACCCAACTCACGCCCTGACCATACTAAAACAAAGACAAAACAAAGGAACTAAGGTCAGAACGTGACAGAAACTCTTTTGAGCAGCCCCCTGAACAACTTGTACAAGTACAACATTAATCCTAGATTAATTAAATTGTACCTCATGTGTCAGGTTTTACTATGCAACAGTTTAACTAACTACGTGCTTCTACACCTGCATTGCTTGCTGTTTGGGGTTTTAGGCTGGGTTTCTGTACAGCACTTTGAGATATCAGCTGATGTACGAAGGGCTATAGAAATACATTTTATTTGATGTGTGTGGTGTATGGTTCATTTCTCTCTCTTTCTCTAGTATGGAAGCGATCTAAGTTCAGCTAGCCTGCACATTTTAAACATCTTATCCTGTTTTTTTTACAGTTTTATTACTTAAAAAATAGCTGAAAGAAAAATACTATTGCTGCTACTAATAATAGTTCATATCATCGTTATTGCTGAAGGAATTACATTTAATCAAAATTTATGGGCCGTAGTGATGTCATTCAGGGTAACAAAATATTGTCATACAGTATAACACCAGGATTTTATATTAAAATACTACTTTTTTGTTGACTCAGAGAGACAAAAACAAATCTTAAAGAATAAAATGGAAGATATTTTCATAGATGTTTGCATTTTGTTCAGTGTAAGGCAGGAAGTTTTTGTAAAAAAACTTCAACATATTTTTAGTTGTGACACATCAAATATGTGGTATTCAAATTGAAAGGTTTTTTTTCTGGGTAGTTATATTTCTGCCAGTCTAAGCATGGATATACAGTTGTGGCCAGAAGTTTTGAGAATTACACAAATATTAATTTCCACAAAGTTTGCTGCTTCAGCATCTTTAGATATTTTTGTCAGATGTTACTATGGAATACTGAAGTATAATTACAAGCATTTCATTAGTGTCAAAGGCTTTAATTGACAATTACATGAAGTCGATGCAGACTCAATATTTGTAGTGTTGACCCTTCTTTTGCAAGACCTCTGCAATCCGCCCTGGCATGCTGTCAATTATCTTCTGGGCCACATCTTGACTGATGGCACCCCATTCTTGCATAATCAATGCTTGGAGTTTGTCATAATTTGTGGGTTTTTGTTTGTCCACGTGCTTCTTGAGGATTGACCACAAGTGCTCAATGGGATTAAGGTCTGGAGAGTTTCCCTGCCATGGACCTAAAATATCAATGCTTTGTTCCATGAGCCACTTAGTTATCATTCTTGCCTTATGGCAAGGTGTTCCATCATGCTGGAAAATGCATTGTTCGTCACCAAACTGTTCCTGGATGGTTGGGAGAAGTTGCTCTCGGAGGATGTGTTGGTACCATTCTTTATTCATGGCTGTGTTCTTAGGCTAAATTGTGAGTGAGCCCACTCCCTTGGCTGAGAAGCAACCCCACACATGAATGGTCTCACGATGCTTTACTGTTGGCACGACACAGCTGCCCCAAACAATCGGAAAGAGAATTCATCAGAGAAAATGACTTTACCCCAGTCCTCAGATGTCCAATCCCTGTACCTTTTGCAGAATATCAGTCTGTCCCTGATGTTTTTCCCGGAGGAAGTGACTTCTTTGCTGCTCTTCTTGACACCAGGCCATCATCCAAAAGTATTCGCCTCACTGTGCGTGCAGATGCACTCACACATACCTGCTGCCATTCCTGAGCAAGCTCTGTACTGGTGGTGCCCCGATCCCGCAGCTGACTCAACTTTAGGAGACGGTCCTGGCGCTTTCTGGACTTTCTTGGGCGCCCTGAAGCCTTCTTCACAACAATTGAACCACTCTCATTGAAGTTTGTTGTCCATTTTGCAACAACTTTGGAAATATGCTTGGGGTCATTGTCCATTTGGAAGAGCCATTTGCGACCAAGCTTTAACTTCCTGACTGATGTCTTGAGATGTTGCTTCAATATATTCAAATCATTTTTCTTCCTCATGATGCCATTTATTTTGTGAACTGCACCAATCCCTCCTGCAGCAAAGGACCCCCACAACATGATGCTGCCACCCCCGTGCTTCATGGTTGGGATGGTGTTCTTCGGGCTTGCAAGCTTCCCCCTTTTTCCTCCAAACATAACAATGGTCATTATAGCCAAACTGTTCTATTTTTGTTTCATCAGACCAGAGGACATTTTTCCAAAAAGTACGATCTTTGTCCCCATGTGCAGTTGCAAACCGTATTCTGGCGGTTTTGGAGCAGTGGCTTCTTCCTTGCTGAGTGGCCATTCAGGTTATGTCGACATAGGACTCGTTCTACTTTTGTACCTGTTTCCTCCAACATCTTCACAAGGTACTTTGCTGTTCTTCTGGGATTGATTTGCACTTTTTGCACCAAAGTACGTACATCTCTAGGAGACAGAACGTGTCTCCTTCCTGGGCGGTATGACGGCTGCATGGTCCCATGGTGTTTATACTTGCGTACTATTGTTTGTACAGGTGAACGTGGTACCTTCAGGCGTTTGGAAATTGCTCCCAAGGATGAACCAGACATGTGGAGGTCTAGAATTTTTTTCTGAGGTCTTGGCTGATTTCTTTTGATTTTCCCATGATGTCAAGCAAAGAGGCACTGAGTTTGAAGGTAGGCCTTGAAATACATGCACAGGTACACCTCCAATTGACTCAAATTATGTCAATTAGCCTATCAGAAGCTTCTAAATCCATGACATAATTTTCTGGAATTTTCCAAGCTATTTAAAGGCACTGTCAACTTAGTGGATGTAAACATCTGACCCACTGGAATTGTGATACAGTGAAATAACCTGTCTGTAAACAATTGTTGGAAAAATTACTTGTGTCATGCACAAAGTAGATGTCCTAACCAACTTGCCAAAACTATAGTTTTTTAAAAAGAAATTAGTGGGGTGGTGAAAACGAGTTTTAATGACCCCAACCTAAGTATGTAAACTTCCGACTTCAACTGTATAAACTTGTGATTTTGAAAAATGGGCATAAAATTATTTTAAAACACTTAATGTTATCCCGAATGACATTTTACTAGGGTACATTCATATGAATCAGATTATATGCAATACTAGACAATACTAGAATACTAATACTAGAAGTATTTATAAATAAGAATTAAATCAATCAATGTCGGGGATATATCAAGCAAGTATTTTTATATTCCATAAGTATTATCAGATTAAATGTTTTGCACAGATAATGATCAGATTCAAGTTACAAATGCTGGTAAACACTCAAATACATTTAGTTGAAATGTTTTCACAAAAGTAGTGCACCGGGCATTTACTAGTCCTGTATTAGCGGACTGATATAGATCTCGTTTTTTTTCCCAGTTCGTTCATACAATGTTTCAATATTCTCATAAACACCTTGTTGATGCAATGCTTCAATATACGCAGAATGTTTCCCTTCCCTGGCGAATAATGCAGACAGGCAAATACAAAAATGAGCTGGGCGCACACATTATAAGGAACACCTTTGAATGCAGAGCAACCATTTTGGTGGGAATAGCACGAGACAATGACACTCATAGTACACTGTATGCGACTTCATAAAGCCTGTAGCACGGGGTCTGCAACCTTTTTCATATGAGTAACAATTTAAAAGAGTTCCTACAATTTCTAAAGATCTGCGTGCCAGTTGTGGTTTTCATAAACATTGTAGGCTATCTCAATTGTGCCCACAAACTGAATATCCTAATTCTACCTGGCTACGAGACAGAGGCTGTCCATTCATCCACACCGCACGGAGCTCCCTGGTGCTGAATCGTGGGCGCGGGCCTTAATGTGTAGATTCTTCTTCATTCCTTGGTCGAGTTTGTTTGTCTTTATGCGTCCTTGTCGATTGTAAGCGAATTGCAAACGAATTATTTTGATGTATGCCTTTTATTTCAATGCATGTGTAGGATTTATCTGACATAGTTTGCATTCGCAGTCAGCTGTTTTATGTTCTGGTTACTTTCACATTGATGTCGGTATTTGAAGTCGTCCTTGATACGGTGTATTATGCATCTATTTCATGTTGCACTGTATTGATGGGTCGTTCGCGAACGGCTCCGGCTCTTGTAGGTGAACGTTGGGAGCCGGCTCGCATATCAGAAGAGCCGAATCTATTTATATATATATATATATATATATATTAATGAAGATATGAATAATCTAAATATTTACATGAATATAGTTAACTAATTCAAAGAACGAAAAAAGAAATAAAATAATATAGGCTTAAATGCTCAACCGCACACACATTCGTTCTGAAACATCTGCAGATCCTCTGAGCTGGTGGAAGAACAAGGCCTCTGTCTACCCACGGCTTACTAAGGTCATGACAGGGAGACTGCATAGTGGCCACATCCGTCATGACAGGGAGACTGCATAGTGGCCACATCCGTTCCCTCTGAGAGGGTCTTCTCGAAAACGGGACAAATAATTACTGACAGACGAAACCGCATCAGCCCCTCAAAAGTAAGGCAGCTTGCGTTTCTGAATGCAAATCTCTCATAAAAGCTCAATCTGGTCAGCATTGCTGTGTGCTGCTGGTTATTACATGGCAATAAAGAAGAGAGAGAAAAGATGGACCAGTTTAATGTTTTAAGTGGAATGCTGCAGTTTTACACATTATTTATTTTTCTTTATATGGTGCAATATTATATTATTCTGTTCAGATTGTATTCGTTTTGAATTGTTAGATGTATATGCACTTTGTTTACATTACAACGTTACACTTATTTTTCACAACAAATCAATGCATTTTTAAATACATTGTGGTTAAGGTAGAGTATGATTTAATTAGAATTGTTTTAACACCAATCATAGCCAAACTACCGCAAACTGTTTGACTTTAAAAAATACAAAACATATATTTTTTAAAGAGTCGTTTGGGAGCCAAAAGCGCCGGCTCTTTTTGGTGAGCTGAGCTGAACGAGTCGGCTCACTGAAAAGAGCCGGAATGCCCATGAGCTACTGTGCCACAAGTAGGCTAAATGAATGAACGTAGCCTATGGATAATGAGGTTGAATAGTACAATGTACACACCAAACCTAATATATACCTAATATCGAGGTGATAATATCTGGGGGACATTTGTTTGTTTTTACTGTTCTCCAAATATAATTTTAGTGTTTTAATATTGTGTAGAATTACAGTAAATGAGATTCAACTGGTGGGTGTATTTCTACTCACCCCACTTTGACATACCCTCGTTTTTTTCCAATAGTCATTGACTGAGTTTGACTCTTAGCATCTGGTTTGGAAGAGCTTAATATGGGTTCCGAAATGAGGGAGAGCTCAAAACAGCTCCATTGCCTCAATGGATTAAAAACTCTCTCCCTCTATTCTCCCTCCCTTAAAGTCCTACTGCAGTGTTATTTTCAGCTAATTTAAACACCTGATTTACTTAACAAAGGGCACATCTTAATAGGTGATCCAGATGTGTCCTCTTTTAAGTGTGTGTGTGTGTGTGGAGGCATTCCTCTTTTGTTCTGTATTGTTCCTCAAGCAAGTGGGTAGGCCGATGACATCAGAGGGCCATCGGACCAACTACTTGAATGGCCTACTCCATGAAGTTTACACTATTTCTCTCGCTCAAATTTATATGTGGGATATTGCTTTTCAACAGGGAAAGTTTCAAAATAGCTGGAGTGCGTCTTTAAGAGAAGAGTAAAAAAAAAATACACAAATGATCAACACCGAACATTTCTC
Organism: Oncorhynchus keta; assembly: GCF_023373465.1. Classification (NCBI taxonomy): domain Eukaryota; kingdom Metazoa; phylum Chordata; class Actinopteri; order Salmoniformes; family Salmonidae; genus Oncorhynchus; species Oncorhynchus keta. The sequence goes on from NC_068440.1 coordinate 10,862,581, forward strand.
CAATTACCCTTTAACAACATTTATTACAGTCAGCATAGGAAAATATATTCACATTAGTTGTTGTTGGCATCATTTTGTTTAGCTCTGTTTTTTTAAAGGAAGCATAGATGTAAATGATACAACTCTGAGACAATGATTTAGAAAAAAAACTATTCAAACAAGGGCATTCAGGGTTGCACGTATAAAATCACGAACATGTAAGGTGCAATTCTTAATGATCAAATCAGGATTCTGTTTTTTATGTGCACACCAAATGCACACCAAATTGTAAATGATTTAATCTTCAGGTATAAATAAAGTGCAAAACACAACCTGGGGGAATATAATGTTAAACTAAAACAGATAACTTAACACATCTCATTTTTAAACCCTTAGTCAATACATTTTATGGTTTGGCGTATGCTTTCTAATCTAGGAGAGTAACAGTTTTTTTTTATTGAATCTTAGAATAATATAATTACTGTCACATAAAACCATGCATGGACAGATTTGTTTTACTGTAAGTGCCTTTGAAATTCAAAGACATTCATGTTAAAACTGGACTTCAAATGACCTGTACAATGAATGAAACTTTAATGACTCATATCAACAAAAGCACATATGATAAATCATGTTTTTATAGATTTGATAAAACAACAATAGCAAAATGACTAATTTGCAATCTTCTTATTTGCATGACTCAAACAAACCGCAAAGCAAAGCTATGAAGCTACTTAACCACTACATAGCTAGCTGGGCTGGTTTACAGAGAGTTACCACCATCAACAGAGCATCTACAGAGCTGGACCGTGGTCGGTCATGATGTGGTTTGACCGCCAGTTATGGTCAAGGCTCCGCTACCCGGATCCCGATCCTTATCTTTGATTCTCTAACCCGTTTCTTTTGAGCACCGTGGCTCCACAGTGAAAAAGTTCTCCCACTCACTCATTCACTAACTGCAACTCATTTAACTGCACACCAAAGGACCTGCACTTACTTAGGGAAGGGGTTACCCGTTTGTGTCCCCTGGGCCTCCAGTTTATCAGTAGTTTTCATTCAAAGTAAAACCCACCTCTTACTGATATTAACTTGATCTGTCAATTGACTAATACAACTCTGAGATCATTGCTAGCTCATACTCCAATGTCATCAACGAGGATAAGTTGAGTTACTATAACTATGCACATGTAATTACACAATTAACAGACCAATAGAATACACTAGATCAGGGGTGGCCAACCCTCCTCACAGCTACAAGGTATGCACTGCACGATTTCATTCCAGCTCTGCTCTAACACAACTGATTTACCTAATCATGAGTAGCTGATTAGTAGAATAGAATCAGGTGTGCAAGAACAGGGCTGGGACAAAAGCCTGCAAGCAAGAAGGTTGGCCACATGTATGTATATGGTTGGTCACCCTTGTACTACATACTGGTTGGGGAGAAAATCTATTAAGACAGACATAGGGAATCCCTGTTTTCCCAGGAAATAGTGTAGTGTGTAGACAAACTTGTGTCCTCACCAATACAGTACCAAATGAATGCATCATGAATTTACATAAAGTTTCTCTCTTCATAAGCCCATAGTTTACAGAAGGACAATAACATGGCATAGGCTAATAATAAAGTCTAATTCCGTAGTGCTCATTCTCAATTCAGTCAAATTTCACCATCAACTCTAATGAAAAATAAAGCTAACATAGCCTCATCTAAAACTACCTCAAGCATATAGCAGGTTTTTAATCATTGTTTTAATTCCTAGTAATCACTACTATTATATGTTCTAACCAACAGGCTCTTCCCTTTTTGATTTCTTCATATCAGTGCAAATATTCTTGTTGTCTGCTTCAATTTAATTCCAAAAGGGCTGAGGCTGGGGATCACAAATTGAAATCACCCATTGTCAAAGGACGGAAGTTATAAAAAACACAAAACCAGCCTATTTAAGGTTGATGATACTTTGGATGATATGCTGGGTTTGGATTGAAGGGTATCAATATCTTACATTATCATGTACTGCTATGTATTGCAATATGCCTCAGTTCAGCACCAAAGATGTATGCACCCCTAGGCAAGGCCAGAGGCTGAAAGTTTGGCAAAGGGTGACTAAAAATAGTTGTCTCTGCCAGACAGTTTGAAAATGTGAAAATTATATAATATTTATACACTCTAGGACTAAGGTACAACATCCATAACTTATAAAAAAAGGGCTTGGCAACCTGCATTAGCTTAGCATCAGGCTAAATCATTTTCTAAATCTGAGCTAATATTTAATTATATCTCTTTGCTGCGCTCAAGGTTTACACTAGGCTCGCAGGTTTGTGCTTTGACGCTTTCGCCCGAGGTGATGCAAGTTCAAAATAGGCATATTTAATGACTGTTTGTCATAGTCCAGCCTATATGGTGTCTACGTTTCGTAATCTATGCTAAATCGCTAACAGGAAGTGCTGTAATATTGGCATGACGACCTGGTAAGTGCTCGCGTTGTCACACTCCAATTTAATGGATTTGGAGAAGGGGGAGGGGGCAAACTCACAATCTTGTCACACAATTTTTTACAACACTGTGGCAGACCCAGTTCTGATGCTTGAGGGGGGCATTATTTAAATGCAGCTCCACCAGCAGCGAGTCATGCATTCTCCTTTACTCTGGAAGTCTATTTGAAAGCACAACTACAAACATTAACATAACACAACCAAAGATATACAGTCGGAAGTTTACATACACTTAGGTTGGAGTCATTAAAACTAGTTTTTCTTGTTAACAAACTATAGTTACGGCAAGTCGGTTAGGACATCTACTTTGTGCATGACACAAGTAATGTTTCCAACAATTGTTTACAGACAGATTATTTCACTTATAAATCAGCCAAGACCTCAGAAAAAAAATTGTAGACCTACACAAGTCTGGTTCATCCTTGGGAGCAATTTCCAAACGCCTGAAGGTACCATGTTCATCTGTATAAACAATAGTACGCAAGTATAAACACCATGGGACCATGCAGCCGTCATACCTCTCAGGAAGTAGACACATTCCGTCTCCTAGAGATGAACGCACTTTGGTGCGAAAAGTGCAAATCAATCCCAGAACAGCAGAAAACAACTTTGTGAAGATGCTGGAGGAAACAAGTGCAAAAGTATCTATATCGACATAACCTGAAAGGCCACTCAGCAAGGAAGAAGCCACTGCTCCAAAGCCGCCATTAAAAAGCCAGACAACGGTTTTTGGAGAAATGTCCTCTGGTCTGATGAAAGAAAAATAGAACTGTTTGGCTATAATGAGTCATCGTTATGTTTGGAGGAAAAAGGGGGAAGCTTGCAAGCCGAAGAACACCATCCCAACTGTGAAGCACAGGGGTGGCACAAAATGGCTTAAGGACAACAAAGTCAAGGTATTGGAGTGGCCATCACAAAGCCCTGACCTCAATCCTATAGAAAATGTGTGGGCAGAACTGAAAAAGCGTGTGCGAACAAGGAGGCCTAAAAACCTGACTCAGTTACACCAGCTCTGTCAAGAGGAATGGGCCAAAATTCACCCAACGTATTGTGGGAAGCTTGTGGAAGGCTACCCGAAACGTTTGAACCAAGTTAAACCATTTAAAGGCAATGCTACCAAATACTGACAACACAGCTCTTAGCTCCCTCAGTAGATGCCTACTGGATAACTTATTTGTATTGCTTTTAATCTTTTTAAATGAATTTATCTTATTAACACTTTGTTCTAGCTAGCTATTTGTGTAGGTAGCTATCAAGTAAACGCAATGATTAGTAAACTTCTGACTCACTGGGAATGTGAAATAAAAGCTGAAATAAATAAAATGTTACTCTGACATTTCACTTTCTTAAAATAAAGTGGTGATCCTAATTGACCAAAGACAGGGAAGTTTTACTAGGATTACATGCCAGGAATTATGAAAAACTGAGTTTAAATGTATTTGGCTAAGGTGTATGTAAACTTCCGATTTCAACTGTATATTATTAAAAGAAAATAAACACTGAGGGGAGTTCCTCTCAGGGAGAGTAGCACTTAATACCTTAAAAGGTCCGAACCCGTAAATACCCCCCTCGTCATAAGAACTATGGAACCGCCTTTATCGCTCTCTCTGCTCACAATTACAAAGACAAACATGCAGTTAGAGTCACAGCAAAGAGTTATAAACGGAAGGTCAACAGGGATTAATAGTGTTTAGGCTTCATCGATCCTTCTTGGCTCTCTGCACTACCAATCTTGGATTTCCACCAATCGGGGAGAAGATGCTACATGGGAGAAGATGATTGGGGGTGGTTATCCTCCCCCTAAGGGTAGTATAAAGTCCCTTAGTGCTCCTTAGTCTCTGGGACAAGGAAGGCCAGGGCTAGGTTTTTTAGAGCTGTCATCGGGTGTGGGGCCACCCTCCGAGCTAGCCTGGGCAGTGGGGATCGAGCTAGCCTGGCCAGTGGGGGTCGGCAGATCGTCCGAATGCTCCACGGGGGTGAGGGTGATCTCCACCTCCCCTCGATCCTCCAGCACAGTGGGCAGGGGCAGGCGGTGCTGGGGGGTAGACTGGGAGTTGTTGTTGTTCTTGGTGATGATGGTGGGTGGTCTCGGGGCCCTCTGGATGACCTCTACCATGGCCCTGCCCATGTCCCAGTTTGTGTGACTGGCCCCTGACAGCAGCAGCACGGGCCGTGGGTCAGTCTCGAGCACCACGCCACGGTGCTCTGGGTCACCTGTGTCCGCTACCGAATGCAGCTGACCTAGTACCACGGCCTGCTGGTCCTGGAATACGACCTCCACCACCTGGGAGGAGGAGGAAGAGCAGGCTTTCTGGATCACCCCTCCGGTGAGGGAATTCATAATAGGGGCTTGGTTGACCGAGGGTAAGGGTGGAGGGGGCGGCTGCGGGGGGGTGGTGTCCTCTGGCCGTGGCTTCCTGGGTCGTCCTCGTTTACGTTTGGCCGGCGTGCCTCCCGGCCCGGGGCCCCCACTTGCTGCCTCGGGGGCCCGTTTGCCCACTGCGCGAGCCCTCTGCACCACCGACGTTGGTGCCACGGGCGCCATAGTGATTGATGGGGCTTTTTCCCTGTCGGGGTAGGAGAGGCTGACGCTCTGGGGGAGGATCATGACGGGGAGAGCGCCCCCTTGCTGCTGGGGCAGGGCAGTCATTGTGATGACTTTCATGCCCCCTGCGTCTTTGGGCGCCAGCGAGGGAGGCGAGGAGCGCACCGAAAGCTGGGACTTTTCCGGGACAGAGCTGCGAGGCAGGATTCGGGGCAAGTGTTTCATCAGAGCCTCCACCTGCAATTCGCGACCCCCCGGGCGTACAGACTCCGCCCCTTTCATAGCCTTGTCACTGGACTGCAGTTTCCCTGGCAACGACTGATCCCCAACGTCTTTATCCCTCTGAGAGAAACAACATCATTGTGTTACATAAAATCAATATAAGTAGACATGGCTCATTATTACAACTTCCAGCCCAGCAGTGTGTTCATGTACTTTGCGTTTAGTCTTTGAAAGGGTATTGTTGATGCACTCACTACCTTAGCTTCAGAGCTGCTCCCTTCCATCTCTGGCCCACCTCCTTTGGATGGTACTGGGTTCTTCTTGATCACCTTGTGGGGCTTTGCAGGACCTCCTGTGAGACAGAGAAAAATCACAAGAAATTCCAACCATAAGATGGTTGCGGATGGTATTGAAGATGACTGAACACAGTGTAACGAGGACAACTGAACACAGTGTAACGAGGACGACTGAACACAGTATGATGGAAACACTGAGACTCACCTGCCATAGCGGCAGAAGTGACAAGTTCAGCCTGGCTGCAGCGCGGATTGACGATGTGCTCCTGCACAAGAAAACGGGCGATCTCGACCACTGTGTCAAAGGAACGCTTGAGGATCTTCTGGGCCCAATCACAGATGAGCTCACAAGCCGCCTCCGTCACCTCTTGCTTGTAGGTCTGCACCAGCTCCGTCAGCTCCGACTACATGGACGTACAGCCTTAATCACTACTGACAGTCATTTTTGCACTTAGCACACTACCATTGCTTTTGCTATAGCTATCATCTAACCAGGAAGTGCAGTTGGCTAGTCATACATACTGGGTCGTTTTTCAGGTCCAGGTTTGGCAACAGTGGCATGTTTAGCACCGTCTTCCTGCGGATTCCACTATAACAATACGTGTCAGCGGAGGAGTTAAGGAATAACTGTAGACAGAAAGGGGAACCCCACCCTCTCCACTTATCAATAGATTATGGTAATACTTTTTGATCCTTTGTACTCTGTGGCATTATTCTATCCACATTCCCCATATTGTGCAAAAATATAAAATAGGATGCAAATAGGATGCATTGAAGTATGGGTGAATCCCTGAATTCCATCCAGCATTCAGGGAGATGCTTCAACATTTCATTTACAGGTGTCAATGCAGTTGTGGCAAACAAAAGTAAAATTGCGTTAAAATGCTTAAAGGGCCTCCCAAAACAACCTCGTAACAGACTGAAAGGATATTTGGACTGTCCCCTGCCACCGAGCCTCCGGGCTTTGATGTTGGGGAAGATGTCACGGATGATCTTCCCAAAGTTGGCAGCACTCAGAGGCCGGTGCTGCAGGTTTTCACAGTATCTCCTGGGGGATGAGAGTGTAAGAGATGATAACATTAGCTGGGTTGTTTTCATTAGGGCACAACGTAGCAAAGTGTTTCAAACGGGAAAACAAACATTTCCTATTGATGTCCAGGTAGTCCGGGTTCACGAGTACATTTGTAACTCACAGTCACAGCTGTGCCTCGTGACATGAACTTACTTGTATGTCTCGTAGACGTCTTGCTTGGGCAGGCAGGTGTCTGCATGCTCCTCCAGGTGGCTGCGGATCCAGTTGCAGGTGTGCAGCTGGTCAGCTGTGTTGAAGGAGCTGGGGTCACTGCTGCTGCTGCTCAGGACAAACACAGCAAAGCAGTACATCTCAGCAGCCATGTTTTGCTGATACATTTTTTCTTTCTTGTGGCGGGAAACAAAGTGACAGTTCAATGTAGACATTTTGAAACAAGTTAAGGCAGTGAACATTAAAAATAAAAAAATCTAAGGAGGAGATTTACACATCCCCCAACTTCTCAACTGGTGCCCCCCCCAAAAAAAGAAAGATGAAAAGCCAGCACAAGGTTCATGTTGCTGCTGTTTTATTCCAGCTCAAACATGCATTGCTGCCCTGGCAATAATAATAATAATCAATATGCACTCACATTTTGGCAAGCGACTAAATAACAATCACAAAATGTCAATCAGTGTCAACTGTTTATAACAGATTTATAAACTATTAACTAAATAATTTATAGTTTATAAACTACTTATAATAGCATTTATGAATCGTTTTAAGTGTAAAGTGTTATGGGGGGAAGTCAGTATGTGACTGGGTTATTGAGCTTTGTATACATGTTGACAATAACACCCATGAAAATGTGGACCTCTTCCCTTACCTTGGCAGTGTTCTCTCCTCCAAAGCTGACATCGATGCAGAAATACACCACCGCCTAAGTTGTGCCAGCGGGGCCATTGCCAGACTGAGAAAAAGAGTTTGGGGAATTTGGAGATGCGTGCATGTTCGAGATACATAGATCTGCATGGTCTGTTGAATCTCTGCATCTCAAACGCACACAATAACATCCAGATCAAAACTAAACTTAAAACCACCAGCAGGTAGGTACAATGCACCCCCTTCTGGATGGACCACTGCGGCAACGCTTGCTTGCATGACACCTAATGTATCTCTAATGGACTGACTGGAAATAAAATGAAAATGGAGGAAGGCCATCCACGGTAGGGCTGCACATCATGAAAAAGACCTCCACCGTGCCACTGAGGACAAGCGGCAACAACGAAAGGAGAGGATAAACATCAACCACTATCAGCCACTACCACCACACACACACTGGCCTCTTCAGTGGGATTTGTGAGTCATACATCAGCCTCTTCAATCATCTGAAGAGCCACAAATATGTCCCTCCAGGAGGACAATCATAGAGTGCTAGACCCAGAGTGATTTCTGATGATAATGATGCTCACCTTTTCTCCCCTGAACTGGGGCCAGAAGGCAGCTGGAGGTAAAGGTAGAGTTTGTCGTTGTCAGAGAAGCGCTGCACATCTTGCTGTGGGTAGGTGAGACATAGGATACAATCTGGGTCATTCATAGACAAGGCAATTCATACACAGAGCAATACCAAAGATGTCTTGGTACTCACCAGGATAATGTCCACTTTGCCCTGTACATTCTTACTGTGAAAAGAAACAGCTATTACAAACACATTTCTGCAGACTTTCTAATGACACTGATGGATAAGCTGTATGAGATAAATGGCAGGAAATGTTGGAGAGGGTGCTGATACTACACAATATTTTAGTACATTTTGATGATTTAAGCAGTAGCTGTGTGGACAGAGGGGTGGGACTTACGAGATGTTGCTCTTTAGTTTCTGCAGCAGCAGGCTGGGCTCTGTGTCTCCCTCTACTGAGTCCAGCCCCTCCCGCTTGGAGGGGTCCGCCTTCAGCCTGTCCTCCGTCATTGTTTGCTCACACAGCGGTGGCAAACACACCCTGAGGCCTCTGAAATGAGGAGAGGAGGGTAAACGTTATAACACTGTTCTAAGCACTGTGGAATTTGCTGGGGGCTGTCATTTGATATTTTAAAAGCAACTTTTAGTTTTAGTCCACATCCAATAACACTCTTTATTGGACATGCACAATGTTAGTGAATTTTCTACTGATAAGCTGCCCAACAAGACAAGACAGAAGAAGCCTTCATTTCGTTTAATTTAAATCCAAATGGAAACTATGGATTATATCTGACTATGATGATGGTAGTACTGATAGAAGTTAGTTTCTGGTTAAATCCACCAATGGAGTGGAGCAGAGACCAGGCTTGGAATTCAGCTCCAATTACATCGATTCGCCCAAGGTCAATACTTTAAAAAAAAATAATAATCTATGACTAAACCCATACCTATGTTTATCCTCTGTAGTTGCATGCCTTTCTTTGATTGCTGAAATCCATACTCTTAAAAAATAAATGTCAAATACAACCATTGACTGTTTGCTCAGTGCTCAACAGGTTAGAGCGTTGGGCCTCTTCAGTCATCAAATCCCTGAGCTGACAAGGTACAAATCTGTCGTTCTGCCACAAGGCAGTTAACTCACTGTTCCCCGGTAGGCCATCATTGTAAATAAGAATTTGTTCTTAACTGACTTGCCTAGTAAAATAAACGTTAAATAAAAAAAATATGATGGCAACACAAATGCGTATGTGCCAATTGAATCTCAACAAGGAAACTGTCAGTGAGTATGTGATTAACATTTATTGAAAAGTGGTACAAAAGTCTGGAAAGTTGCATCAACTAGGCTGGATTCTGTGAGAGAATTATAAGGCTATTGGCTATATGACAGGCTCACTTTGCCTTTTAACTCGTCATCTTTCTTCTCAAATCCGCAGGACATAAAACAATATAGAGGTAAGATGGATATCGATTTTGAGACATGACATGTAGTATTTTCTTATTTTAGTATACACTTTTCATATTAATTCAAAATCCCTTATCTTTTTTACAAGATTTCTCACAAAAACAAGCGTATCTCTGTGAAAATGTCAACGAAGCACTGAGCATATACCAAGAGTTCTTTCAAATCCGTTTACATTTAATTCAGCTCGTGTCATGCTAATTTAGATTTTTGTGACACGCGTTTGCATGTTGAGTTTGTCTATCCCCACCAGACGTGATCAGGACACAGAGGTAGAAATATCAAAATGAACTCTGAACTATATTCATTTGGGGACAGGTCGAAACTTATGAAACATTAATGGATATTTAGCTAGCTAGCTTGCTGTTGCTAGATAATTTGTCCTGGGATATAAACACTGGGAATTACATGTACAGGGTCCTTTTCTGATGGATCTTTGTAGAATATGGACCTATTTTGAGTCACAAAATCATGTGTTCTCTACTCCGAAAATTAATCCAAAAATAAAAGGGGAAACCTAGTTAGTTTCTAGTAATCGCTCCTAGTTCAGTCATCTTCTTCTGTGGATTTTATATGGCAGTTGGCAACCAACTTTAAGGTGCTTTACTGCAACCAACTGGACTGGAGTGTGGACCTCGTTCATCTTTCAATCACCCACGTGGGTATATGCTCCTAAAAACCAACGAGTAGATGGGAGAGGCAGGACTGACAGCGCATCTAAAATAGAACCAAGTTCTATTTTAGCACCTGGCTACGCAGATACTTGTTGATGCGCACGAGCAGTTTGGATGAAATGATTGAATAACATGCATGGGTACATATATTTTGAAACGCTTGGGGACGCAATGCGGCCGGTGTTGTCAGCATGTAAGTGTTTTTAATTTTGGAAATCTGTTCCAAAGTATTATAATATGGAATATGATATATTCCAATGCATAATAGAGATATACAGTGGGGCAAAAAAGTATTTAGTCAGCCACCAATTGTGCAAGTTCTTCCACTTAAAAAGATGAGAGAGGCCTGTAATTTTCATCATAGGTACACTTCAACTATGACAGACAAAATGAAAAAAAAAATCCAGAAAATCACATTGTAGGATATTTAATGAATTTATTTGCAAATTAGAGTGGAAAATAAGTATTTGGTCAATAACAAAAGTTTATCTCAATACTTTGTTATGTACCCTTTGTTGGCAATGACAGAGGTCAAAAGTTTTCTGTAAGTCTTCACAAGATTTTCACACACTGTTGCTGGTATTTTGGCCCATTCCTCCATGCAGATCTCCTCTAGAGCAGTGATGTGTTGGGGCTGTTGCTGGGCAACACGGACTTTCAACTCCCTCCAAAGATTTTCTATGGGATTGAGATCTGGAGACTGGCTAGGCCACTCCAGGACCTTGAAATGCTTCTTACGAAGCCACTCCTTCGTTGCTCGGGCGGTGTGCAAATACTTATTTTCCACTATAATTTGCAAATAAATTCATTAAATATCCTACAATGTGATTTTCTGTATTTTTTTTCTAATTTTGTCTGTCATAGTTGAAGTTTACCTATGATGAAAATTACAGGCCTCACTCAACTTTTTAAGTCGCAGAACTTGCACAATTGGTGGCTGACTAAATACTTTTTTGCCCCACTGTATACAGTGTGGTCCCAAATTATTGACACCCTTGATAAAAAATTAGCAATAATGTGTCACGTTCTGACCTTAGCTCCTTTGTTTTAGTTTGGTCAGGGCGTGAGTTGGGGTGGGTAGTTCTTTTTTTCTATGTTGTGGTTTTGTTTTTTGGCCTGGTATGGTTCTCAATCAGAGGCAGGTGTCATTCGTTGTCTCTGATTGAGAATCATACTTAGGTAGCCTTTTCCCACCTGTGTTTTGTGGGTGATTATTTCCTGTTTAGTGTTTTTTCCATTCACCTTACGGGACTGTTCGTTTTTCGTTTATTGTTTTGTTCAGTGTTCAGTTATTTTATAAAAAATATGAACACTTACCATGCTGCGCTTTGGTCTTCACCTTCTTCCACCACAGACGGCCGTTACATAATGACTGTATATAATAAATAATTCAAATACTGAGCTATATTGTATTCAAAAATAATAATTGGAAAATTACAGTGCCTTTAGAAAGTATTCACACCCCTTGAATTTTTCCACATTTTGTTGTGTTGCAGACTGAATTTAAGTTGCATGGACTCTGTGCAATAATAGTGTTTAGCATGATTTTTGAATGACTACCTCATCTCTGTACCCCACACATACAATTATGAGTAAGGTCCCTCAGTCAAGCAGTGAATTTCAAGCACATATTCAATCACAAAGACCAGGGAGGTTTTCCAATGCCTCACAAAGAAGGGCACCTATTGGTAGATGGGTAAACATGTAAAAAGGCAGACATTGAATATCCCTTGAAGAATGGTAAAGTTATTCATTACAATTTGGATGGTATATCAATTCACCCAACCACTACATAGATACAGAGGTCCTTCCTAACTCAGTTTCATAGAGGAAACCACTCAGGGATTTCACCATGAAGTCAATGGTGACTTTAAAACAGTTACAGAATGTTATGGCTATGATAGGAAAAAACTGAGGATAGATCAACAATATTGTAGTAACTTCACAATACTAACCTAATTGACAGAGTGAAAAGAAGGAAGCCTGTACAGAATAAAAAATATTCCAAAACATGCATCCTGTTTGCAGTGGTGTAAAGTACTTGAGTAAAAATGCTTTAAAGTAATACTTAAGTAGTTTTTTGGGGTATCTGTATTTTACTGTATATTTTTGACAACTTTTACTTCACTACATTCCTAAAGAAAATAATTTTGTTTTCACTCTATACATTTTCCCAGACACCCAAAAGTACTTGCTCCATTTTGAATGCTTAGCAGGACAGGAAAATGGTCTAATTCAAGCGCCTATCAAGACAATATCCCTGCTCATCCCTACTGCCTCTGATCTGGCGGACTCACTAAACACCACTGCCTGTTTATAACAAGGCACTAAAGTAATAATGAAGAAAATATGGCAAAGCAATTCACTTTTTGTCCTGAATACAAAGTGTTATGATTGGGGCATATCCAATACAACACCTTACTGAATACTACTCTCCATATTTTCAAGCGTAGTGGTGGCTGCATCATGTTACGGGTATGCTTGTAATCGTTAAGGACTGGAGCTAAAAAATAAATGGAATGGAGCTAAGCACAGGCAAAATCCTAGAGGTAAACCTGGTTCAATCTGCTTTCCACCAGACACTTGGAGATCAATTCACCTTTCAGCAGGACAATAACCTAAAACATAAGACCAAATCTATACTGAAGTTGCTTACGAAGAAGACAGTTAATGTTCCTGAGTAGCCAAATTACAGTTTTGACTTAACTCTTCATGAAAATCTATTGCAAGACCTGAAAACGGTTGTCTAGCAATGTTCAACAACCAAATTGACAGAGCTTGAAGAATTTTAGAAATAATAATTGGCAAATGTTGCACAATCCAGGTCTGAAAAGCTCTTAGAGACTTACCCATAAAGACAACTGTAATTGCTGCCAAAGGTGCTTCTACAAATGTTTGACTCCGGGGTGTAACAAGTTCTTCCACAACTATCTCGACAAACCTTTTCTGTAAGGACCTCGCTTTGTGCACGGGTGCATTATCATGCTGAAACAGGAAAGGGCCTTCCTCAAACTGTTGCCACAAAGTTGGAAGCACAGAATCGTCTAGAATGTCATTGTATGCTGTAGCGTTAAGATTTCCATCACTGGAACTAAGGGGCGTAGCCCAAACCATGAAAAACAGCCCAGGACCATTTTTCGTCCTCCACCAAACTTTACAGTTGGCACTATGCATTCGGGCAGGTAGCGTTCTTCTGGCATCCGCCAAACCCAGATTCTTCCGTCGGACTGCCAGATGGTGAAGCGTGATTCATCACTCCAGAGAACACCTTTCCACTGCTCCAGAATCCAATAGCGGAGAGCTTTACACCACTGTAGCCGACATTTGGCTTTGCGCATGGTGATCTTAGGCTTGTGTGTGGCTGCTCGACCATGGAAACCCATTTCATGAAGCTGACGTTGCTTCGAGAAGCAGTTTGGAACTCGTAGTGAATGTTACAACCAAGGACAGACGATTGCTACACGCTTCAGCACTCGGCGGTCCCATTCTGTGAGCGTGTGTGGCCTACCACTTTGCGGCTGAACCGTTGTTGCGCCTAGATGTTTACACTTCACAGTAACAGCACTTACAGTTGACCCGGGGCAGCTCTAGCAGGGCAGACATTTTACTGACTTACTTGTTGGAAAGGTGGCATCCTATGACAGTGCCACATTGAAAGGCACTGAGCTCTTCAGTACGGTCCATTCTACTGCCAATGTTTGTCTATGGAGATTGCATGGCTATGTGCTCGATTTTGAACACTAGTCAGCAACGGGTGTGGTTGAAATAGCCTAATTTCCAATAAATTTGCCAACATTTTTAATAACGGTCATTTTCACTGTCATTATTGGGTATTGTGTGTAGATGGTTGAGAAAAATATATATTTTATCCATCTTGAAAATAGGCTGTAATAAAATGTGGAATAAGTCAAGGGGTATGAATACTTTCTGAAGGCACTGTATATTATTTTATACTAATACAATTGCTCAGAGAAAGATATTTTGTTGAAACAAGTAATAGTTTTTTCTCGCAAAAAGGTAGGGGTCAAAATTATTAACACCCCTAAAGATTTTTATAAAAAAAGTAGTCAAAATGTAGGATATGGTCCCATATTCCTAGCACGCAATGATTACATCAAGCGTGTGACTCTACAAACTTGTTGGATGTATTTGCATTTAGTTTTGGTTGTGTTTCAGATTATTTTGTGCCCAATTATAAATGAATGGTAAATGTATTGTGTCATTTTGGAGTAACTTTTATTGTAAATAAGAACAGAATATGTTTATAAACACTTCTACATTATCCTAATATGGATGATTCCATGATTACGTATAGTCCTGAAATGAATAGTTAATAATGATGAGTGAGAAAGGAAGTTACAGAGGGTCAGATATCATAACCCCAAGACATGCTAACCTCCCCTGTTATTGGTAATGGTGAGAGGTTAGCATGTCTTGGGGGTATGATCTTCGACCCTCTCTCTAAATTTCTCACTCTCATTATTGTTTCAGGTTAGGATTATTAAATGAAGAATAGTAACTGCAGAAGTGAAAGTCTTTTTTTTTGTCATTTCAATCTTGTGTCAATATATTCAATGTATCAATATGAGCATATTTTCTGAGAAAAATCTGAGTTTGGTGTGTACTCTATAGCCAAAATCAAGTACAGTGATGCGTGCTACAGCTACACAGAAGGGTGCAATTCGGGACATTCTTGCATCTGCATTACCCTCTTTCTATTGCTAAATTATTCAACTCGGACAGGTGGGAGCGCTCCAGTACAGTAGGTGGTATTAATGCACAATAATGTTGGATGCCAGCAGCCAATACACCCCACAGAAGGGGCAGGGGCGACAACGGTAGTTAGCTAGCCGTACACCGGTAGACAGTGTCTTTCGTCCACACCTGTCATGCACTGTTATCCTGCAGTTCTGTTAACAACGATGAGGGCAGGCGTTCGGCGGGCGGGAGCGACACAGTGTGCTCACGGTGTCCCTAACTATCAAGTTAACTAACACACGGTGTCGCCCCAGCCTCCCGCCTGCTGTGCTAGCGGGAGGCGGGGGCGACCGGTAGAAACTGTATTTCACCACCGCCTGTCGGCCCACAACAGAAAGCTGTGCCCGACAGGCAGGGCAGGGGTGAAGGACACGACTTCCACAGCAGGTGGGAGGCGGGGGCGACACCGTGCCCTAGCTAATTAGCAAACGAGCACACAGTGTCGCTAACAAGCTAGCTAGTTCGCTAGCACATGTTGTCCCCCCAGCCTCCCGTGCTAGCCTAGCAGGAGGTGGGGGCGACCGGAAGACAGTGTCCTTCGCCCCGGCTTGTTGGGCACTGTTTTCCTGCAGTTCTGTTAAAGACAGTGAGGGCAGGAGAGAGCGAAGGACATCGAGGCGGACTCCGCCAAAAAACTCACATAATACTTGTACTTTCCTTTTGACTCCACATTCAAAAGTGTCATATGCATGAAGACATCCAGGAACCAATTGGATGCTCATGGGGGGGTTCATGAAGGAACCAATGGGATGCTCAAGGGTGGCCACATGCAGGAACACCCCGAATTGCGGGCTGCAGCTGCACACTATTGCAGCTACAAGGCTGTCCCCTAAATAGAAAATAAGTCAATCAGTTGAACAGCCAGGGACACTCCCACTACGGCAACCAACGCACTATCAGTGTCTGGAAAAATAATAATACTTTGGAGTGAAACATGCACGATGCTGTCTGCATTTCCAAAACATGACAAACTGGCGAATACGTAGGATAATTAAAAAAGAAGTGTTCCTAATTTATAAAGCTTGATTGGCATAATTACAATGGCGCATAGACAGAGTGCAGCCGCTGTCAAGCTGGCTTACCCGGCTGTCACTAGCACGGTGCCGAAATACTATGAGGCATGGTTTTTGCGTACCAATACCTGCCATGACATGGGTCTTTTTCTCACTAGCGTTGCAAACTACTCGCTTCACTCTCAACTAGCTAGCGACTTCCATTATTTGAGGTGGTTAACAATGGCTTTTTCATTTCACAGCTTGTGCTATTCTATGGTCATATGCGCTTGCAATTTGCATACTTCGCGCTTTATCGACACAACATGTTTCAATTCACCGTTGCTAGCTTGCTAGCTAGCCATCTGGCTAGGCACACACTGGTGGTCAGTTTTTTGGGAATAGAAAGCACATATAACAAACGAATAACAAATAAGCTAGTTTGATAGGCATTTAACACGTGTAGATTCACTGAATACTAGTATTCAATCTAAGCAAGTGACTAACGTTAGCTAAACTTGATAGCTAGCTAGCTGGGCTAGCATTAGCAAGCAATGAAACACCTTTTGAAACATTAATTGTAACAGAATTCAAACTTTTTCAACAATATATCAAAGTAATGTTTAAATTGCGCATATAATTCGGTGATACATATAATAAAAACCTATTTGACTATTTATTTTATAAAAGAAAAAGAAAGTACCTGAGCCAAAGATACAGCAAAAATCCCCTTTCAGAATTTTTTTGTGATTGGACAAATATGTCATGTCTGCCTGACTACAAAGCAAACGTAAATTCCAATTGGTGGATTGTTCTAATTCTACTCGGATACCAAGTATAAGTTAAATTCTATTGGTTCAATTGCTTTATTTTCTTGCTAAATATTATTCTGATAGGAGGCGTTATGGTTGGTCTGCCCAGTAACTGAGCTGATGGCTCGTCTAAGAAAATTCTGCCTAGTGACAGAAACTTGATTGGTTTACCCATATATGAATATTTTATTTCCTTTTGGGCTAACTTACCCCATGCACAGATCTAGAATCAGTTTACTACAACACTATCCTAACGTCGCCTTCTAAACACAGGAAACGTAAACCTGACCTTGGATCAGCATCTAGTGCAATTTAACTAACAATTTAATTTAATTTTACTTTTCCTTCGGACTAAATCATCGAATATTTATAATAAAACGAACAGTTATTGATGAGTTTCTTTTTTTATTTATTATACTTCGGATTAAGGTTTACATGTGGTTATAAATAAGATATATAATGTTTGGCTTTTGTTAGAATTGTCTGCTTCCTGTATCCCATAATCTTTGCAAAAGAACACAACACGAGCAGCTGTGTCGTCACATCCGCAAATTTGTAACATGGATCCAAGCGGTTTGAAGCTCAATTTCTGGGAGAATGGACCAAAACCCGGACAATTTTATTCATTTCCTGGCAGCAGTTTAGCCCCAGGATGCGGACCTATCAAACACACTCTGTAAGTAAATACTTTTGAGTGGAGACCCTAATAATGTCATCCCACTTTCGATTTCCTCGGTACGCTGCAGTGCTGTATCATCATGGTGGAGCTAGCCGATGTAGTTAACGTTAGCTCACTGACTACTGCCCTATTATTTAGTTGGGATACTAGTTAGCTAAACTGAATATGTTCACGCGCTATCTTATTCTATTTCGCACAAATTGACTGACGTGATAAGTTGTCCATCTATGCCTCGCCAGTTGTCTACCTAATCATATTGCGCGTACGGTAGCTAATGCTAGTATGACATGGCAGTGAGGTAGCTATCTAGCTAACAAACTCACCACCACGAAGGATGCTATAGAAGCATATTATGTAGCTAGTCCTACTCCCGCCATATATGTTATATATGCGCGTGCATGAGCCTAAATGGACGTTCAGCATGCATTCCTCTGTATTGCATTTTTAGTGTAACGTTAGCTCATAAAACTTTCCCATGACAAACTATCTACATTTTCCCCTCCCTAAACTTTAGAAACCCCATGGTGACGGGAACATCAGTGTTGGGAGTGAAGTTTACAGGTGGAGTCATCATCGCAGCTGACATGCTGGGCTCCTATGGTTCCCTGGCACGGTTCCGTAACATCTCTCGTCTCATGAAGGTGAATGACACCACCATCCTGGGCGCTTCCGGTGACTACGCAGACTACCAGTACATGAAGCAGATAATCGAACAGATGGTGTAAGTTTGAGGTTTCTTTCAGAAAAATCAGATATGCTGTCTTGGTCCTTTATGGTGAATATTTACATTAATGTTTTAAAAGTGTATATATATGCTTTTGTTTTAATTTATTTATTGTTGACTCTTAAAAGTCACATACACAGAAAATGGAGTAGTTCATAATATAGTAGCATTCATAATAATAGGTTGGTTCTAGAAAGGAGAACCCGCAAGAGATGCCCTTAGCTTTGTATGCTTAACTCACTGACATTGGCACACAGAAGCAGATCTGACTATCTCTGTCAATGACATCAGTGCGTTTGCATATGCTAGTGTCAACATTTTTTATATACAGATATTATCCATTGACAGAACTATATGAATATGCACAACATGAGAGGAAATAATTAAGGAATGAGGTTGAGTTAAACTCCCAACTTTTTTCCCTAATCAGCCAAATTGAAAGTTGCTTGGATGAGGTCTTTACTAGAAGAGAATACATTTCAGATGCGAGACCTCTTTTTCTAAGCAGTACCTTGTGAAAGGGATGAGGATTAAACTTGGTTTCCCAAGGTACCACATAACCGCTCCTCGCCGAACGTAATTGTAAGTAGAAAAAAAAAGTGCTTGTGCAGGTTGTGCTTTTGTTGGACGTCTTGGAATGAGCCATCCCCCATCATTTCTGAACGTACTTGGGTTTTTACCCCCTCCAGACGCATGGAGATTAAGGAGTACATTTTTTTTCCAAGACAATTTTTTTGTTTGTTGACAATTTGTTAAAAATGTAACCTTATTTTAACTAGGCAAGTCGGTTAAGAACCAATTCTTATTTACAATGACGGCCAAACACACCCTATGGGACTCCAATCACGCTGGATGTGATAGAGCTTGGAATCGAACTAGGGATTGTAGTGATGCAGTGCCACTGCGATGCCCCGCTGTGCCATTCGGTTCATTTTAACCACTGAAAAACGCAATTGAATTTAATAATTATTATTACATAATTTATGTACTTTTTTTTTTTTTTTTACAATCTGGAATAATATGTCATCAGTATAGATATTTGGTGCCATAGATTGTAATAGGATCATAGCAGACTGACTACGGGTTTGAGAGAAGGCAATTAACAATGAAGAGGACATCCTTGGTGTGTACTTCTGGAGATGGAAAACTAACAGAAGCAGATAGATTGGAGTATAGGGTCTGGATCATTGATACAAGGTATAATAATGGGTTTTAAGGAGATTGGGGCAGGATCTCTTTGTTTTAATGGTTTCTGGCAATAAGGAGTCATTTCCCTCACTTGGGGTGCTGAAACCTTGGTTATCTCCCTGAGGACCACCACTGATCAGGTCTGTGTGTTTACATCCCAGGATCGATGAGGAGCTCCTGGGGGACGGTCACAGCTACAGCCCCAAAGCCATTCACTCCTGGTTGACACGGGTAATGTACAACCGCCGCAGCAAGATGAACCCACTGTGGAACACTGTGGTCGTTGGTGGATTCTACAACGGCGAGAGGTGGGATGATTTTTCAGCATCTTTAATGTCCATTTTTTTTTTGTCCTTATCAGAAGTAAATCCCGAGATGTGGAACTCTTGAAATTGCTTAGCAATTTAGGAGTGCCCGTTGACAATGTTGTCATGTTAGATCGAATAGTTTAACAATGACGCTGGTTAGTTTTTGCCTTTTTTTATTTGACCTTTTAACTAGGCAAGTCAGTTAAGAACAAATTCTTATTTTCAATGACTGCCTAAGAACAGTGGGTTAACTCAGTGGGTCAACTGCCTTGTTCAGGGGCAGAACGACAGATTTGTACCTTGTCAGCAAGGGTCCGTGTTGAACTCTTGCAACCTTTCGGTTACTAGTCCAACACTAACCACTAGGCTACGCTGCCGCCCCTTTTAACAAACCTCATAGGTCTTGATGTTAACATCAAACTGACTTGAGACCTGCAGCTATAAATATTGTAACTAGCTACGTCAAACTAAATGCATAACTTGTCATCTTGTATTTCTCTAGCTTCCTGGGCTACGTGGACAAGCTGGGTGTGGCCTATGAGGCACCTACAGTGGCGACAGGGTTTGGTGCTTACCTGGCCCAGGTGAGGACAAATAAGCTAATGAACACACGAGGGGACTAATATTGAGAGGCAGTAATAACTTCTACATTTCATAGTTTAGAATGTATCTTTTATAAATCAAAGCTAAAATGCTATAGTTTCTATTCCCATGATTGGCTGGAGTAGTCATTTATTTTTAAAGTCGTCGAGCTACACTTTTTCATAGAAATAGTGGCAACCCCTTCAGGGATAAGAAAAGGAATGAGTGTAATCTGTACTGCATGATGCATCTACTACTTCATGGTAATACTCTATGTAAAAATGAATGTTCCACAGTTGGAGTTCAACAAAGACCCTTGCAGTACGTATGGGTTTGTTTAAGGTTATTCTGTGTGTCCATGCAGCCCCTGATGAGGGAGGTGGTGGAGAACAAGGTGGAGATCACTAAGGATGAGGCGCGAGCGCTGATTGAGCGCTGCCTTAAAGTGCTGTACTATCGCGATGCTCGCTCCTACAACAGGGTGAGTCGTTAGTCTCGTAACACTCCTGAATTAGTTATTTTCAACAGCATATAGTGAATTTTTCTGTTTTTGAAGCTACCAGTCTCATAGCCATTTGTGACATGACTGATGTTTTGACTGTTTTTAGCATGAGATTGCCATTGTGACAGAAGAAGGTGTGGAGATTGTTGGCCCCATGTCCTGTGAGACCAACTGGGAAATTGCCCACATGGTCAGGTAGGTTATAGCCACATGACTCATCGTGACTGTCCAGTCAGAAGTGTCCATGAAGTTGGCATTTAGTGTACTTGTGTGTAGTACATCACTTGATAGGAAATTGTTGTATAAAGCTGTCATTTGTCCTAAATTTATTATTTAAAAATAGCATTTAACTGAAGATACATTGTAGATTAGTTCATCTTAAGTGATATGAAAATGTCATTTTCTTTTCTTTTGCAGTGGGTTTGAATAAGGACGATGTTGGCGATTCAGGACTGTATGTTAAGCCACACGATCAGTCTGTTCCATGACATTCTAAAATGTTAGCGCTTTGATAAAGGCTGCTATGTAACCAATTTAGTTTTTCCCACTTTTGTAATATGAAAAATAAATGTACATTTCTGAATGGGTGAGTTATTTAAACTTGAATGACAATCAGGCTTAAAATAAATTAAATCTGGTGAAGTTCTGAGAAATTAGATTTATATTCTGTAATTGGAAAGGTCCACACACAAGCAGAGCTAAGGGTAAAGGTTCTTGGGGAGGGGGGGACACCTAAACTTGTTTTTGGTTCAACCAAACAGTTAGTACCTCAAAGGAAAACCCACCATTAAAGCAGGCTTGAGACTTTATTTCTTATTTAAAAATGGAGAATCATTCAGGTGATAATAAACATACAAAAATATGTAAATGAGCCCAGGGGTAGGATGTAATCCAAGAGAAAGCAGTCGGTAAGGCATCGACATCTGAGATTTCCTTGGAACACATAGTTGGTTTTCTTGAGGTAATTTATCGCTGTGGACAGGATTTCTTTAAAGGCTAGATTGCTTTTAGTACGTAGATCAAATGAAGCAATGGCCTGTCTATCCACTTATGTGATAAAAACAGAGAAGCCAGTCTTTGGAGGATATATTGGCACGGGTGTTAGGTGAAGCATACATTTGTCATTTAGCAGACGCTCTTATCCAGAGCAACTTACAGTAGTGAGTGCATACATTTTCATACTGGTTCCCCCGTGGGAATCTAACCCACAACCCTGGTGTTGCAGGCACCATGCTCTACCAACGGAGCTACACGGGGCCATACAGAATCATACAAGTGAGTGAAGTTAAATACACTGCTCAAAAAAAAGGGAACACTTAAACACAACGTAACTCCAAGTCAATCAAACTGTCCACTTGGGAATCAACACTGATTGACAATACATTTCACATGCTGTTGTGCAAATGGAATAGACAACAGGTGGAAATTATAGGCATTTAGCAAGACACCCCGAATAAAGGAGTGATTCTGCAGGTGGGGACCACAGACTACTTCTCAGTCCCTATGCTTCCTGGCTGATGTTTTGATCGCTGGCGGTGCTTTCACTCTAGTGGTAGCATGAGATGGAGTCTACAGCCCACACAAGTGGCTCAGGTAGTGCAGCTCATCCAGGATGGCACATCAATGCGAGCTGTGTCTGTCAGCGTAGTGTCCAGAGCATGGAGGCGCTACCAGGAGACATGCCAGTACATCAGGAGGCCAACAACCCAGCAGCAGGACCGCTACCTCCGCCTTTGTGCAAGGAGGAGCACTGCCAGAGGCCTTTAAAATTACCTTGTTTTAAGGACATTAAAGTTGGATCAGCCTGTAGTGTGGTTTTCCACTTTCATTTTGAGTGCGACTCCAAATCCAGACCTCCATGGGTTGATAAATTTGATTTCCAGTGATAATGTGTGATGTCAGCACATAGTGTAAAGAAAAAAGTATTTAATAAGAATATTTCATTCATTCAGATATAGGATGTGTTATTTTAAGTGTTCCCTTTATTTTTTGAGCAGTGTATATCAAACTATCCCTACTATAGAAGGGACATTTTGCTCTTTAAAAAAAAAACTTTCTCCCCAATTTCATATCCAATTTGGTAGTTATTCTTGTCCCATCGCTGAAACTCCCCTATGGCCTCGGTCGAGAGCCATGCGTCCTCCGAAACGACCCTGCCAAGCCACACTGCTTAATTAACCCTTGAAGCCAGCTGCAAGAATGTGTCGGAGGAAACACTGTCCAGCTAGCGACAATCAGCTTGCAGGCACTCCCGGCCCGCCACAATGAGTCGCTCACACATGTCGCTACACCCGTAATAACATCTGCTAAATGTGTATGTGACCAATAAAATGTCATTTAAAGCACGATGGGACAAGGACATCCCAGCTGGCCGAACCCGGACGATGCTTGACCAATTGTGCGCCGCATCATGGGTCTCCCGGTCACAGCACAGCCTGGGATCAAACTGATGCAGTGCCTTAGACCGCAACATTTTGCTCTCTAAGCCAGCCTATGAATGACAGTTTCAATCAATTCTAAGGAGTTTGAGTACAAGTTATTTACAAAGTCTTTAGTCTACAGTGTTGATGGAAAGAGACTGATTAATTGCATAAAACAGGTTAGTCATATTTAATGATTTAACCTTAGGGTTACACATAAGACAAAAACGTGTACAACAGCAGCTTGTGATAGAAAATGTACAAAAACATTTCATTATGTGAATGTTCCACCCACAAAAGAGCAAAAGTTACCTCACCTTCCCAAGAGAAAGGAATGAATGTGTGCACAGTTAACAGGGGTTTGGTAAAGTCTCCAGAGATATTCCATTTCTGCTTCAAATGTCATGATTCCCTTGGTTTGAAAAGGTGCTGAATGATCCATGTCCGTAGTCTACTGTGAGTTGCGAGTCCGCAAATGATCAATCTCAGTTTCCTCAAAGCCATGGAAAGATTCCAGATCGCTGTCCTTCTCAAACACCTGTTTAAGAGCTTGAGGGTTGGGTGTCGGCGAGGGCAAGGTGTACTCAGACGTAGTGTCCGAGACCACCCCTTTGTCCTCTGGCTCCACTTTCATTAGCGCTTCAGAGCTCCTCTTTGCCGACTTTGCTTGAGAAAGGCCGACCAGAGCCTCAGTCAGGCTCTGCGCCAGTTCAGCTGGACCTTCCTCTCCTTCCTCCTGTGGCGGTGTGCTGACCATCATGAAGGACTGCTGGAGGATCTTGGGCTGCGTGGCCAAGCACGAGACCATGTCACCCAGACATTCCACCAGAAGTAGAGCCAGGTCGCCCGGGCCCAGAGCCACAGCTCCTTCATTCTGGGTGTGCATCTCGCACCAGCGGGCCTGCAGGAACTCCTTCATAACAGGTACTACGCACAGCTCCAGGGGCTGCAGGCGACAGGAGCAGCCGATGGGGATCACCGCCGGCAGGGTGTTGCTGCTGTTGAGAGCGGCCAGAAAGTCATTGGCCAGGTGGCCGTGGTGGGTGTCCATGATCAACAGACCTTTTCCCCCCGCCTGGGGGTTCACGTGCTTCTGCCACACCTTAGAGAGCCACAGCTGGAGCCGCTCGTCGTCCGTAAAGCCCCCCGGGCGCGCCTCCAGGATGACAGAGTTCGGGATGGCCTTGTGGAGGTATGGAGGGTTGCCTTTGAGGAACACCATGGTGGGTAGCATGGTGCCATCGGCCAGCCCTGCTAGGACCACCTCTATCAGGGGCTCCCCGGTGCCGATCAACTGGAACGCCTCAGGGCTCGTCTTGAGCTTATCCAGGTCCAGGAACACAGAGAGCTCGTCGACGCATCCCATGGAGGGTGGCCGGAAACCGACATCTTTGACCTGCTTGCAGACAAAGCGAGTGAAGATGCGGACGCTCTCGTAGACATTGCGCGGTAGCGGGCGCTTGGCCGAGCAGGTGGCCTGCAGGCTGAGGTTGTGGCGGAGCATGAACTCCACAGCCCACTCGTAGAACTCACCGATCTCGTGCGACTCCTCCAAGGCCTGTGTGGCTGTCTGGAGCAGGTTTTCCTCTGTGACTGGCAGCTGCTGCTCCCGCTGGCACATCACCCACTCTGCGATGCGGTCCGTGCTCCAGATCCAGTCCTTCTGAAGGCGTTGGTTCTCCAGCTGCAGCATCCAGTCCTGGATGAGCTCTGGCTCGGTGCCAAAGCGCAGGGATGCCTGGGGGAAACCACTGCATAGGGCGTAAAGCAACACCTTCAGCTGGCGCAACGTCAATTTGGTTGCCCCTTCTTTCCTGGATTTGCCCATCCTGGCCTCTCCTCCATGGAACAGCTCTCCGTTGGACCCGTGGGACTCCACTGCCTGGTGTTCCATCACATGGCCCAATCCTCTGACCTTGGGGGTTGTCCAGACACCATTGGATGCAGCAGTGGAGGGCATGGTTTTATTAGGACCAAGGACCGTGATAGTCATGCTGGGTTTGGAGGATAGGAGCGGTTTGATAGAGAGCTGGGTGGAACTATTGCCAGCTGGTAGCAGATGGATAGGCACAAAGGACCCTCCTTGACCCGGGCTGATTTCCCTAATTACAAAGCTACAGGAGGAATGAAAACATGTTCATCATTACATTTTTCAGGAAGCTCAGTAAATGACACACACATTTGATAATGTAGCAATGGAGTGTCACAGTGCAACCAAAGTGTAAATAGACTTGAGAGCCAACTCCAGGTCTGTCCAGCAGTAAGTCATTTCACTCAATATTTAAGAGGATATTAAATACCTTTGAGAACCCTCCTCGGGAACTTCTGAATGGAAAAAAGAAACATAAAAAAAGTTTGACCTACAAAGATACTTAAATACCAGAACGTGGAACTCAAAACAATTTCTGGTCCCGTGTGGCTCAGTTGGTAGAGCGTGGCGCTAGGTTTGTGGATTTGATTCCCACGATTCTCTGGATAAGAGTGTCTGCTAACTAAAATGTAATGTAATTACCTTCCACCTCCGGCTTGCTGAAGCTTGCAGCATCATGGGCTTGGTGATCCACCAGGTGGTTGGCCATCATATCTCCAACCTTGGTCTTGTAGTTACAAGACGTGCACCTCATCTCATCCATTCTGACACGGGACCAACAGAGGGTTTAGAGCAGTCCGTATTAAATAAAAACACACTATATTCATTTAAATAAAGCTCAACAAATTAGGACTAAATGATTGTTACCTTGGGTATGACTCGTACATGGCCAGGTATTGGGTGGTGCTCTTACGAGTCACGTGGTTACTGCAAGTGAAAAGAGACAGAACCTGTGTCATACACCCTTTTCCAAACCCACTTTTCCAAACCCACATCATTTCAATGACCATCTATGATGGAAGAAATCACTTGGGAAATGTTGAGTTGACAAAATCTTGAGGTGTTGAGCGACATCACTCACTTGATCATGTGGTTGGCATAGGCGCGGGAGCAGCATGTGCAATAACGACACAAGGAGCAGTGGACGTAGGTGGGGAAGTGGTTGGCAAAGTCAGGAATCTTAAAGGCGCACTCCATGCAGTTCTGTTGGGCCAGCGATGCACTGTGGGGAAAGGATGTGAACTGAAGGCAGAGGCAGGTTACCCATAGTGCACAGCGATGGAATGTCCAAGGTTTTCCATTTTACACATTCAATTTCTATCTGCAGCATCCCAGAACACTGCTCCGAATTATAAACTGTCAAAAGTTGTACTGTCTGACAAAAGCTAAACACTGTTTACAGTATTTATTTAAACACAATGGAGTCTGAATAAAGCTTGGAGTCAATTCCATATCAAATCAGGGTGAAAAACGTCAACCCTCTTCAACCTCATCTGGAACTTAGTGAGCAGCTCCATCAGGCTCTCGACAGGCTTCTTCTTGGGCTCGGGTTTTTGGGGAGCTGATGGAACGTCAATCACTTTGGAGGGCCGGAGGTCTCCTCGGCCAGAAGACTCCTGATGGAAGTACTGCTTACCCTGCAGCGCGTAGGCCCTGATGGTCACCTGGAACAGAGAAATATTCTTAGACCACTCTACTAATATGCATGACTAATATTCCCATTATGCACAGGGAAAATGTATACATCACAGCAATAGACTTTCCCATTACAGAGAAAGTACAGACAGAAATGACGATTATAAGCTGGTGGGCCGAGCCCTTGAATGCTGATTGTCTGACTGCCATAGTATATCTGACAATATACCATGGGTATGACAAAACATTTTTACTGCTCCAATTACATTGGTAACCAGTTTATAATAGCAATAAGGCACCTCTGGGATATGTGGTATATGGCCAATATACCACGACGTAGGGCTGAATCCAGGCACTCTGCGTTGCGTCATAACAGCCCTTAGCCGTGGTATATTGGCCATATACCACGCCCCCTCGGGCCAAATTGCTTAAATATCACACTCCAGCAATCACTCACACGTGCGCACATACATAGACAAACACACACTCCTCACCTTGGTCCCAGGCTTCAGGCCCTCCAGCTGCCTTGGCTTGAGGTGGGTCTTGTGGTACTGCACCTTGTGCTCTGCCCGGTCCTTGGCAAAGAGGAACTGCAGCCGGCACCGGTCGCATTGAAACACTGTTTTTTTCTGCACATAAACACATAGGAAGAAAAACACAAGGAGGGTTTCAGAACGAAAAAGGAGTGGAATATATGTAGCATGTCACCTCATTGAGTTTACCTGGTGGCGGCTGTAGTGGTTCTGGTAGTTGCTGCTGGAGCGGAACAACTTGAGGCAGTAGGGGCACAGCAGATTGGCCGTGCCGTTGTGGACCTCACGGAAGTGGGCAAAAACGTCCACATACAGGGACGAGCGGTAGTCGCACACCTTCACATGAAACCATGAGACTATTTTAAGGGTGAATTGCATTAGGAGACACAACATGTTGATATAGTGAGCTTTCACCCAGGACAGGACATTGCATCTAAATATATAGACTTGGTTTAGACATTTAGGCTTAGCCCTCAAGTGTTCACTGAAGTTGTGTAATAAAACAGCCCTTCCAAGTGATTAACGGTGAGTGAAAGTAAAAGAGTGCAGAGAGATTCACCGTGTGAAAGGAGGGCGAGTGGAAGAAACGGTAGAAATAATGACCATGTGGGCAACGTTTACCTGGCAAATGTAGGGCATCTCTCCTGGTTTGTGGGTGCTCTTCATGTGCTGCAGGAAGACAGGCTCGCTCTCGTATGCCCACTCACAGATCTTACACTTAGCTGTGACGAACACAGAAAAAAGGCAGGCGCATCACAGAAGCATTCAAAGTTCTCAGTCCTCTTGCTGTATGCACTTAATGAACGTCACACTGGGTAAGAGTGACTGCTTACTAGAGTAGCAACGAAATCTTAAAATTTCACCCAATTCCCAACAAGGTATTTCACCCAATACCCAACAAAGTGATATTTCAGCACCCTGTGCTGATTCAATGTGATTTGACTGTGGGTGCGTGTGGGAGAATGTTGGTGGGATGGCAAGTGCCGATAGATTCACTTTGTTTTAGTGACTGTATGTGGTAGGACAGTGGTTGGTGGGTGAGTGGGGAGTGAGCTAGTCCTCACAGGTGGACTCCAACTGGCTGTGGACGCTCTCCACGTGGCACTGCAGGTGGAAGGGCGTGGCCAAGTTGCGAAAGCAGTGCTGGCAGGCGGTGTGCGTGTCCACCTCGCCGTTCTGCTGCGCCGTCATCTCCACGTGGTGGCGCATGTGGTTCATCAGCCTGGAAGAGAGGAGAGGTGGAAAATGGAGGACAAAGAAAGGGTACGATTTCAGTCAATTCAACAAAGCAGAATTGTTTAAGAACGTAACCTGAATTCCCGTTCTCCCACACACTCCACCACTCACTTGATGTTGGTCTTCAGGGTCTTTTCGCAGTGGATGCACTTGAAGACGCCCGGTGGCTTCTCCACTGGTGCGCCACTCAGGCTGCGGCCCTTGTCCACGCCGTAGTAGAAGTCCTCCACCAGCATGATGAGCTTGCCCTGCTGGTCGGCCTCCAGGATGGGGCTGCCTTCCTCCTCTGGGTACACCGGTCGCACCGGCGTGGTGGGTGGCTCCTTGGAGGCCTCCTTGGAGGTCTTGGAGAAGGATGAAGAGGAGGAGGTGGCTTTGGATGACTTGGACTTGGACCTGGAAGATCTGGAGGGTTTGGAGGAGAGCTTGGCCGCGGCATTGATGGCATCCAGGCTCAGGGCGATCTGCTTGCTGCAGAGCTAGAAGGTAAGAGGGACCAATGGTGTAAATATCAATATTCAGTCATCTCTATTACCATTATAAGAGTGTAATACTTCAACAGAAGCTTTTAGGGTAGATGTCATTATAGCAGAGGATTTTGCCATATCAAGAGAAGCTTTTAACAGCCCTTCACGGTCCAGGCTAATAACATTAATACATCACCCCAAAATCCACTAAATAAGTTCTATACGTTCCCCAAAAGGAGAGTGTAAAGTAAATCTAAGGCACACTTACACACATGAAGCCCCGGAGGGCGTTGACCAATTTGTACTCGGATCCACAGCGCATGCACGTCTTTGGCTTGGCGGTGGCTGGTGCAATCACTGCAAAGGGAACACAACAGAACTCTGGATAAGAAGAAAAACTATTAAATGTGCCAAATCACAGAACACAACAGTGGGCTTGGTCAGTAGTAAATGACCTTTGACTTCAATAGGATATCCTATTAGTATGGATCACTTCTTGTTTGGAGTGGTGAAACAAAATGACAGGCAACACAGTAGTAATATCTGAAAGATGAATGCAGTACCAACCTATTTCTACTAGCTGTTACAGGAAAGCGGTGTGTTCCTGGAGACTACTAACCTCTGAGGGGTGCACGAGGAGAGGTCGCCGTGCTCGGACCACTGGTAGCAGGGGACCTGATAGAGCTGGGGGCTGGTTGCAGGGTCTGATACCGCTGTATTTTGGGGGTGACTGTGAGGGGTGCAGTCCTCACAACATGGCTTCCTGCTGCACCTGAAGAACTGGCTGACACAATCCCTACACACACAAGAAAGCGGGATTAGTGTCCCAAGACAAAGCAATGATTCATAACAGATTACACAAATGTGGCTTTAAAAAAAGAAATAAAGATAGCCTTTACTCTCAGACTACACTTAAATTCATACGGACAATAATTAGCTGAGACTGCAATTTAATTTATTATCCCCGTGTTTACTCGGGAGAGACTGATGGCCCACAAGGACTAGAGCCTTCCTCACCTGTGACAGCTGCAGGGGAGGATGAGAGGGTGACCCCGCCGGAGGCTACAGTGCTGATGGTCTGGACTCCGTTGGTGGTGCGGATGGTGAGGGTGACGGGGATCCGCACTGTGGTGAAGCCGCTGGTGTCCGGCCTGCCCCTGGGCTGGGACAACACCTGCTGGGGCGGTAGCTGCAGCTGGGTTCCCTGAACTGGAGGAGACAGTAGTTAAGAGCCTCTCACAATAGGCAGGTTTTCATTAACAGGTTTATTAGGCAACAGCAATGTCGCAAAAACAACAATGCGACACGTAATGGAAGCGGCAGCTACAGGAAAAATGTTCTAATGATCGACAACATTTGTATCTGTTTGACGGGTGGATTTTTATTTTATTAAACTGTCTTTATTTCTACAACTGATGACTGAAACCGTTTCCCGAATTCAATTGTATTGCAGAATAATTTTGATGGTATGTGGGGTACACAATGTCATCACTAAGACCTACAGTTGAAGTCGGAAGTTTACATACCTGGACTATTAAGCGCACCTGAATATAAGCCATTTTACTGAATGTAAAAAAAAAATTTTTTAAAAGTATTTTGTACATAAATAAGCCGCACATGTCTGTCTATAAGCCGCAGGTGCCTACCGGTACATTGAAACAAATTAACTTTACACAGCCTTTAAATGAAGCACGGCTTGTAACAAAAATAAATAGTGCACAGGAGGAGGAAGATAGTGAGCCTGAAACCACTGAAGTCATCTCCTTCTGTGTCAGAGTTGAATAGCCTCAGAATTGCTTCATCCGATGTTTGATCGTTTTCATTGTCGCTCTCGTCACTTTCATCCAGAAGCAAATTCCCTGCTGAGCTCATGCTGCCCTCTTCAACACGCAGCAGTCCAGCCTTTCGAAACCCGTTGATGATAGTGGATTTTTTTGACAATGCTCCACGCTGTCAGGACCCACTGGCAGACTGGACCATAAGTTGCTCTTCGCATGCAGCCCGTTTTAGTGAAGGATTTCTCCCCACTTGTCATCCAAGCCTCCCACTGAACACGGAGCGCCACCTTAAATGCACCTTAAATGCACGATTTACACTGATGTCGAGTGGCTGCAAATACTTTGTTGTGCCCCCAGGAATCACAGCTGGAATTGAGTTTGTGCTCTTGATGGCTTCTTTCACAGAATCTGTTATGTGGGCCCTCATGCTGTCCAACACGAGCAATGCCTTGTTCTTGTGAAAGAATCCTCCCGGTCGCTTGCCGTAACACTCCGTATGCCATTCATGCATTAGGCCTTCCGTCATCCATCCTTTCATAACAATTCCTCTCTGGAATTTTTCTTTTGGCATCGTCATGCGTTTAAAAATCAACATCGGTGGAAGCTTTTCTCCCGATGCCGTGCAGCTTTTTTCATGCCCAGTTGTTTTCAGCGTGACGGATGATTCGCCTTTCCTGTTGACAGTCCGAGTGAGAGGCAGGTCAAACGTCAGAGGAACCTCATTCATATTTATGATGTCGTGCGGGCCGATGGAATGCTCCGCTATCTTTGCATCAGTGAATTTGCGGATGTTTGAAACTTTTTCCTCGTAGTCGGGAGGGAGCTGCTGACAGACTCGTCCGTACCCTGATAGACAGGCATTTACGTATCATTTACGTATCATAATTCTTAGACACCACGATGGTCCACCTCAAAAATCCTCAAACTTCATTGCGGTGGCGATTGTTTTGGCTTTCAGTCGGATCTGCACAGTTGAAACACTTCGGCCGTTGAAAGCTTTTGTTGTCTTTTTGCACTGAGTCAGTTCCTCACGCTGCGGTTTCCAACGTCTTATCATCGACTCATTAAGGCCAAGCTCCCGTGCAGCAGCTCTATTTCCTTTTCCAACAGCCAAATCGATCGCCTTCAACTTGAAAGCTGCATCATATGCATTTCTCCGTGTCTTTGCCATGATGAGGGTGACAAAATGACTACCATAATCAGAATGATGGGAACTTTGAGCGCGTTCGATTTACGTCACATTATGTGACTGTGCTCAGTTTTTTGGCGGCAAGAATCTTGTGAAAGCGGGAAAAATCCATAAATTAGCCGCGTCATTGTATAAACCGCGAGGTTCAAAGCGTTGGAATAAAGTAGCGGCTTATAGTCCGGAAATTACAGTACACTTAGGTTGGAGTCATTAAAACTTGTTTTTCAACCACTCTGCAAATTTCTTGTTAACAAAATATAGTTTTGGCAAGTCGGTCAGGACATCTACTTTGTGCATGAGAACTAATTTTTCCTACAATTGTTTACAGACAGATTATTTCACTTACAACTCACTGTATCACAATTCCAGTGGGTCAGAAGTTTACATCAAATCAAAATCAAATCAAATTTTATTTGTCAAATACACATGGTTAACAGATGTTAATGCGAGTGTAGCGAAATGCTTGTGCTTCTAGTTCCGACAATGCAGTAATAACCAACAAGTAATCTAGCTAACAATTCCAAAACTACTACCTTATAGACACAAGTGTAAGGGGATAAAGAATATGTACATAAAGATATGAGTGAGTGATGGTACAGAGCGGCATAGGCAAGATGCATTAGATGATATAGAGTACAGTATATACATATGAGATGAATAATGTAGGGTATGTAAACATTATATTAGGTAGCATTGTTTAAAGTGGCTAGTGATATATTTTACATCATTTCCCATCAATTCCCATTATTAAAGTGGCTGGAGTTGAGTCAGTGTGTTGGCAGCAGCCACTCAATGTTAGTGGTGGCTGTTTAACAGTCTGATGGCCTTGAGATAGAAGCTGTTTTTCAATCTCTATGTCTCAGCTTTGATGCACCTCTACTGACCTCGCCTTCTGGATGACAGCGGGGTGAACAGGCAGTGGCTCGGGTGGTTGTTGTCCTTGATGACCTTTATGGCCTTCCTGTGACATCGGGTGGTGTAGGTGTCCTGAAGGGCAGGTAGTTTGCCCCCGGTGATGCGTTGTGCAGACCTCACTACCCTCTGGAGAGCCTTACGGTTGTGGGCGGAGCAGTTGCCGTACCAGGCGGTGATAGAAGTTTGTGAGTGCTTTTGGTGACAAGCCAAATTTCTTCAGCCTCCTGAGGTTGAAGAGGCGCTGCTGCGCCTTCTTCACGATGCTGTCTGTGTGGGTGGACCAATTCAGTTTGTCTGTGATGTGTACGCCGAGGAACTTACTACCCTCTCCACTACTGTTCCATCAATGTGGATAGGGGGGTGTTCCCTCTGCTGTTTCCTGAAGTCCACAATCATCTCCTTAGTTTTGTTGACGTTGAGTGTGAGGTTATTTTCCTGACACCACACTCAGATGGCCCTCACCTCCTCCCTGTAGGCCGTCTCGTCGTTGTTGGTAATCCAGCCTACCACTGTTGTGTCGTCCTCAAACTTGATGATTGAGTTGGAGGCGTGCGTTGCCACGCGTCGTGGGTGTACAGGGAGTACAGGAGAGGGCTCAGAACGCACCCTTGTGGGGCCCCAGTGTTGAGGATCAGCGGGGTGGAAATGTTGTTGCCTACCCTCACCACCTGGGGGCGGCCCGTCAGGAAGTCCAGTACCCAGTTGCACAGGACGGGGTCGAGACCCAGGGTCTCGAGCTTGATGATGAGCTTGGAGGGCACTATGGTGTTAAATCCCAAGCTGTGGTCGATGAACAGCATTCTCACATAGGTATTCCTCTTGTCCAGATGGGTTAGGGCAGTGTGCAGTGTGGTTGAGATTGCATCGTCTGTGGACCTATTTGGGCGGTAAGCAAATTGGAGTGGGTCTAGGGTGTCAGGTAGGGTGGAGGTGATATGGTCCTTGACTAGTCTCTCAAAGCACTTCATGATGACGGAAGTGAGTGCTACGGTGCGGTAGTCGTTTAGCTCAGTAACCTTAGCTTTCTTGGGAACAGGAACAATGGTGGCCCTCTTGAAGCATGTGGGAACAGACTGGGATAGGGATTGATTGAATATGTCCGTAAACACACCAGCCAGCTGGTCTGCGCATGCTCTGAGGGCGCGGCTGGGGATGCTGTCCGGGCCTGCAGCCTTGCGAGGGTTGACACGTTTAAATGTTTTCCTCACGTCGGCTGCAGTGAAGGAGAGTCCGCATGTTTTAGTTGCGGGCCGTGTCAGTGGCACTTTATTGTCCTTAAAGTGGGCAAAAAAGTTATTTAGTCTGCCTGGGAGCAAGACATCCTGGTCCGTGACTGGGCTGGTTTTCTTTTTGTAATCCGTGATTGACTGTAGACCCTGCCACATACCTCTTGTGTCTGAGCCGTTGAATCGAGATTCTACTTTGTCTCAATACTGACGCTTAGCTTGTTTGATTGCCTTGCGGAGGGAATAGTTACACTGTTTGTATTCGGTCATGTTTCCGGTCACCTTGCCCTGATTAAAAGCAGTGGTTCGCGCTTTCAGTTTCACGCGAATGCTGCCATCAATCCACGGTTTCTGGTTTGGGAATGTTTTAATCGTTGCTATGGGAACGACATCTTCAACGCACGTTCTAATGAACTCGCTCACTGAATCAGCGTATTCGTCAATGTTGTTGTCTGACGCAATACGAAACATATCCCAGTCCACGTGATGGAAGCAGTCTTGGAGTGTGGAATCAGATTGGTCGGACCAGTGTTGAACAGACCTCAGTGCGGGAGCTTCTTGTTTTAGTTTCTGTCTGTAGGCAGGGATCAACAAAATGGAGTCGTGGTCAGCTTTTCCGAAAGGAGGGCGGGGCAGGGCCTTATATGCGTCGCGGAAGTTAGAATAGCAGTGATCCAAGGTTTTTCCAGCCCTGGTTGCGCAATCGATATGCTGATAAAATTTAGGGAGTCTTGTTTTCAGATTAGCCTTGTTAAAATCCCCAGCTACAATGAATACAGCCTCCGGACAAATGGATTCCAGTTTGCAAAGAGTCAAATAAAGTTCGTTCAGAGCCATCGATGTGTCTGCTTGGGGGGGAATATATACGGCTGTGATTATAATCGAAGAGAATTCCCTTGACCATGTACATTTACGTGCTTTTATGACACAATAATGGGAAACCATGTGTTTGATCTATTTGATACCATTCCACCTATTACGAGCCAGCCTTTACAACGAGTCCGTTCTCCCCAATTAAACGTGCCACCAACCTCCTGTGGTCTAATGTTAGCTACTTACCACCAGGCAGCACGGTGATGGGCTGGCCATTCAGGATATATCCTACTGGTTTGGCACTTATGGTCTGTCCTCCCCCTTGAATGTTCTGCACCACAAAAAGAGAACAATCACAGCAATGACTCTAGGCTCATTATTCCTGTAGCAAACCTCAAGTCCATGAAGCGCTGCCAGGTCCACTGATGTCAACATAAAAGTTCGCTACTCAGCAGCAATCTAATGAGAACAATCAGGGCAGGGTTCAGATAGAATTATAGAATGAAGAACCAACACGTCTCTCACCTGTGTGGTGAATATGATGTTCTGCCCAGCGTTGCTGCCTGTACCAGGCAACATAGTGGTCGGCATATGCAGCACCTGAGGCATGGAGGTCTGAAAAGGTTGCAGCACTTGAGTCATAGCCTGCGTCAAGACCATTGGTTTGGGTAGTAATGGTGCTGCAGAGATGGGCAAAAGTCAATATACTCCCTATGAGGCTTATGTGTCCATTGAACCATGTTTATTCTACTGTGACTACACGTCAGTAAGTAAAAAAATAAGTGAAATAATGGAAACATTTGAGTAAATGAGGGATACAAAGTATATTGAAAGCGGGCGCTTCCACACAGGTGTGGTTCCTGGGTTAATTAAGTAATTAACATTGCATCATGCTAACGGCTGGGATGTCCATTATTTTGGTTACCATGGCTATGCCCCCCAAAGGATGAAAATGGAACCATCCACAGTGCATGAGCATGAAAATGATGTAAGCCATATGCCACGGCCGTCTCAGTCACCAGATCTAAACCTAATTTAACACTTATGGGAGATTCTGGAGCGGCGCCCGAGACAACATTTTATTTTGGAAGAATGGTGTCACATCCCTCCAATAGTCACAGAGTTACTTGTAGAATCAATGCTAAGGTGCATTGATGCGGTTCTGACTTGTGATGGCCCATCGCCCTATTAAGACACTTATTTTGGCATTACCTCATATTCCTATATTTTTAAATACACTACATGACCAAAAGTATGGGGACACCTGCTCATTGAACATCTCATTTCAAAATGATGGGCATCAATATGGAGTTGGTCCTTTGTCACTCTCCTAGGAAGGCTTTCCACTTGATGTTGGAACATGGCTGCGGGGACTTGCTTCCATTCAAACACTTGAGCATTAGTAAGGTTGGGCACTGATGTTGGGCGACTAGTCATGGCTCGCAGTCGGCATTCCAATTCATCCCAAAGGCATTTGATGGGATTTAGGTCAGGGCTCTGTACAGGCTAGTCAAGTTCTTCCACACTGATCTCAACAAACCATTTCTGTATGGACCTTGCTTTGTGCACCGGCAATGAATTGTCATGCTCCTGAGTGGCGCAGGGGTCTAAGACACTGCTCTCAGTGCTAGAGGCGTCACTACAGACCCTGGTTCGATTCCAGGCTGTATCACAACCGACCGTGATTGGGAGTCTCATAGTGCGACGCACAATTGGCCCAGCGTCATCCAGGTTAGGGTTTAGCCGTCATTGTAAATAAGAATATGTTATTAACCGACTTGCCTAGTTAAATAAGAAAATGCTGAAACAGGAAAGGGCCTTCCCCAAAATATTGCCACAAAGTTAGAAGCACAGAATCGTCTAGAATGTCATTGATGCTGTAGCTTCAAGATTTTCTTTCACTGGAACTAAGGGGCCTAGCCCGAACCATGAAAAACAGCCCCAGACCATTATTCCTCCTCAACCAAACTTTACAGTTGGCACTATGCATTCGGGCAGGTAGCGTTCTCCTGGCATCCACCAAACCCAGATTCGTCCGTCGGACTGCCAGATAGTGAAGCGTGATTCATCACTCCAGAGAACTGGTTTCGACTACTCCAGAGTCCATTGACGGCGAGCTTTACACCACTGTAGCCGACGCTTGGCATTGAGCATGGTGATCTTAGGCTTGTGTGTGGCTGCTCGGCCATGGAAATCCATTTCATGAAGCTGAAGTTGCTTCGAGAAGCAGTTTGGAACTCGGTAGTGAATGTTGCAACCAAGGACAGACGATTGCTACGCGCTTCAGCACTTGGAGGTCCCGTTCCCGTTCTGTGAGCTTGTGTGGCCTACCACTTCGCGGCTCAGCCGTTGTTGCTCCTAGACTTCTCTGCTTCACAATAAGAGCACTTGTATGCTGCTCTAGCAGGGCATACATTTGACAGACTGACTTGATGGAAAGGTGGCATACTATGGCGGTGCCACATTGAAAGTCACTAAGCTCTTTAGTAAGGCCATTCTACTGCCAATGTTTGTCTATGGAGATTCCATGGCGGTGTGCTCGATTTTATACACATGTCAGCAATGGCTTTGGCTGAAATAGCCGAATCCACTCATTTGAAGGGGTTTCCACATACTTTTGTATATATAGTGTACCATTCCAGAGCACTCACCAAGGGCAGACATAGGTTTGGTTGTGATGCTACTGCCATCGCTCAGGGGTATCACTGAAGTGTCATCAGGAGGTGCTGGTACTGGGAAGGCGATTTAAAAAACCATGAACTGACGATAGAATATGACAATACAGACTCACCATTTACAGTTGTCTGTTGTGAAACTGTTGCATGTGAGAATTGAGTCTCAGAACATACAAAATGACATGACCCAGGGAAGCAGGTTACATTGAGTCTGCAAACCGCACACTCACCTTTGCTTGTTTCTTCCATGTCCTCTTCTGGTTGCTGTTGCCATGGCGTCAGATCCTCCTCCACACACTCCATGTGGAGCTCGGAGTCAGTCACATTGACCTCAGAGTCTGTCATGTTGACGTCTGAGTCCGCCATGCTCATAACTGTAGATTAGTTGATATAATAAGGGCGTTATGATGATAATCTATGATCAAGTTGTAGGATATTGGCACATGATGTGGACAAGACATCATGTGTATGTGTTGTCCAGTTTTAAATGGACAGCCATTGTGGTTGTAGTTAGAGAGGAAGGGGAAGAAAAAAAACGTAATTTTTATTGTCTTAACCAAATTGTATGCATGAACAGTGTATAAATGTCATTAATATAATTAAAATATATTAAAGCTACAAATACACTAATAATAACAAATATTGAGGCATTCCAGTGAATGTATATATATATATATATTAAACATGCGAATTAAATAATAGAATAATGTTAAACAAAATGTACAGTATATTCTTTGTAATGCATAATTTAATATTATCAAAACGTCATCTCATTAGCATGACGCCACCATGTTCTCTGTAGAGGGCAAACAGCAAAGTTTTGATACACCTTGCTTGAATTATTCATAAGCAACGATCAAGTTTCCGTTATTAGCTACTAGCCGGGTACAGTCGTTGGAAATAAAACATAGCTACATTCTAAGTTAGCAACGTTAAGCTAGCTACCAGTAGCTCAGGGTGCGATTAGAAAATGATGCTCATGCACGCTGGTCCAAGATCAGCTTCCTGTCTTCTAATCTTCACTTTCCTTACAACAAGTAGTACAAACTAACTTGTCCTGGATCAGTAGCTAGTGACGTTCGGATATGTACAGTGCGCGTGTGCATTGAATCCTGCCGCACACTCTGCAACATGGCTCCATGCAAACAGCAAGACGTGAGCTTGAGCTAACACCACTGCTAGCTAACTAGTTAGCAAGCAAGCTAACTGAGTTCAACAACTAGCAACATCTAAATCTATACACGAAGCATGCCATGACTCTGACCTTGTTCACTCTTTTGCCAAAGTTAAATAAAAAGGATGAAGTACAATAAAACGTGGATATGCGTTTACATACCTCACCCATGAAGTGAAAAACAGATATGTAGAAGAATGGTGGCTGCTACCGTTTTTCCCTTTTCGGCTCGCTTAGGACAGCGAAAGCAATTCCCTACGCCACTTCCCGTTTTTGATGTCGACGCTCTGATTCGCTACAATCCTAAAAACAGGGGCGGGGTGCCCATCTCCATCCTGAAAAGCACACGATTATTTGACGTCTTCCAAAAATCCAATTTGCAACTCCTAATACACCCGCAGATATAATTTTGGTGTAAATTGTATGACTATTTCCACATTATTCATATTCCAATTCGATGCGTTTCTTAGTACAAGTTGTCAGATAGTTTGTTACAATGTTGCAGCCAATGTAAAAGTCAACACTTTCGCTTTCAAAAAATCGTAGAAACTGCAATTACCAGAATCAATAGTAGCATGCTAATCTAACGTTACCTCCGAACTAACGTTAATATAGTTAATCTTCCATTTCAACATGTTTTGAAGAATGATCTGCAATTGAAAAAAGTTACTTGCACGACCATCTTAACCAGCACTGCTCTCAAACACCAACCCGTGATAAAGTTATGGCCCCACAACAAAACTAACATTTAGCTAGTTTATACTTCTGAATGTCTTTAAAATGTTGGGGGATTTGTGTGTATTGTTA
Source organism: Oncorhynchus keta (assembly GCF_023373465.1). Lineage (NCBI taxonomy): Eukaryota > Metazoa > Chordata > Actinopteri > Salmoniformes > Salmonidae > Oncorhynchus > Oncorhynchus keta. The sequence continues at coordinate 10,902,003 of NC_068440.1, forward strand.
GGTATTGCTGCACCGCTGCAGTAATAAATATAAGCATTTCACTGCACCTGGGATAACATCTGCAAAATATGTTTAAAAATAACATTTGATTTGAGCTAGGCCAAACCAGAGACTGGCGGAACAATTCAAAACGTAGCTAGCTCGTGCTTGTGTTCATTGAAATAAATAGAAGAGGACGTAGGTGTTGACTAGCTAACTAATTTAGCCTGCTAACAATCTGTATGTAGCCTCGAACACCAGTCCAGCTGCCCGATATAAAACCAGGGTCAGGTGACAACTGGAGGTATTAGCAGTGGCTGACTAACGAAGCTAGTTAACTAACAAACCGACCAAATTGGTTAGCAAACTGCTAGCTAGCTAACATTATTGCTAGCTAGCTAATAATTCACGTATCGAACTGGCTGGATAACGACGGTATAACTAAAGTTGGCTAGCCGAGCTATCTAATATTGTTCTGTATGTGAACATGAACCATAGCTAGCGATATGGGCAACCGCCTAAAACAAATATAGCTTAACTGCCTAGGCAAAGCGAAAGCTAGCTAGTAGCTCGGTACCAGTAAACGTAATTTTACGCGGTGGCGCCGGTATACGTACAGGAGCGCCCCCCTCTGGTAGACGATGGGTTTAGCTCAGCTATCTAGTTATATAACCTAAATTACAAAATTCACTCCACCAACCATCAACCCCAGTAATTCATTCAAACAATGTTTACGCATATTTCCTCAATGTTGCAGTTGATTAGATTATTTCCAAATGCACTACTAACTCAATATCTATATCAGTGTAGCTTGCCAACAGTATGATTACCAGATTTTTACTTATAATAAAATAACTTACATGAATTATGAATAATTAGCCAATGCAAAATCTAGCTATAGCTTTTTGTCCTATTTGCCTTGACTATCGCTCTTTTAAAATGGTAGCGCTACAATAGGTGGCACACTAGGTCCTACCCATACCTCAGTGGGTCCTACCCATAGACTTGGTCCTTCCATGTGTCATCATAGCAAAAGTTGAAGTATTAGTAGTACACTCAACCACAGGGACTATGCCACTTCTGCTACTAATGTCGAAATTGAGGGGGAGCACTATTAAATGGAATACTAACTGAAATATGGAAACTGACTGTAGACCTAAACTCTGCAAAAAAAGAAACATCCCTTTTTCAGGACCCTGTCTTTCAAAGATAATTCATAAAAATCTAAATAACTTCCTATGCTTGTTCAATGAACCATGAACAATTAATGAACATGCACCTGTGGAACGGTCATTAACTTCTTCAGAATTGGTGTCCCTTCCACAGGACAGTTGAACAAACACAGGCTAATTCGATTAGCATGAGGTTTTATTTATTTTACGAGGCAAATCATTTAAGAACAAATTCTTATTTTCAATGACAGCCTAGGAACAGTGGGTTAACTGCCTTGTTCAGGGGCAGAACAACAGATTTTTACCTTGTCAGCTCGGGGATTCGATCTTGCAACCTTTCGGTTATAAGTCTCTAGCCACTGCCACCCCAGGTAGCCACATTTCCCAGGACATAGACATATCTAACATTAAATTATTGTTAATCTAACTGCACTGTCCAATTTACAGTAGCTATTACAGTGAAATAATACCATGCTATTGTTTGAGGAGAGTGCACAATTTGAACATGAAAAGTTATTAATAAACAAATTGGGCACATTTGGGCAGGCTTGATACAAAAGTTTGAACAGAAATGCAATGTTTCATTGGATCAGTCTAACACTTTGCACATACACTGATGTCATCTAGTGGCCTATATCTAAATTGCACCTGGGCTGGAATAATACATCATGGCCTTTCTCTTGCATTTCAAAGATGATGGTACAAAATAAATGGTTGAACGGTTGTTTTTTTCTTTGTATTATCTTTTACCAGATCCATTGTGTTATATTCTACTACATTCCTATCACATTTCAAAAAACATCAAAGTGTTTCCTTTCAAATGGTACCAGGAATATGCATATCCTATCTTCAGGGCCTAAGCTACAGACAGTTAGATTTGGGTGTCATTTTAGGCGAAAACTGAAAAAAAGGGGCTAATCCTTATGAGGTTTTAATCGCAGGGACTTTGTGGATGAGCTAGAGGAGGAGTTTGGTCTGGGTGCGTCGGACGGAGGAGATCTGCCCTTCGTAACAATCAGAACACAACAGGGCTTCAAGTACACCACGAGGGAGGAGTTCACGTGAGTTACAGACATATACTCAGCAAAAAAAAGAAACGTCCCTTTTTCGGGACCCATTCTTTCAAAGATAATTTGTAAAAATCCAAATCACTTCACAGATCTTCATTGTAAAGGGTTTAAACACTGTTTTCCATGCTTGTTCAATGAACCATAAACAATTAATGAACATTCATCTGTGGAACAATTGTTAAGACACTTACAGCTTACAGACGGTAGGCAATTAAGGTCACAGTTGTGAAAACTTAGGACACTATAAAGAGGCCTTTCTACTGACTCTGAAAAACACCAAAAGAAAGATGCCCAGTGTCCCTGCTCATCTGCGTGAACGTGCCTTAGGCATGCTGCAAGGAGGCATGAGGACTGCAGATGTGGCCAGGGCAATAAATTGCAATGTCCATACTGTGAGATGCCAAAGACAGCGCTACAGGGAGACAGGACAGACAGACAGCTGATTGTCCTCACAGTGGCAGACCATGTGTAACAACACCTGCACAGGATCGGTACATCCAAACATCACACCTGTGGGACAGGTACAGGATGGCAACAACAACAGCCCGAGTTACACCAGGAACAGACAATGCCTCCATCAGTGCTCAGACTGTCCACAATACGCTGAGAGAGGCTGGACTGAGGGCTTGTAGGCATGTTGTAAGGTAGGTCCTCACCAGACATCACCGGCAACAACTTCACCTATGGAAACAAACCCACCGTTGCTGGACCAGACAGGACTGGCAAAAAGTGCTCTTCACTGACGAGTCACGGTTTTGTCTCACCAGGGGTGATGATCGATTTGCGTACACCGTCGAAGGAATGAGCATTACACCGAGACCTGTATTCTGGAGTGGGATCGATTTGGAATTGGAGGGTCCGTCATGGTCTGTGGCGGTGTGTCATAGCATCAACGGACTGAGCTTGTTGTCAATGCAGCCAATCTCAACGCTGTGCATTACATCCTCCTCCCTCATGTGGTACCCTTCCTGCAGGCTCATCCTGACATGACCACCAGCCATACTGCTCGTTCTGTGCGTGATTTCCTGCAAGACAGGAATGTCAGTGTTCTGCCATGGCCAGCGAAGAGCCCGGATGTCAATCCCATTGAGCACGTCTGGGACCTGTTGGATCAGAGTGTGAGGGCTAGGGCCATTCCCCCCAGAAATGTCCAGGAACTTGCAGGTGCCTTGTTGGAAGAGTGGGGTAACATCTCACAGCAAGAACAGGCAAATGTGGGGCAGTCCTTGAGGAGGAGATGCACCGCAGTACTTAATGCAGCTAGTGGCCACACCAGATACTGACTGTTACTTTTGATTTTGAACCCCCTTTGTTCAGGGACACATTATTCCATTTCTGTTAGTCACATGTCTGTGAAACTTGTTCAGTTTATGTCTCAGTTGTTTAATCTGGTTATGTTCATGCAAATATCTACACATGTTAAGTTTGCTGAAAATAAACGCAGTTGACAGTGAGAGGAGTTTATAACCTTTCACATGTAGTAAAATATAATAACTCCTGCAGATTTATGCATTTTTTGCAGTTAAATGATACAACAAATATTAATTTTGTCTTTGTAACAGCAGTGAATTAATATTATCTCTTGAGAAAATGCTACGTGCGTGTAATGTGTGTTTTTGACTCTGTTATACAAGCAGACAGTTTTTCAACCACATAAAATAATAGTGCCCAAGACGAACTGAAGTCTAATCAGAAACGTGTTTCATTGTTTTCTCAGCTTTTCATTTCCTTAAAACCAGTCAAACTCATTACATTGGGCATTTTGCACATGATCTTTCCACTGTTTTGGAGTTATTGCGTTTTCTCCCGGTCCCTAAAGGAAACAGACAACTTTACTGGTGTTAATTAGATTGTTCCATTCATTCTATCGATGTAAGACATTATTCTGGTGAGCCGCTACTTCTAGGGCAACAAGTAATGAACGAAGAGAAGCTTCATGTATCTATACTGAACAAAAATATAAACATGTAAAGTGTTTTCCCATGTTTCATGACCTGAAATAAAAGATATCAGAAACTTCGATACGCACAAAAAACTTAATTCTCTCAAATCTTCTGCACAGATTTCTTTACATTTCTGTTAGTGAGCATTTCTCCTTTGCCAAGATAATCCATCCACCTGACAGGTCTGGCATATCAAGAAGCTGATTAAATGGCATGTTCATTGCATAGGTGCACTTTGTGCTGGGGACCATAAAAGGCCACTCTAAAATGTGCAGTTTTGTCACAACACAATGCCACAGATGTCTCAATTGTTGAGGGACTGTTGTTGGCATGCTGACTGTAGGAATGTCCACCAGAGCTGTTGACAGATAATTTAATGTTAATTTCTCTACCATAAGCAACAACTCCAATGTTGTTTTAAATAATAGGGCAGTATGTGTTTGAGGAGTATTTCTGCCTTTAATAAAGTCCTTTTGTGGGGAAAAACTCATTCTGATTGGCTGGGCCTGGCTCCCAAGTGGGTGGGCATATACCCTCCCAGGCCCACCCATGGCGGTACCCATGCCCAGTCATGTGAAATCCATTGCTGAGTGTCTAATGAATTTATTTCAATTGACTGATTTCCTTATATGTACTGTAACATAGTAAACTCGTTGAGATTGTTGCATGTTGCGTTTATATTTATGTTCAGTAAAAGGGTAGTTGATAAACAAATGGCCTACCAAATGTCTGAAATTATAAGCAGAAACTTGAAAGTTGCCAGTATGCTATACGGTCCAGTCTGGAGTATCAGCAAAACAAATGATTATGGTGGATCGAACTGCGCAGGTAGCCGACTTTTTGAAGTCATCACACACAACACCCTAATATGCGCGACTGAGCCTGCGCAGACCGCGAAAAACAACAGATGTTTACATGCCACATTATCCCATCTAAAATCAACATATCCCAGGCATCTTGTCCTGGTTTCACATAACCGGGATACAAGTTTTTTCGGGTTATTGTAAACGGGATATGATGTTTATATGCATCAACTCAAAAACAGAATACTTAAGTATCCCGAATAATAACGGGATATTGGTGTGCATGTAAACGTGGTCAGTGACGGGTCAAGGGAGTAGTCCTGGTTTAATCGGACTATAAGACTTTAAACCTCGTATGTAAAATACTTAGACCTATTCATAGCTACTCGATCTGTATCACTGCTTGTGCTATAACAACATTTAAAGCAACCCAGTTCAAGAAGACGAGACAGACTCGATAAACTCATGATTTACCAGGCTAAAATGTAATTGTCTTGTCTGGGGTAGTCAAATTATTTTGGCAACAGCTGATAAGATGTGGAAAGAATTGAAGAAAAACCAGCTCGTCAAGTACGGCGCTGTGACCACAGTGTCAACCATCAGTAAGTCACAGCTCTACTGCTATGCAAGTTATCTTGATGTATTGTAGGTTTCAGACCTCATTTCAATTACTTTTACAGTTTTTTGTAATGGTAAAATCGTTTCAAACATTTCTACATGGACATATAGTCTCGGTAAATTGTAGCCTAATTTCAACAAAACCAGGAACTTCTTCGTAAACACGAATAAACTACCCACAGCGAGTATTGTACCGCATGACATATGTTGTGACGTACAGGATGTACAATTCTTCAGATTGTATTATACATTTATCTTGATCGACATGGAAATGAACAGAATCACTGAAGGATGATTGACCGTGGTATGTGGTTCATTTGTATTGTAGTGTCTATTTAAGGGTTGTGATTTTAAACGTGTTTATTCCCTGTAGCTCCAAGATCCTGATATATACTATTATGTGTGTAAATACTTTACAATTGCACATACGGTATATGCTACCTTGTCCATTAAGTATGTAAACAATTCCTACTCCCACAACAAAGAGTCTGTTGCAAAGGCTTAAAAGGTTCATAGGTCAACATAAGAAGAAGTAAGAGTGATATTTTGTCTCAGTGCCATTTGTCTCCAAACTAGGCTATGTTTTACTGAGAAAGTGGATCGCCGGTGGGATATGCCACAGCCGTGCCAAACTGCATGGAAGGACTGTGGTGATCACTGGTGCCAACACTGGTATCGGCAAGGAGACGGCCTGGGATATGGCCATGAGAGGTACAGTAGGCAAATACCACTTCTCTATTGGACTGTAACTATGTTGTGATTTGCATTACCTTTCATGGGATGTCGCTTTTGAACACAAACAAGTTACAATACAATCTCAGGGAAATTTGGGTTTAAGGGCAATTGTGGGGGCAATTCAATGGAAGGCATGAGAATAGGGGGCTTAGTGATGGGGTGTGGTAAATTTGTGGATGTTGTTCAGCTGATGATAGGACTGATCCTATATATTCTATTGGAAGGGAATGTGATGAGGGTGTTCTCAGATGGACGGTACTGCGTGTTCTCAGGAGCCCGGGTGATTATGGCTTGCCGAGACCTCACCAGGGGAGAGGCCGCTGCAACAGAGATCCGCAGTTCTACTGGAAATACTAACGTGGTGGTGCAACAACTAAACCTGGCCTCCCTCGGGTCAGTACGACAGTTTGCCAGGGAATTCATTGCCACGGAGACCCGTCTGGACATACTTATCAACAACGCAGGTGAAACTGATGCATTTAACCAACATGCTTTGAGAGCCTGAATTGTGTTGGTGTTACTCTGGGTATGTTTTGAACTATAGCATGTTTTTCGTTGTCAAAGGTGGGCCTGATTTTTTTTTAACCATCCGTTAAATACTCAATCCTCTATTCCTCACAGGTATAATGCTATGTCCCAAAAGCTTCACAGTGGATGGGTTTGAGAGTCAATTTGCTGTCAATCACCTAGGTCACTTCCTATTGACCAATCTTCTCCTGGACATGCTGAAAGCCTCCACCCCCAGCCGCGTCGTCACTGTGTCTAGCATCGCTCATCAAGGCGGTAAGCCCATTCTGACCAGATATTTTTGTAATAAAACAAATATCATCAATTGAGTTATAGCTTTATCTGGCTCTACCTCATTTTCTTTCAGGAAAAATCCACTATGATGACCTTAACTTTGATATGAAGGGGTACAACTCAGTAATTGCCTACAAGCAGAGTAAACTGGCCAATCTCCTCTTCTCTAGGGAGCTGGCACGAAGGACCAAAGGTGAGGGGTTGCCTTATTACAGCTCTATTACGTATTACTACTCATGTACATGTAGTTAGAAATTAGACCAATTCAAATGAATTAACCTAGTTGTGCATAGAAAATTAGGTAATGTAACTAGGATATTTTTTCATTTCCACTACATATCCTGTTCAATGGCTAAATGTACTGTATTGGTAATGGACCCCAGTTAACCAATACATGGAAATACAATACCAATGGGCCATAACTTTGTGCGGGTTCAGAAAACACCATAATAAATGCTTCAACACATACACTGTTAGTCTACATTTATTGGTTAACAATCAATGTGGATTTTACCGTAGTTATGGATGGATTTGACTTTACTTTATGGTGGTTTAGCAATGCATGGCTAAAGATAAGGGAACTAATGTTTATTAGTGGATTCAAGCCTGTACCAGTTGGCTGAGAAGGCTTATCTTTTGTTTTTGTAATGTGCATTGGGGTGCGGAGTGATTTCAGGCTGTTGTTGCAGAGTATTCATCAAGTATCTTGAAGTTAACCGTACAAATAATCTGACCTATGCAATCACTGTATTTAACGATTATTTACCTATTAATGCTGTTTTCCCCCATTCTTCCCCATCAGTAGCAGTCTTAGTTTGCACAACAAACATTATACAAAGAAATCATGTTGCTTCAACATCAGGTCATAACTAGTGTACAGTGCATTGCTTTCTGCCACATGATGTCTCTGAATGTCAACATTCTAAGGTTAGTGGCCCTATCCCTACACTCACCCCATCAGGTACTGGAGTCACGGCGTATTCCCTGCACCCAGGGGTTATCCGGACAGAGCTGTGGCGCCACTCGCAGTCAAAGTACCCCATGCTGAGTTCCATGCTGTCAGCCCCCGCCTGGCTCCTGATGAAGACCCCCAGGGAGGGGGCCCAGACCACCATCTACTGCGCCGTCACTGAGGGGCTGGAGGAGAAGAGCGGCTACTACTTCAGGTAGTAGCATCCCAGTGTGTAGAGTGAATTAGCCTAAATCGATCTCTCTTTGTGTGTGTGTTTGTGTATTAATTGGAGGGGGATGATTTTCATTTACAGTGGGAGTGTATCTTGTGTGTATGATAGTTAAGGATCCCATCAAAAGTATATGTGTACAATGCGGTATATATTCTGAGTGTAGACAATATACACCGAACAAAAATATAAACACAACATTTAAAGTGTTTGTCCCATATCATGAGCTGAAATAAAAGATCCCAGAAATGTTCGATACGCACAAATAGCTTGTTTCTGTCAAATTCGGCGCAAAAATGTGTTTACATCCTTTTTAGTGAGCATTTCTCTTTTGCCAAGATAATCCATCCACCTGATAAGTGTGGTATATCAAGAAGCTGTTTAAACAGCATGATCATTACACAGGTTCACCTTGTGGAGATGTATCGCGCTGCATGAAGCAAATGGTGGTCACACCAGATACTGACTGGTTTTCTGATCCACCCACCTAACATGTTTTTAAGGTATCTGTGAACAACAGATGCAAATCTGTATTCCCAGTCAGTTGAAATCCATAGATTATGGCCTAATACATTTATTTCATTTGACTGATTACTTTATATGAACTGTAAATCACTAAAATCTTTGAAATTGTTGCCTTTATATTTTTGTTCAGTGTAAATAACTACTGTATATGTTTAGGTGAGCTTTAAGTTAGGATGTGTTTGTTTCTCAGTGACTGTCAGGTAAAGGAGCCAGCTCTTGAGGGGAGAGATGATCTTGCAGCACTGAGACTATGGGGCGTTAGCGCCGGGCTAGTGGGACTCAATTAAAACAACTGAACAACTTGCCTTGCAACACGGTGCCACTCCCAACCCCACCTGCCAGAACCCTCACGGATACTGGCATTTTTTTAAATGTTGGCTCTTAACTTTCATATCAGAAGATATCCTGTATTCTATATATATCCTGTATTCTATACATTTTCTATATTCTATATTTTTTGATGTTGTCTTATAATACAGTATATTTTGATAAAACATTTTTTTTCTGGATTTTATTGTATTGAAGCTTATTCTCGTTACAATGGTCTTCATGCTGAAATTCTGTATTTTTCATGTTTTCATTTAAAAAAATGTTATTTTGCTTCAGAAGTCTTTGCATGAGTAATAGTGTAGTTTTATTAATTGTAATTTTACACCCCAGTTATTTTATCAGTTTAGCTAAACTACCTTTAAAAAGTGTTACTTATTTTAAAGACTTAATAAAATTATATGCTATCTGTACATCTCAATATTTTATTTATATGTTTTCAGAAGTTGATTGCATGCATGACATATTTCTCAAAATAACAAAATATATCCGTTTCATTTGAATGGTCTGCCCTTACCAAAATGGCGTCCTCGTCGTGCAACCATTAGCGGAGCATTGTGGGATATAACAAACACATGCTGACTTTGGATCAGTGAAATGCATGCTCAGATTACGCTTTTGCCTGTACTTTGCTCTACAAACTGGTCGTAGATCAGTCATTACACTTCAGTTGACCAAATCTTCACCCGGAAATGTAACTCGGGATTCATTTCGAAGCTGAGCTGAATATTTGTCAACAATAGACTCATTTAACATAAAAACGAATTGAAGCGTTGCCTGGTGCAAGAGATCTTAAGTTCATACAATTCGGCCTTTGGTTATTTCAAGCTATCATTGCTAGAATTTAAGAACGTTGTCAAAATGAATGTGACACTTGCTGTCAAGCAGTATATCTCCAAAATGATAGAAAACAGCGGGCCAGGAATGAAAGTTCTGCTCATGGATAAAGAGACGGTAAGTAATGTAGATAGAATGGTTACAATGTAGTGGTTCAAACGATGGACAGTGGTTACAATGTATCAGGTTATTTTTGTAAAAAAGTATGTGGACACCTACTCGTCAGACATCTCATTCCAAAATCATGGGCATTAATATGGAGTTGGTCCCCCTTTGCTGCTATAACAGCCTCCATGGTGCAGGGACTTGTTTCCATTTAGCCACATGAACATTAGTGAGGTCAGGCACTGATGTTGGTCGATTAGGCCTGGCTCACAGTCAGCGTTCTAATTCATCCCAAATATGTTCGATGGGGTTGAGGTCAGGGCTCTGCAGGCTAGTCAAATTCTTCCACACCGATCTCAACATTTTTGTATGGACCTCGCTTTGTGCACAGGGGCATTGTCATGTTGAAACAGGAAAGGGCCAAACTGGTGCCACAAAGTTGGAAGCACAGAATCGTCTAGAATGTCATTGTATGCTGTAGCGTTAATATTTCCCTCCACTGGAACTAAGGGGCCTGGCCTGAACCATTTAAAAAAAGGCCCAGACCATTATTCCTCCTCCACCAAACTTTACAGTTGGCACTATTAATTTGGGTAGGTAGCATTCTCGTGGCATCTGCCAAAGCCAGATTCATCCGTTGGAATGCCAGATGGTGAAGCGTGATTCATTACTCCAGAGAAAGCGTTTCCATTGCTCCAGAGTCCAATAGCTGCCAGCTTTACACCACTCCAGCCGACGATTGGCACTGCGCATGGTGATCTTAGGTTTGTGTAGGGCTGCTCGGCAATGGAAACCTATTTCATGAAGCTCCTGACGAACAGTTCATGTGCTGATGTTGCTTCCAGAGGCAGTTTGGAACTCGGTATGTAGTAATCGAGGACAGACAATTTTTACGCGCAACAGCACTCGGCAGTCCCGTTCTGTGAGCTTGCGTGGCCTACCATTTCACTGCTGAGCCATTGTCGCTCCTAGACATTTCCACTTTACAATAACAGCACTTACAATTGACTGGGGCAGCTCTAGCAGGGCAGAAATTTAATGAACGGACTTGTTGGGAAGGTGACATCCTATGACGGTGCCTTGTTGAAAGTCACTGTGCTCTACAGTACAGGCCATTCTACTGCCAATGTTTGTCTATTGAGATTTATAAACCTGTCAGCAACGGGTGTGGCTGAAATAGCTAAATATTTATTTATATAAATTAGCCACTTATTTGAAGGGATGTCCACATACTTTTGGCCATATAGTATATGTGTTGTCTTTCTGAGACGGACACATTGAAGGAACAGAACCTTGAATTATTCACCAATTCCTGGTAATTAAAATAAACCGTGAAATCACAAAAAAGTCTCTGGACCAGTCTCTAAAATGCCATTCATATCAAATGTAGAGATTTGGTTATAAAAAAGGAAACTTCTTCTTTAATGATTAGTATTAAATAATATAGATAGGAGAACCAAGCTTCTGGTAATGTCATACTGTCAGCAGCTCCTTCCATTGGAAGATGCCAAATCTTTGGCTCATGTAGAAACAAATTTACTGCATTACAGTTGCGTTTTGTCATCATGCCTATTTGTTTGTGCTTGTCTCATCAGACCAGCATCGTCAGTGTGGTCTACACTCAATCCGAGATCCTACAGAAGGAGGTCTACTTGTTTGAAAGAATCGACTCACAGAGTCGAGACAACATGAAGCACCTCAAAGCCATCTGCTTCCTCAGGCCAACCAAGGTGCCCCAGTCACTGTATAGACATTGCAGCCAGCCTTTGCTCTGCATTAAAGGTCCAATGCAACCATTTTTATTTCTATATCAAATCATTTCTGGGTAACAACTGAGTACCTTACTGTGATCGTTTTCAATTAAAATGGTCAAAAAGAATATTGCTAGGACATGAATGTTGCAAGTACTGTCTTGGAGTGGTCTGAGTGGAGAGGAGAAAACAACTGAAAATGTGCTGTTATTGGCAGAGGGGCTGAGAACTCTTTGTTATTGGTATATTAACTTAAGTTATCTGCATGGCGATGTCAACATGGAAGGCCGAAACTCCATTCCACCAAAACAGACTGAAATATACAAACAGCTGTTACACTAAAAACGATTATCATAATTTTCACAGTTTCACAGTATTATTCCAACCTCAGTGTGGAAATATAAATAAAACACAGGCAAATCATCTTTTTGACTGCACTGGGCCTTTAAGACTTTGTTACTTACCATCCACACACATTGTATCTACTGGATTGTGTCCATCCACAACTGTATGAATGCATATGTCAACTTCATTGTACGTATACTGTACGTCTACTGATTATATTGCGTCCATACACTATGCACTATTTGGAGGCAAAGTACTTTAGTCATGCTTAGTTTTGGATTTGTATGACTCCCCTGACTTTCTCTCTGTCCTCTTTACAGGAGAATGTGGAAAATCTGATACAGGAGCTCCGGCGACCAAAGTACAGTGTCTACTTCATCTGTAAGGACTTCTGCGCTGTTGTTTAAATCGTATGGTTCTGATTCTTGTGCAGGTTTTTAGACAGATCAAATACAGATAAAGTGGACTAAGATGTTATGTCCCTGTCTCATTTATATAGATTGACCACACATCAACATTTCACGGTGGCGGCTATTGCCCATACGTAAAAATGATATATTGATATATATTTCAACAACATGTTTGTAAATGACAGATATCTAAATATTTAAATATATATATATACAAAAATATATGGACATATTCCAAAATTGTCCATTTTAAATACACTCAGTGGTCCGTTCGTTAGGTGCACCACCCCGTTCGCGAAAATGGTTTTCTCCGACGGACAGTGAGTCATGTGGCCGTGGCTTGCTATGTAAAGCAGGCATTGAGGCATTCTGTTACGGTTCGATTGAACAATAGAATGGGCAAAACTATTGACCTTTTGAGTGTGGTATGATCTTCGGTGCCAAGTGTGCCGGTTTCTCGATCTAAGAAACGACCGGCCTCCTAGGCTTTTCACGAATTACAGTGTCTCGGACAGGGTACTCCAACCTTTTCGTGTATCACGAAATTATACATTTCGTGAGCTACACATTTTTTCAAGCTTTCAAATAGGCATATTCTTCTCTTCTCCTGCAACCCTTCCCCGGGTACTTAGTGTACAAGAGAAAGTAGTGCACTATGTTTTCTGTCAATATACCTCATAAAAGAATGGTTAATAAACAACTCTAAGGGGGGGCCCTATAAAATTTCCTCCAAATTAGGTCCTCAGTTACGTTTTTCCTGGTTTTAGATTTAATCTTAATTACAATTTTTCCTAGAGAAAAAACTAAATTGGATGTTATGAGTCCACGTCAATGCTTATATCACATCAGAAGACATTTTATTTAGGTCTGTAAGTACACTCAAGTCTTAATGTTTAATTCCTCTTTAATTGTGCATCTAACGAGAGGAATGTGCGTCTAACACACTGGTCTAGCGATGGTTCTGTACTGCTGCTGCTCATTTCATGGCAAAGTTTGCAATCAATAGATACAAATGATATACTTATATACATAATATACAGTGTCACTAACTAGAAAGCTAGCTAGGAGGTATGTGCGACCGGTAGACAGTGTCCTTTGCCCCCTGCCTGTCGGGCACTTTTTTCCAGCAGTTTTGTTAACAACGCTGAGGGCAGGTGGGAGCGGAAAAACACTGTCTACTGCTAGCTAGGAAGGAGGAGTCCGGTAATGCAGGATTTAAAAAACTCTAATTCTTTAAACCCACCTCAGTCTTCAAGTATTGTGGTAGCAGCATCATGTTATGGGTATGCTTGTCATCAGCAGGGACTGGTTAATTTGTCAGGATCAAAATAAATATGAAAGGAGTTAAGCCCAGGAAAAAAGTTAGAAAACCCACCTCAGTCTTCTGAAAACCTAACCCTGCGACTAGTTTTATTTTTCAGCGAGACGATTTAATACCAAAGACACTCCAGAATGAATTTCCAAGAGGTGTTGAGTGTTTCTGAATGGTCAAGTCTCAATCCTGACTTAAATCTGCTCAAAACACGGAGACACGGTTTAAATATCACTGTCCATAAATGATCCCCATCCAAATTTACGAAGCCTGAACGTTTTTGACAAAAATGATGGAACATTACGAATTGTGATTGACACCTCAGGAAAATGTATTTGAATCTATTTAAAAATATATTTACAGATATGGTCTTCGTTCAAGTGTCTTTTCGAAATAAACCTCTTTTTTGAATATGTTTCATAAGTGGCAGGGAGGCTATACCTCAATAGCTGCAGAATACATTTTCAATTACAACTCAATGATCCAACTTTTGCATGCAAAATAACTCTTTGGGAACCTAATGCTAAGGTACCAGAGGTCAATAGAAACTCAACGTAGTCATTGGGGTAGAGAAGGTTGTGAGACGTGAGCGTGTATTTATTTGATATATTTGGTAAATACATTTTCCCAATATATTTAAATATATTCCAATATATAATTTTTCCTGTATGGGTGACATCCTCCTCATAATCCTTTCTAGACTTCAGCAACGTCATCAGTAAGAGTGAGATAAAAGCCCTGGCTGAGGCGGATGAACAGGAGGTGGTTGCAGAAGTGCAAGTAAGTTAACGCTAAGGGCAGTACTATAGGACAGTATCCATCAGTTAGGTACACAACTATTATTATTTGTAAACATTTTATTTTTTTATTTTTTTTAACCTTTATTGTTTTTTTCCTACTAGTCCTGAATCCACATTTTTCATCATTTCTATTTCTAGTTATAACCACATTACAGTACGCGTCGTCTTGTAATAGCCAGGTTATCCTTTGACGTTTATACTGGAAACTAATCATTCAAATTTCTCTCATATATGACTGCAGGAGTTCTATGGAGACTTCATTGCTGTGAACCCACATCTTTTCTCCCTCAACCTCAGTGGTGTCGCAAGGGTAGGACATGCAAATATGCTATGTCGCTTTGCATATGTGACAATCTATAAAGGGGTTTATTATTCATCTGCATTGACTTTAGTTTAACGTTTTTTGTTTGTCTCTACACATGACATATTCCCTCTGTATTTTGGATCTGTTTACAGAGTGCATTCCCATCTTGTGTGTGTTGCAGGGTCGGAGCTGGGAGCCAACTCTCCTACCACGTACCACCCAGGGTCTGACCTCAGTGCTGTTGGCCCTGAAGAAATGTCCCATGATCCGCTACCAGCTGTCCTCAGACATGGCCAAGAGACTGGGAGAGAGTGTGAAGGTGACTAATATCACATGCACAACTATCGCATGCGCATGCATGCACGCATGCACGCAATCTCACTACCCCTCTCCTCCTCCAGCAAATCATCACCAAGGAGTATGAGCTGTTTGACTTCAGGAAGACAGAGGTGCCTCCTCTCCTGCTCATCATGGACCGCAGCGATGACGCCATCACCCCACTACTCAACCAGGTCAGAACTACACTACCGTTCAAGAGTTTGGTGTCACTTAGAAATGTCAGTGTTTTAGAAAGAAAAGCACATTTTTTTGTCCATTAAAATAACATCAAATTGATCAGGAATACAGTGTAGACATTGTTAATGTTGTAAATGACTATTGTAGCTGGAAACGGCAGATAAAAAAAAAAATGAATATCTACATAGGCGTACAGAGGCCTATTATCAGCAACCATCACTCCTGTGTTCCAATGGCACATTGTGTTAGCTAATCCAAGTTTATAATTTGAAGTCTTATTGATCATTAGAAAACCCTTTTGAAATTATGTTAGCACAGCTGAAAACTGTTGTTCTGATTTAAAGAAGCAATCAGAACAACAACTGGCCTTCTTTAGATTAGTTGAGTGTCTGGAGCATCAGCATTTTGAGGTTCGATTCCAGGCTCAAAATGGCCAAAAACAAATAACTTTCTTCTGGAACTCATCAGTCTATTCTTGTTCTGATGAATGAAGGCTATTTCATGCGAGGCGACTCCTCTTCACTGTTGATGTTGAGACTGGTGTTTTGCGGGTACGATTTAATGAAGCTGCCAATTGAGGACTTGTGAGGTGCCTGTTTCTCGACCTAGACACTAATATACTTGTCCTCTTGCTCAGTTGTGCACCAGGGCCTCACACTACTCTTTCTATTCTTGTTAGAGCCAGTTTGCGCTATTCTGCGAAGGGAGTAGTACACAGCGTTGTACGAGATCTTCAGTTTCTTGGCAAAGTTGCAAAGAAAAAGACATCTCAGACTTGCCAATAAAAATAAAAGATTAAGCTGGGCAGAAGAACACAGACACCGGACAGAGGAACTCAACCTAGAAGGCCAGCATCCCGGTGTCGCCTCTTCACTGTTGACGTTCGTTTGAACTATTAGCCAGAAGATACATTTCAAAGATAATCTACCTGTTTTTTTAGCCTGGCACCAGACTGAGCATTTTATCAGTCTGGAACCCAGGCTACATATTTACAAAAAGGTAGACAATGACCAGGTCATCTAGTCAAACGACATACCTGGAGAATATTCACATCATTCTGATGTGTACTGCAGCCTCTGGTCACTTGGGGGCAGCAGCGTCTTATACATACATTTACCAGGCCTGCAACCTGCACACTAAACTAGGTCATGTACTCAAGGCCCTTTGTGTCACATGTAATGCACCAATCTTTAGCGCACATTAGAAAAGCTAATCATTTGGCAAAAACCTCATACACCTCTCATCGCTGAATTGAATTAGTAGAGATTAAATGTACTTTATTTTAATTGTGGGTGTCATTGCTTTGGTTTCATTGTTTGTTGCCCTGCTCCCTCCAGTGGACGTACCAGGCCATGGTGCACGAGCTGCTTGGCCTCAACAACAACCGTATTGACCTGTCCCGAGTCCCAGGGATCAGCAAGGAGCTGAAGGAGGTGGTGCTGTCTGCAGAGAACGATGAGTTCTATGCCAATGTGAGTCCCAGTCTCTAGGCCTGGTTCCAATTCTACACAAATGTTCCCTTCGGCATTGAGACGGTCTCATTTGAAAAGGCTGGCAGGTAGCCTAGAGCACGTTTCCCCCACGGGCCAAATTTGTTTTCTTATTACTGGACATGACTGTAAAAACGGCAGCATTTCAGCACCAAGTGATTTTAATTTTGGATATCTGTTCCAAAGTATTCTCACACATGATAGAGAGATACAGGCGGGCAAAAAAGTATTTAGTCAGCCACCAATTGTGCAAGTTCTTCCACTTAAAAAGATGAGGCCTGTAATTTTCATTATAGGTACACTTCAACTATGACAGACAAAATGAGAAAAAAAATCCAGAAAATCACATTGTAGGATTTTTAAGGAATTTATTTGCAAATTATTGTGGAAAATAAGTATTTGGTCAATAACAAAAGTTTATCTCAATACTTTGTTATATACCCTTTGTTGGCAATGACAAAGGTCAAACGTTTTCTGTGAGTCTCCACAAGGTTTTCACACACTGTTGCTGGTATTTTGGCCCATTCCTCCATGCAGATCTCCTCTAGAGCAGTGATGTTTTGGGGCTGTTGCTGGGCAGCACGGACTTTCAACTCCCTCCAAAGATTTTCTATGGGGTTAAGATCTGGAGACTGGCTAGGCCACTCCAGGACCTTGAAATGCTTCTTACGAAGCCACTCCTTCGCGAAGCCACTCCTTCGTTGCCCGGGCGGTGTGTTTGGGATCATTGTCATGCTGAAAGACCCAGCCACGTTTCATCTTCAATGCCCTTGCTGATGGAAGGAGGTTTTCACTCAAAATCTCACGATACAAGGCCCCATTCATTCTTTCCTTTACACGGATCAGTCGTCCTGGTCCCTTTGCAGAAAAACAGCCCCAAAGCATGATGTTTCCACCCCCATGCTTCACAATAGGTATGGCGTTCTTTGGATGCAACTCACCATTCTTTGTCCTCCAAACACGAAGAGTTGAGTTTTTACCAAAAAGTTATATTTTGGTTTCTCCCAATCTTCTTCTGGATCATCCAAATGCTCTTTAGCAAACTTCAGACGGGCCTGGACATGTACTGGCTTAAGCAGGGGGACACGTCTCGCACTGCAGGATTTGAGTCCCTGGCGGCGTAGTGTGTTACTGATGGTAGGCTTTGTTACTTTGGTCCCAGCTCTCTGCATGCAGGTCATTCACTAGGTCCCCCCATGTGGTTCTGGGATTTTTGCTCACCGTTCTTGTGATCATTTTGACCCCACGGGGTGAGATCTTGCGTGGAGCCCCAGATCGAGGGAGATTATCAGTGGTCTTGTATGTCTTCCATTTCCTAATAATTGCTCCCACAGTTGATTTCTTCAAACCAAGCTGCTTACCTATTGCAGATTCAGTCTTCCCAGCCTGGTGCAGGTCTACAATTGTGTTTCTGGTGTCCTTTGACAGCTCTTTGGTCTTGGCCATAGTGGAGTTTGGAGTGTGACTGTTTGAGGTTGTGGACAGGTGTCTTTTATACTGATAACAAGTTCAAACAGGTGCCATTAATACAGGTAACGAGTGGAGGACAGAGGAGCCTCTTAAAGAGGAAGTTACAGGTCTGTGAGAGCCAGAAATCTTGCTTGTTTGTAGGTGACCAAATACTTATTTTCCACCATAATTTGCAAATATATATTTTTTAAATCCTACAATGTGATTTTCTGGATTTCTTTTCTCATTTTGTCTGTCATAGTTGAAGTGTACCTATGATGACAATTACAGGCCTCTCATCTTTTTAAGTGGGAGAGCTTGCACAATTGGTGGCTGACTAAATACTTTTTGCCCCACTGTATGTGATCGTATACAAATGCAAGATTTGAAAGGATTCATGTTATAATCAAATGTTATACCTATTTGTTCTTCTTGTGGTAAATTTGCAGTCTACAAATTATTTGTAATTATGTTCCGGCCCCCTGACCATCCGCTCAAGAAAAAAAAAATTATAATCGTCCAGTGGCTGAATCTAGATGACGATCCCTGGCCTAGAGGTTAGGAAGGCGTCCAGCAACCCTCTGTAAAAAGACTCTGAAGGAATATCGGGCAAAATGTGTAGCAGTCGGTCAGTGGGAAAAGGTTAAAGAATTCCGACAGGGCCAGACGTTAGCTGACAACTTCCAATTCACTCTCACATTCTCTTATTCAGAATCTGTACCTGAACTTTGGAGAGATCGGCACAAACATCAAGAACCTGATGGAGGACTTCCAGAAGAAGAAGCCCAAGGAGCAACAGAAGCTGGAGTCCATCTCTGATATGAAGGTGAGAGCTGGGCACTGTAGGAACTCGATTTCCCAGTACAGGAACTCACTTTCCCAGCATGTCCTGTTGCAGTTGCTCATTTAGGACCACTAACACATCTCAGCCTCATTAGTTAATAACCACTCACAATTAGATAAATTATCTCTTAATTACAATAATGATACGAGCTATAAATAATTGCTGCAACTTTAAGAAATGTCTTTCTGTTTTATTTTTTAAAATAATTCCCTCTATTTTTCTCTGCAGGCGTTTGTGGACAACTACCCCCAGTTCAAAAAGATGTCTGGCACAGTGTCGAAGCACGTGACTGTGGTGGGTGAGCTGTCTCGCCAGGTGAGCGAGAGGCACCTGATGGAGGTGTCAGAGGTGGAGCAGGAGCTTGCCTGCCAGAATGACCACTCAAGCGCGTCACAGGTAAGACTCTGGGGTTGAAGGGATACTTCGGGATTTTGGCAACGAGGTCCTTTATCTACTTCCCCAGAGTCAGATGAACAAGTGGATACCATTTTTATGTCTCGATGTCCAGTTTGTAGGAAGTTATAATTAAGTCTGTCAACCAATGCTAACTAGCGTTATTTTTTAAATTTACTGGTAGGAAACACATTTCTATTATTACCAATAGAATTTCCTGAATTGTCTGAAATTAATCAACACTCCAGTCCTGCTCTGCACTGACTTGATGTCAGAGACTGACTAGAAATACACTACTAGATACAGTGCATTCAGAAAGTATTCAGACCCCTTGATTTTTTTCCCACATTGTTACGTTACAGCCTTATTCTGAAATGGTTCAATTGCTTTTTTTCCCTCATCAATCTACACACACTACCCCATAATGACAAAGCAAAAACAAATTTGTATACTTTTTGTTGTTGAAATATCACTTACATAAGTATTCAGACCCTTTACTCAGTACTTTGTTGAAGCACCTTCAGCAGAGATTACAGCATTGAGTCTTCTTGGGTATGATGCTACACACTTGGCACACCTGTATTTGGGGAGTTTCTCCCCATTCCTCTCTGCAGATCCTCTCAAGCTTTGTCAGGTTGGATGGGGAGCTTTGCTGCACAGCTATTTTCAGGTCTCTCCAGAGATGTTCGATCGGGTTAAAGTCCAGTCTCTGGCTGGGCCACTCAAGGACATTCAGAGACTTGTCCCGAAGCCACTCCTGCGTTGTCTTGGCTGTATGCTTTGTCCTGTTCTTTGGTCTTTGTCCTGTTGGAAGATGGTATTTTATCTGACATGCACTGTCAACTGTGGGACCTTTTTATATAGACAGGTGTGTGCCTTTCCAAATCATGTCCAATCAATTGTATTTACCACAGGTGGACTCCAATCAAGTTGTCGAAACATCTCAAGGATGATCAATGGAAACAGGATGCACCTGAGCTCAATTTCGAGTCTCATAGCAAAGGGTCTGAATACTTATGTAAATAAGATATTTCCGTTTTTAAAATATATTTTTTAAGATAATATTTTTTTATTAGGAAAAATGTATATTGGTGTCCTATCACTGACACCAATGGAAATGTGACATGGGGGAGGGGCCTACAGCTCAATGTTATTTTATTCAATAACACCAATAGTTCACATGAAAGCATTCAGAAAGTCACACAATATTACTTTGTGTTGGTTAAAGAGGAATACAATAATGGCCACTTATAATAATAGTGACTTTCAGAATACAATAAAACACTGCACATAGAAGCCATAGTGAAGTAGCATTAAAGAATTGCAGTCTGTATTAAAGGCTATGTAAAATGTACTCCCTGTTTTTCCACAGAATGTGCGTCGGCTGCTGCAGAACCCGCGGGTAAGCGAGCTGGACGCGGTGCGCCTGGTGATGCTGTACGCACTGCGCTACGAGAGACACAGCAGCAGCATCCTGACGGGCCTCATGGAGGAGCTCAACAGGAAGGGCGTGTCAGAGAGGCATCGCAGGGTAAGGGAACATTCTATACTGTACCACTACCTGACCCTTGGGGCAATATGAGGACTGTATACTGTTGTTGTACTCGTCTTATATTATGTAGATGTTATTATTTTGGGATCAACAATGTACGTTCAGTATGTTGGTATGTCTGTTTTATCAATCTAGACTGGGTTAGAATAATCAAATTAAGCCTTTTTATCTTGTTTAACTGGCATCTTTTACCTCAGATGGTAACGTCCATGGTGGAGTATGGAGGGAAGAGGGTGAGAGGAAGTGACCTCATCAACCCCCAAGACGCAGTTGCCATTACCAAACAGTTCTTCAAGGGGCTGAAGGTACACCATTCTCCTCACAAATTATACAAATACTAGCGGTAGTTTTGTGTCCATCTAGCCACTCTCAACCAGATTCTAATAAAACACCTTTGGTTTTGGGTGCGTGCGTGTCTCCAGGGAGTTGAGAATGTGTACACGCAGCATGCACCGTTACTGCAGGAGACCTTGGACCAGCTGATCAAGGGGCGCCTGAAAGACAGTCAGTTCCCTTACCTAGGACCCAGCTCCCTTCGAGACAGGTAGGGTGATATATATATATATATACACACACACACACACACACACACACACACACACACACACACACACACACACACACACACACACACACACACACACACACACACACACACACACACGCACACACAGTTAAAGACACGACCTCAGACCCTACACCTGAATAGCCAAACACACACACTTCTACACACTATCAATGATACGGGGGAAAAAAAATCGAAAATAATTAAACACATATTCTGTGTGTATGAGCACATAAGCTCACAGTTCATCACCGTTATTGGATGACCCCAACCGGATGCTAGCCTATCAATGATTACCATGTAGTTCCTCTTCAGGCCACAGGATATCATAGTGTTCGTCATCGGAGGGGCCACCTATGAGGAGGCGCTGGCAGTCTACAACCTGAACCGCACCATGCCAGGGGTTCGGATCGTACTGGGCGGCACCACCATCCACAACACCAAGAGGTCAGAATCATCAACCGCTCCTCGTGACCTACTGTAGTCGCCTCAGTCAATTTTCCAGACATAGGCATTAGCCAGTAGACATCCATTGTCTGCTACCAGGTCAACACATATGATCAAAATGGCTTAACCCTCTAGAGTCGACGGCCACGTGGAAATCTAATTGGCATAATACAAAAATCCCCATAAAAAGTCTCTGTTTAACCTAGAGATATCTGTTGGGCTGCGTCTCAATCCACTACATATGCCAGTGGCGACCTTCCGCATCGGAGGCTGAAGGTCGGAAGGGGGGCTGAGCTGAGCTACGGTGGTGTTTGTTATATCACGAGTCATCCCTAAAAAAATCTGTCTTCTCACGAATATGTCTGTAGCGTCCCGACCGGTTTGGCCTAACTAATATGATCACTCCAATGAATGATGAGACTCTCCCGAACACGGTGGTGTTCTCCGTTTTGCTCTACAACCCCCACAAGCGTCACAGGACGGAAGTCGGCACCACCGATATGTCAAGTTCTGTCTGTAGCATTCGAACAGTTTTGGCTACACACTGATATGACCACTCTATGAAAAGGTGAGACTCTCACGAACGCGTACATGTCAGTGCTATAGGGCGTCCACAAGCATCACTTGACCTGTCTGAAGGTAGCCCGTTACCAGTTTTAAAAAATGAATGGAACTGAGTGTATAAAACATTAGGAACACCTTTCTAATATTGAGTTGCACCCCCTTTTGCCCTCAGAACAGCCTCAATTTGTCGGGGCAAGCGTTCCACAGGGATGTTGACTCCAGTGCTTCCCACAGTTGTGTGAAGATGGCTGGGTGTCCTTTGGGTGGTGGACAATTCTTGATACACATGGGAAACTGTTGAGCGTGAAAACCCCAGAAGCGCTGCAGTTCTTGACACACTCAAACCGGTGTGCGGTGTATGGCACCTTCTGCCATACACCGTTCAAAGGCACATACATCTTTTGTCTTGCCCATTCACCCTCTGAATTATCACCTCATCATTGGGTGAGTCAAGTGTCACTGTAAGGTTTATTTTCTAGCCTACTGTAGCCTATATTATATTACAGTGCCTTCGGAAAATATTCTGACCCCTTGACATTTTCCACATTTTGTTACGTTACAGCCTTATTCTAAAATTGATTAAATAAAATTAAATCCTCAGCAATCTACACAAAATACCAAATAGTGACGAAGCAAAAACAGGTTTTTATGTATAAAAAATTGCCACGTAAACAAACTGTCATGTGCCTTTTACTGGGGTGTGGTTTCCGTCTGGCCACTCGACCATAAAGGTATAATTGGCTGAGTGCTGCAGAGATGGTTGTCCTTGTGGAAGGTTCTCCCATCTCCACAGAGAACCTGGAGCTCTGTCAGAGTGACCATTGTGTTCTTGGTCACCTCCCTCCCCCAATTGCTCCGTTTGGCCAGGCGGCCAGCTCTAAGAAGAGTTTTGGTGCTTTCAAACTTCTTCCATTTAAGACTGATGGAGGCCACTGTGTTCTTGGTGACCTTCAATGCTGCAGACATTTTTTTGGTACCCTTCCCCAGATCTGTGCCTCAACACAAGCCTGTCTCGGAGCTCTACAGACAATTCCTTCGACCTCATGCCTGTGGGACCTTATATAAACAGTTGTGTGCCTTTCCAAATCATGTCTAATCAATTGAATTTAACAAAGTTGGACTCCAATCAAGTTGTAGAAACATCTCAAGGAAGATGAATGGAATCAGGATGCACCTGAGCTCAATTTCAAGTCTCATAGCAAAGGGTCTGAATACATACAGTACCAGTAAAAATTACCCAATTAAGGTGGTTTTGGATTAGTTGGACCTCAGAGTGAAGGAAGTGCTCAGCATATGTGGGAACTCCTTCAAGACTGTTGGAAAAGCATTCCAGGTAAAGCTGGTTGAGAGAATGCCAAGACTGTGCAAAATTGTCATCAAGGCAAAGGGTGGCTACTTTGAATAATCTCAAATATAAAATATATCTAGATTTGTTTAACACTTTTTTGGTTACTACATGATTCCATATGTGTTATTTCATAGTTTTGATGTCTTCACTATTATTCTACAATGTAGAAAATAGGTGTGTCCAAACTTTTGACTGGTACTGTATGTAAATAAAGTATTTGTTTTTTATTTTTCATACATTCGCTTTGTTATTATGGGGTATTGTGTATAGACTGTGGAGTATTTTTATAAGGCTGTAATGTAACAAAATTTGGAAAATGTCAAGGGGTCTGATCTTTCCGAAGGCACTGTATATATAGGCTAAAGTAGGCTAGAAAATAAAGCTTCCAGTGACACTGACTCACCCAATGATGAAGATGAAGCATAGGCTACTCACCGGTGATGGGCGATGGGTTTGTGCCAATATGTCAAGATAAGCTACTTTGAAAAACAGTGCTGTTCACTCAAAAGTTGTTCAGAATAATCTTTTTAGCCTCTTCAGACAGATTACTCTTCTCTTTTTCAACAGCAGGCATTTGCTTTTCAAACGGTAGGCCTAAATGTTTCTTGCGATTGTATTTAGAAATTTGGGAAAGGCAAACTGACAGCTGCAACCAACCATAGAAATATAATCCATAGAGGGCAGTTCCCATTCATGTCAGGACTGTCTGCCAATGCTAGTGTACCCATGAGTTTAAAAGTAAAAATAGGGGCGGCAGGTAGCCTCGTGGAGCGTTGGGCCAGTAACCGAAAGGTTGCTAGATCGAATCCCAGAGCTGACAAGGTGAAAATCTGTTGTTCTGTCCCTGAACAAGGCAGTTAACCCACTGTTCCTAGGCCATCATTGTAAATAATAATTTGTTCTTAACTCACTTGCCTAGTTAAATAAATGTTTAAAAAGTGCCAGGGTTAGAGGTTCCAAAATCCTTCTATGGATTATATCTATGGCCACAACGCAACGAGCTGTTCTATATTTGGAGTGCTTTCTGCCCTAACTGCGGCTTTCCCGGCTGTAAATGCTTGTGATTAAACTTAATCCACAGATATTTTTTAGAAGCTATTAATCCTCTATCAAAATTAGGCTTTCTGGTGTAGTATTTTGAATACTTTTATCTATGTCTGTTCAGACAGGAGTATTATTATGTTGGGGGGTGTATAGCCTAAATTATTTAGATTTATCGGGGGGTGCGGCAGCACCCCTACCCGCCGCGGCTTTGGTCCCAGTCAGTATAAGATGCAATGTCATGGCCCCGCACGCCTGTGGGGAAGACAACCTGTGGGTAGCCTATTGGCTCACGGCAAACACTTAACCTTTTTCAAATGCAGTTTTCTTGTCTCTTGTTTTAGTCAATTACAAATGTGCATTTAAGAGAAGTTCAACATGTCTAAAGATGACTTTTCAACATTGGCTGCTCCCGAGCGTTCTCAATACTTAATGTTATAAAGTCATATTGTAGGGCTTCCCTCATGGCCCTATTCATGATGGTGCTAGCAGCCACGTGAGTGAAGCTACAGTACCTTCAGAAAGGATTCACACCCCTTGACTTTTCCCCACATGTTGTTGTGTTACAGCCTGAATTTAAAATGGGATTCAATTTAGATTTTGTGTCACTGGCCAACACACAATACCTCATAATGTCTAAGTGGAATTATGTTTTTAGATTAAAAAAAATATATATTACTTAAAAATGAAAAGCTGAAATGTGTTGAGTCAATAAGTTTTCAACCCCTTTTGTTATAGCAAGCCTAAATAAGTTCAGGAGTAACAATGTGTTTTACAAGTCACATAATAATTTGCATGGACTCACTCTGTGTGCAATAATAGTGTTTCCTAAACAAATGTTATGACTACCTCATCTCTGTACCTCACGCATACATTTATCTGTAAGATCCCTCGGTCAAGCAGTGAATTTCAAACACATTCAACCACAAAGACCAGGGATGTTTTCCAATGACTTAAATCGGCATAAATCTACGGAAGACCTGAAAATGGTTGTCTTGCAATGATCAAGAACCAACTTGAGAGCTTAAAGAATTTAGAAAATAATACATTTTGCACAATCCAGGTGTGGAATGCTCTTGGAGACTAAACCAGAAAGACTCACAGCTGCAATCACTGCCAAAGGGACTTCTACAATGTATTGACTCGTTTGTGAATACTTATGTAAATTAGATATTTCTGTATTTTATTTTCATTAAATTAGCAAAAATGTCAAAAACATGTTTTCACGTTGTCATTATGGGGTAGTGTGTTTAGATTGGTGCGTAAAAATTTATATTTAATCCATTTTGAATTCAGGCTGTAACACAACAACATGTGGAATAAGTCAAGGAGTAGGAATACTTTCTGAAGGCACCGTAGCTACCGATGGGAACATTAAGCTAGCCAAGACCAGCAAACACAAACGGACTATACAGCTACAAATAGTACTCGTGGAATTACAAATGGCCTATATTAAACAAGTTAAATGTCTTACCTGTGAAATATATGTTTTCCACACGTATAACTAAGTGTAGACTACTTGGACACTTCCAACTCTCCCACGCCGAATAGCCTGAAGCCACAGGACTCTTCTCGCAGGCTCTATTTCCCTGCGTGGGAGCATTGCAAACTGTAGGTTGGGATTTCTGACCTGATTACAGGTACATTGAACAACACAGTAGCTTTCTGATATGTTTTGTTATTTCTTTATTACAAAAAATTGACAATGAAGTTGGGAAAGAATGGTTTTGTTTCCCCCAATTTGTTGGAATGGTCGAGGGGAACTCCTTCTTATGACGGAATATCAACTCCGAGTCAGCCTACACTTTACGTGCAGAACACTTAAGTTTCTATTCAATTTACTGAAATGACTTCGCTAATGTTAACGGGGCATTTCAGTTTTTACACAATTTACTGAGATTAACTTCAATAATGTTAAAGGGGAATTTTACTTGATGAACATTAATTTCACTCGTTACATTTTTTTTTTGTCAAATGTCCCTTTAATATCTAACTTTTCTGCTCATGGGGGTTCACTGTTCTGACGTTGACTACGGATATTAGTTATGATAGGTATGGTTTACTATGTCCATGTTGTCCCTAGCTTGAATGGCGTCACCTAAAGAGTAATTCAACTTGCATACCTTCCTCTTTTGAACCTTATTAGTTATTTGTGTTGCTTTGTGAGGCCCTGGTATTTACCGAATCGCTACTCTTCTCTCTCTCGTTCTCTCCCCCTTTTCTCTCTGACGGTGTTGGCTGAATGAAGAGTTTGTCTACACACAGCCTTTCTTTCCCGCTCCCTCTCCCTCCATCTATCTCTCTGTCTGACTGACAGTGTTGGGTGAATGAAGAGTTTGTCTACGCACAGCCTTTCTTTCCCGCTCCCTCTCCCTCCATCTATCTCTCTGTCTGACTGACAGTGTTGGGTGAATGAAGAGTTTGTCTACGCACAGCCTTTCTTTCCCGCTCCCTCTCCCTCCATCTATCTCTCTGTCTGACTGACAGTGTTGGCTGAATAAATCATTGTTTAGCTATCTATACATATTTCTCTCTCTCAGGCTGAGCTGAATAGAACTTTGTGTGATCACGTGACACAGGGGTGCTCAGGAGATGCTTCAGCGTTCTTTTTGCAGTGCCCCTTTCTGACACTCCTATGTGGGATCACCCCTGTTCTCTTTCATCACTGGGTCTGGACACACACAAACACACCCACCCACACACACACACCCTGACGTCAAACCATGCATTTCTCTCCCGGTTATATGACAACTTAGTGCTCCTCATCAGCCTTTTATGAGTTTCCAACCTGAGCTGGCCTGAGATTGACCAGGTCTTACACGACAAGGGATTTAGGCAAGAGAGACCAACGGTCCCGGTTTGCAGTGTGATTACATTACCTAGGTTGCTAAGCAGCACCCATGTGCTGAGTGATGATGCTCCTTGGCCCCGCGCCTTTGACATTTATAGCATTTGCTGACGCAACTCAGGTGAAGTGTCTCTCGCTCTCGGTTATGCAACACCATCTAACAATGTCCACCTCTGGGAATTGAACTTGCAACTTCCTTGCTCTGATCCTGAGGCGTTTCGTGTTATACTGCAGCACTCACTTTTGTGCTGCCGAAGATGATAGGTGCACCTGTGTGTGTTGTGAGGTTTATTTTTAGCGTGCTGTTGCTATCCCATGCTAGGGAAATGCTGGTACTCGCTATATATATATGGGTTGTTTATATTTTAGTGTCTTGATGTTGTCTCTATTTTGTCTGTCACAGGCAGGCTTGTTTATATAAGCTGACCTTGACATACTGTCGCATGATCATATTTCAATTAACTGGTGCTAGCTGTATTTTAATTGTTATGTTGTCCAAGATTCAAAATTCTGCCCGTTTTATATTTGAGCTCTTAGGGTAGATTCTAGTGACCCTAGACAGCCGTCTCCTGTCGTTGTGACATTGAGTAAGACACTTAACCTATAGGTTGCACAGGGGGGCAGGGCAAGGTTTTGCCCTCCTGACTGGTTGATCCTGGCTTCCAACTCTTCTGGGCATTGGTGTGTGTTGCTTGGGAGGTTGGGTTAAAAGCAAAACACAAAAAAACAAAATTCTATGATCTGAAAATGTTAATGCACATTGAAGTACTCTTCTAAACATCTACTTGCCCGTTATTTTGCCTTTTAATGTTGGCTGTGACGGCACGTCCCATGCTTCTTTTTTTCTTTTTTTTTTTAGCTCATAGCGCTGCGTGTGGCGCAATTGAACCATGTTCTACCCCCTCACCCAGAGGTGCTATAAGCCAATAGGAATGGGGCTCTTTAATGCATCTTTAAGCTTCTCCTCTGTGTCTTTCCCCCTTTGTGTACTGCATGAGTTGCTCGCTTCCCATTGGTACTCACTCACAAGTTGTTTCATGATAATGTTCCCTGCAATCAGCAACACAAAGACACAGTTAACCCCTTTGGGGGATTTGTCCTAGGCCACCCTCTACTGCTGTGTACCGTCTCAGTGGGCCAAAAGCTGGAAATACAGTGCCTTCAGAAAGTATTCCCCTTGACTTATTCCACATTTTGTTGTGTTACAGTGCAATTCAAAATTGATTAAATATATATTTTTTATAAATCTCACCCATTTACACACAATTCTTCATAATGGCAAAGTGAAAACATGTTTTTAGAATTTTTAGCTAATTTATTTACAATATTTGAACATTTATTATTTGTTTAAGTTCTTCAGGCTTTGTCAAGTTGGTTGTTGATCATTGCTGGACAGACATGTTCAAGTCTTGCCATAGATTTTCAAGCTGATTTATGTCAAAACTGTAACTCAGCCACTCAGGAACATTCACTGTCTTCTTGGTAAGCAACTCCAGTGTATATTTGTCCTTGTGTTCTAGGTTATTGTCCTGTTGAAAGGTGAATTTGTTTCCCAGTGTCTGTTGGAAAGCAGACTGAACCAGACTGAAACATTTTTCCTGTGCCCATCTCTATTTCATTTCTTTTTATCCCCCCAAAAACTTGCTAGTCCTTGCCGATAACATGATGCAGCCACCACCATGCTTGAAAATACACTGCTCAAAAATATAAAGGGAACACTTAAACAATACAATGTAACTCCAAGTCAATCACACTTCTGTGAAATCAAACTGTCCACTTAGGAAGCAACACTGATTGACAATACATTTCACATGCTGTTGTGCAAATGGAATAGACAACAGGTGGAAATTATAAGCAATTAGCAAGACACACTCAATAAAGGAGTGGTTCTGCAGGTTGTGACCACAGACCACTTCTCAGTTCCTATGCATCCTGGCTGATGTTTTGATCACTTTTGAATGCTGGCGGTGCTTTCACTCTAGTGGTAGCATGAGACAGAGTCTATAACCCACACAAGTGGCTCAGGTAGTGCAGCTCATCCAGGATGGGACATCAATGCGAGCTGTGGCAAGAAGGTTTGCTGTGTCTGTCAGCGTAGTGTCCAGAGCATGGAGGCGCTACCAGGAGACAGTCCAGTACATCAGGAGACGTGGAGGAGGCCGTAGGAGGGCAACAACCCAGCAGCAGGACCGCTACCTCCACCTTTGTGCAAGGAGGAGCAGGAGGAGCACTGCCAGAGCCCTGCAAAATGACCTCCAGCAGGCCACAAATGTGCATGTGTCTGCTCAAACGGTCAGAAACAGACTCCATGAGGGTGGTATGAGGGCCCGACGTCCACAGGTGGGGGTTGTGCTTACAGCCCAACACCGTGCAGGACGTTTGGCATTTGCCAGAGAACACCAAGATTGGCAAATTCGCCACTGGCGCCCTGTGCTCTTCACAGATGAAAGCAGGTTCACACTGAGCACATTTGACAGACGTGACAGTCTGGAGACGCCGTGGTGAACGTTCTGCTGCCTGCAACATCCTCCTCATGATCGGTTTGGTGGTGGGTCAGTCATGGTGTGGGGTGGCATTTCTTTGGGGGGCCGCACAGCCCTCCATGTGCTCAACAGAGGTAGCCTGACTGCCATTAGGTACCGAGATGAGATCCTCAGACCCCTTGTGAGACCATATGCTGGTGCGGTTGGCCCTGGGTTCCTCCTAATGCAAGACAATGCTAGACCTCATGTGGCTAGAGTGTGTCAGCAGTTCCTGCAAGAGGAATGCATTGATGCTATGGACTAGCCCGCCCGTTCCCCAGACCTGAATCCAATTGAGCACATCTGGGACATCATGTCTCGCTCTATCCACCAACTCCACATTGCACCACAGACTGTCCAGGAGTTGGCTGATGCTTTAGTCCAGGTCTGGAAAGGAGATCCCTCAGGAGACCATCCGTCACCTCATCAGGAGCATGCCCAGGCGTTGTAGGGAGGTCATACAGGCACGTGGAGGCCACACACACTACTGAGCCTCATTTTGACTTGTTTTAAGGACATTACATCAAAGTTGGATCAGCCTGTAGTGTGGTTTTCCACTTTAATATTGAGTGTGACTCCAAATCCAGACCTCCATGGGTTGATCAATTTGATTTCCATTGATAATTTTTGTGTAATTTTGTTGTCAGCACATTCAACTATGTAAAGAAAAAAGTACTTAATAAGAATATTTCATTCATTCAGATCTAGGATGTGTTATTTTAGTGTTCCCTTTATTTTTTTGAGCAGTGTATGAAGAGTGGTACTCGGTGATGTGATGGATTTGTCCAGATAATAATGCTTTATATTCAGGACAGAAAGTTAATTTCTTTGCTACATGTTTTGCAGTTTTACTTTAGTGCCTTATACAAACAGGGTGCATGTTTTGCAGTAAAAAAATTATATACCGGCATCCTTCTTTAAACTTTGTCATTTAGGTTAGTATTGTGGAGTAACTGCAATATTATTGATCTATCCTCAGTTTTCTCTTATCACAGTAGTTTTTCCAACAATTGTTTACAGACAGATAATTTCACTTATAATTCACTGTATCACAATTCCAGTGGGTCAGAAGTTTACATACACTAAGTTGACTGTGCTGTTAAACAGCTTGGAAAATGCCAGAAAATGATGTCATGGCTTTAGAAGCTTCTGATAGGCTAATTGACATAATTTGAGCCAATTGTAGGTGTACTTGTGGATGTATTTCAAGGCCTACCTTCAAACTCAGTGCCTCGTTGCTTGACATCATGGGAAGATCAAAAGAAATTAGCCAAGACCTCAGAAAGAAATTGTAGACCTCCACAAGTCTGGTTCATCCTGGGGAGCAATTTCCAAATGCCTGACGGCACCACGTTCATCTGTACAAACAATAGTACGCAAGTATAAATACAATGGGACCATGCAGCCATCATACCACTCAGGAAGGAGACGCGTTCTGTCTCCTAGAGATGAATGTACTTTGGTGCGAAAAATGCCAATCACTCCCAGAACAACAGCAAAAGACCTTGTGAAGATGCTGGAGAAAACAGGTACAAGAGTATATATATCCACAGTAAAGCAGTCCTATATCAACATAACCTGAAAGGCCACTCCTCTAAAACCGCCATAAAAAAGCCAGACTACGGTTTGCAACTGGACATGGGGACAAAGATCGTACTTTTTGCAGAAATGTCCTCTGGTCTGATGAAACAAAAATAGAACTGTTTGGCCGTAATGACCATTTATGTTTGGAGTATAAAGGGGGAGGCTTGCAAGCCAAGGAACACCATCCCAACTGTGAAGCACGGGGGTGACAGCATCATGTTGTGGGGGTGCTTTGCTGCAGGAGGGACTGGTTCACTACACAAAATAGATGGCCTCATGAGGTAGGAAAATGATGTGGATATATTGAAGCAACATCTCAAGACTTCAGTCAGGAAGTTAAAGCTTGGTCCTAAATGGGTCTTCCAAATGGACTATGACCCCAAGCATACTTCCAAGGTTGTGGCAAAATGGCTTAAGTACAACAAAGTCAAGGTATTGGAGTGGCCATCACAAAGCCCTGAACTTTGTGGGTGTCACGCCTTGGTCATTGTATTTTGTGTTTTCGTTATATATTTGGTTAGGCCAGGGTGTGACATGGGTTTATATGTTGTGGTTCTTATTGGGGTTTTTGTAGTTATTGGGATTACGGCTGAGTAGGGGTGTTGCATAGGCTTGGCTGCCTGAGGCGGTTCTCAATCAGAGTCAGGTAATTCTCGTTGTCTCTGATTGGGAACCGTATTTAGGTAGCCTGGGTTTCGCTTTGTATTTCGTGGGTGATTGTTCCTGTCTCTGTGTAGTGTTCACCAGATGGAACGTGAAACATATTACAGCCTGTTTGTTGTTTTTGTATTTATTTAGTTATTTCATGTATCGTTCCGTTTTTCTTCATTAAAGACATGAGTAACCACCACGCTGCATTTCGGTCTGACTCTCTTTCAACAAACGAAGAACGCCGTTACAGAATTACCCACCACACACGGACCGAGCAGCGTGTTAACAGGCAGGAGCCAAAGGAGAGGCAACAGAAGCAGCTGCAGTGGGAGAGGCTGCCCCACTTGGAGAATTGGACATGGGAGGAAGAACTGGATGGAAAAGGACCCTGGGCTCAGCCTGGTGAATATCGCCGCCCCAAGGAAGAACTAGAGGCGGCTAAAGCGGAGAGGCGCTGGTATGAGGAGGCAGCACGGCGACGTGGATGGAAGCCCGAAAAGCAGCCCAAAAAAATTATTGGGGGGGTGGCTTACAGGGAGTATGGCTATGCCATGTAGGAGACCTGCGCAAACTCCCTGTGCTTACCGGTGGGCTAGAGAGCGCACGGTGTTTCCAGTGCGGGAGCATAGCCCGGTGCGGTTCATACCAGCCCTTCGTATTGGCCGGGCTAGAGTGGGCATCGAGCCAGGTAAGGTTGGGCAGGCTCGGTGCTCAAGAGCTCCAGTGTGCCTGCACGGTCCGGTCTATCCAGAGCCACCTCCACACACCAGTCCTCCGGTAGCAGCTCCCCGCACCAGGCTTCCTGTGCGTGTCCTCGATCCTGTAGCACCAGTTCCAGCACCACGCACCAGGCCTTCAGTGCGCCTCGCCTGTTCAGCACAGCCAGAGCCTTCCTTCCCTCCTGCGCTGTCGGAGTCTCCCGCCTGTTCAGCGCTATCAGAGCCTTCCTCCTCTACAGCGCTGCCGGAGCCTCCTGCCTGTTCGAAGCAGCCAGAGATGTCAGTCTGCATGAAGCAGCCAGAGCTGTCAGTCTGCAAAGAGCTGCCAGTCTGCAAGGTGCTGTCAGTCTGCAAGGAGCTGCCAGTCTGCAGGGTGCTGTCAGCCTGCATGAAGCAGTCAGAGCTGTCAGTCTGTATGAAGCAGCCAGAGCTGTCAGTCTGCATAAAGCAGCCAGAGCTGTCTGTCTGTATGAAGCAGTCAGAGATGTCAGCCTGCATGGAGCAGTCAGAGCTGTCAGTCTGTATGAAGCAGCCAGTGCTGTCAGTCTGCATGAAGCAGCCAGAGCTGCCAGTCTGCAAGGTGCTGCCAGCCTGCATGGAGCAGTCAGAGCTGTCAGCCTGCATGGAGCAGTCAGAGCTGTCGGTCTGTATGAAGCAGCCAGAGCTGTCAGTCTGCATAGAGCAGCTAGATCCGCCAGTCAGCCATGATCTTCTAGATCTGCCAGTCAACCAGATTCTTCCAGATCTGCCAGTCAACCAGTCTCTTCCAGATCTGCCAGTCAACCAGAATCTTCCAGATCTGCCAGTCAACCAGAATCTTCCAGATCTGCCAGTCAACCAGAATCTTCCAGATCTGCCAGTCAACCAGAATCTTCCAGATCTGCCAGTCAACCAGAATCTTCCAGATCTGCCAGTCAACCAGAATCTTCCAGATCTGCTAGTCAACCAGAATCTTCCAGATCCGCCAGCCAGCCAGGATCTACCGGAGCCGGCTACCTACTTGAGCTTCATCTCAGTACTGGGCTTCCTCTCAGTACTGGGCTTCCTCTCAGTACTGGGCTTCCTCTCAGTACTGGGCTTCCTCTCAGTACTGGGCTTTCTCTCAGTACTGGGCTTCCCCTCAGTTCCGGGCTGCCCATCAGTCCCGAGCTGCCCCTCAGTCCCGAGCTGCCCCTCAGTCACGAGCTGCTCCTCAGTTCAGTGGGGTTCTGGGTGAGGACTATTAGGCCATGGTCGGCGGCGAGGGTGGATTATCCCAGGACGCGAAGGGGAGGAACTAGGACATTAATGGAGTGGGGTCCACATCCCGAGCCGGAACCGCCACCATGGACAGACGCCCACCCGGACCCTCCCTATGGTTTTGAGGTGCTTCCAGGAGTCCGCACCTTAGGGGGGGTTCTGTCACGCCTTGGTCATTGTATTTTGTGTTTTCGTTATATATTTGGTTAGGCCAGGGTGTGACATGGGTTTATATGTTGTGGTTCTTATTGGGGTTTTTGTAGTTATTGGGATTACGGCTGAGTAGGGGTGTTGCATAGGCTTGGCTGCCTGAGGCGGTTCTCAATCAGAGTCAGGTGATTCTCGTTGTCTCTGATTGGGAACCGTATTTAGGTAGCCTGGGTTTCGCTTTGTATTTCGTGGGTGATTGTTCCTGTCTCTGTGTAGTGTTCACCAGATAGGCTGTAATAGGTTTCACGTTCCGTTTGTTGTTTTTGTATTTATTTAGTTATTTCATGTATCGTTCTGTTTTTCTTCATTAAAGACATGAGTAACCACCACGCTGCATTTCGGTCCGACTCTCTTTCAACAAACGAAGAACGCCGTTACAGTGGGCAGAACTGAAAAAGTGTGTGTGAGCAAGGAGGCCTAAAAACCTGACTCAGTTACACCAGCTCTGTCAGGAGGAATGGGCCAAAATTCACCCAACTTATCGTCAAAGCTTGTGGAAGGCTACCCAAAACATTTGACCTAAGTTAAACAATTTAAAAGTAATGCTACCAAATACTAATAGAGTGTATGTAAACTTCTGACCCACTGGGAATGCGATGAAAGAAATAAAAGCTTAAATAAATAAGTCTCTCTACTATTATTCTGACATTTCACATTCTTAAAATCAAGTGGTGATCCTAACTCACTTAAGACAGGGAATTTTTACCAATATTAAATGTCAGGAATTGTGAAAATCTGAGTTAAAATGTATTTGGCTACGGTGTATGTAAACTTCCAACTTTAACTGTGTTATATATATATATATATATATATATATATACCTTTAACTAGGCAAGTCAGTTAAGATCAAATTCTTATTTTCCAATGACGGCGTACCCCGGCCAAACCCTCCCTTATCCTGGATGACGCTGGGCCAATTGGCAATCCCATAGGGCAGCGCAGAATCACGGCCGGTTGTGATACAGCCGGGGATCAAACCGGGGTACTACTAAGTTATTTGGAATTGTTTTAAGACCGTTGTACCAAGGATCATTTTGCTATTTGATTTAGAATTTTAAGACCCCTTGAAGTAGTGTGTATGTGTGCGTGCGTGCGTGCGTGCGTGCGTGCGTGCGTGCGTGTGTGTGTGTGTGTGTGTGTGTGTGTGTGCTTGTGTGCGTGTGTGTGAGAGAGAGAAGAAGGGGCCTTACTGCTATTACTTACCTTTTTGGGGCCTTACTGCTATTAGCCCATACAAACGCATTGCATAACAGATGGTGTCTCACAAAATGTTTTCAAGTAAGTTTGTTCTGAATTTTTGTATTTAACACCTTATTTCTGGCACCAAACAGTCTCCATATATACTGTACTTCCATTCATTTTTTGGCACATGGTCTGACAAACACCGCTCTAGCTCTGTCACCTTTGTTACGTAGGCGGATGCGATGGATTGAGATGTATCCAATGCCGAAAAATAGATACAGTATCTCTAGCTTAAATGGACAGATTTGGAAGTTTTTTTATTTTATTATGCTAATGTATGCTAGGGTGTGGACATCGACCTTAGGGGGGTTTACAGTCACCATTGGCCTCATGGTGAAATCCCTGAGTGGTTTCCTTCCTCTCCGGCAACTGAGTTAGGAAGGACGCTTGTATCTTTGTAGTGACTGGGTGTATTGATACATCATCCAAAATGTAATTAATAACTTCACCATGCTCAAAGGGATATTCAGTGTCTGCTTTTTTATTTTTTACACATCTACCAATAGGTTCCCTTCTTTGCGAAACATAAGAAAACCTCCCTGGTCTTTGTGGTTGAATCTGTGTTTGAAATTCACTGCTTGGCTGAGGGACCTTACAGATAATTGTATTTGTGGGGTACAGAGATGAGGTAGTCATTTAAAAATCATGATTAACACTATTATTGCACACAGAATGAGTCCATGCAACTTATGTAACTTGTTAAGCAAAGTTTTACTCCTGAACTTATTTAGGCTTGCTTTAACAAAGGGGTCAAACACTTACTGAGCTTTTCATTTTTTATTAATTTGTAAAAATTTCCACTTTGACATTATGGGGTATTGTGTGTAGGCCAGTGGCACAAAATCTCTAAATTGGATCAAATTTAAATTCCGGCTGTAACAAAACAGAATGTGGAGAAAGTCGAGGGGTTTGAATACTTTCTGAAGGCACCCATACAATATATGCCTACCACTACCATCGTACCACAAGGTTCGTAATCTCTCTTTTGATAACCAGGACTGTTTTTTAACTCTAATATGGCTGGATGAATGAGACACAATCTAGGCAGCTTTATTCCAAAAACTGCATATTTATGACCTGGAGGTTGTAGGTTCAATACCATGTTCTTCTCTTGTGCCTTTTGAACTTAAACATCAGGGTTTTTAAATATTTTTTTTTCGTAGTTGGGTGGATGGTAGGCTATCTGACCTAGGTCCTAGACCATGTGTGTAGTCACTCATTGATATAGGCTAGTCACCCAGAGGAGGCTGCATGAATGGAAACCGACTGCAAACAGATGAGCGTTAACATCAGCAATTGTCACACTGGTATCTCTGATATATCACTATAGTACTCTGTAATTACTGCTCTATCAAAAGTCAACATTTAAAAATAAAACAAATACAATTTATGAGGGTCTTTCATTGGCAGAGGTCTGTAAGAGAGATAAGATTGGTGCTCTTTAGAACCTTACCTTTCGGTGACAGTTAGCCAAAATCTCTCTTGTGTCATTTGCAATGACACCTTTTAAATGTTTTGAGTTGATCAACAGAAATAGGTATTTTGACATTTCTCTAGAGGGTTTCTTATTTTTTTGCCATGTCTCCGCCCTATCCTTGCTTTACAGACCGGAACCCTAACACCGGAACCCTAGTGACACACACTGACACAATAATTGTGTGTCTGTGTAACACAGGGCTAGAACCTGAGGTTATTGTGTCTGCATGTATACCTCTGTCACGTGGGCTTCTGTTTTTAGATGAAAACTTATTTTGTGAGTCACAGAGATGATGCTGATGTACTGGGAGTACTGCTCATGCTTCTCTCAGCCTCGTGAGGAATGATATCTTCATGTCCCTTTTCTGCCCTCTCACAGCTTCCTGGAGGAAGTGACATTGACGGTGGGTGCGGGCCAGACCGAGAGGGTGCAGAGGGCAGGTGGTCATCCCAACAGACGCTGAATGTTTGTTGACACGCTCACACTCTCACTATATATTGTGTCTGTTCCTTATTGTTGTTACTAGTCCATGCTTTAATTAATGAATGTGTCCCACTAAAAACATTCCAGTGCTCTCAGCTTTCACCACCACACAGCTGGACTCTTTATCGACCCCTTAAAAACTAGTTGTAACTAGGCCAATTAACTCCAACCGAATGAACATGTGACCCAATTAGAAAGCCAGGTTACCTCACCCTGGGTACCAAAGCAAACTGACTTGTGACTGAACAGAGCACAACACTCTCAATGTTAGTGTCCAACATTTGAACATATTGCAGTGTAACATTTCCCCTTAAATTGGAGTTAAGTGGAAAACTCCAGTCTGCTCTTATATTAGACCTTTATTTAATTTCTGGAAACAGAAGTGACACAAATACTTTTTAGTCTTGTTTATCTTAAAAGTTCCTATTTGGGCCCAGAATATTAAGAAATATATATATATATCTTTAAGATAACATGATGTACAGTGTATGTTTTCCTTCCTTGCCTATGTACATTTCCCCATGCTATGAATATTTTGTGGAAAATACCAATAAATGTAAAGAGTGATGTGTTGTGTTTCTCGTTTATCTTGTACACATTTCCTGTTATGTTGTAATTCTTTCCTTATAACCCATTTCTTGTCGCAGTTGATGGAAATAGCCCTCACTGTTTTGATTTCATTCATGTTATTGTGCACAAATGTCCCTCTTAGATCAATAATGATAACATCATCATCTTTCTCCGTCCAAGTCCATTATGCCAAGCCACACTCTCTCTGAATATCTTCGAGAAGTTACCCTCTGTTGTACTTTCATTGGAACAGTATTTCTGTTCTGTTTCTGCTATGACTTGAAAGTACAGTTTGTTTGGTCTTTTTTTGTGGGCTAGTGTGACTGCTCTGGTTCCACTCAGAGATGTCATGTTTGGGTAAGAAATTGAATGCACAGTATCTAAACCCAAGGAGGAGTCTTTGGGTTCCCCCCACACACATGGCAAACAACCAAAATGTTTGGCAGCCCATGTTTGGCAGTTGATTGATTCTTTGCCAACTGCCCACCCCCACTACCAGCCACATGGGCCACAGATATTCAGCCTGCCTCCCTATAAAACCTCTCCAACCCCCCCCCCACACCACCACCCCCAAATCAGATCCTCTAATCCTCCGCAACAACAACAACATTGCCTGGGTTATGTTCATAAAGAATACAACCGAAAGTGTTTTCAATACGAAATGGAAATGA
The DNA here is from genome assembly GCF_023373465.1 of Oncorhynchus keta. Classification (NCBI taxonomy): domain Eukaryota; kingdom Metazoa; phylum Chordata; class Actinopteri; order Salmoniformes; family Salmonidae; genus Oncorhynchus; species Oncorhynchus keta. The sequence goes on from NC_068440.1 coordinate 10,941,446, forward strand.
GCGTTTCTTATTGCAGTCTCTCCCCGTTTTAAGTAATTGTTTTTCCGTTTGCTGCCTAAGGAACAAGACGCTGTTCACCATAACACAGCAGCAACTCCACAGTCAGAGTGCATTCCCTGGAGATTGTGGGTGTGTGTTCTGAAAGATCTGGGGGTCAGGAAAAGGCTCAGAGTTTGTGCTCTGAGCAGCTTAATGCCGATTACTTACACAACACTGCTTTTTCTTATCGGAGATCCAAAAATGCGGTGTTCAGTTGTTTCGGTTTATTTAGAGGATAAGTAGATGGGAATATGACTACTAGGAAAGTTGCCCCAGGATGTCTCTAATTTGCCAACAACCTCCATCTGAACCCAAGAGACATGAGTCTTAGGACAGGAGAATTTGCCCAATTTGTGTTTGTTTTCGAATGACCAAGGTAATTCTGTGCAGTCATATGTACAGCATTTGTCTCTTCTTCATTGTGGATCCTGTATATTGAGGAGAGGGAATCGGCACAGCTGAAAATAGAGTTAAACCAATAGATGACAGAAAACCACGAACCTACTGTCTAGGGTGCATGCAACAGTCATTTAAAGGTCTCCATCACGAGACAAAATGTTGTGGTCTCCTAGAAATATAACGGAAAGAATAGATTATATTTCTATGGGGGTCTCCAAATACTCACTTCCCCCCTTCTGTAATATGATTTAAATTTAAATGTTGTATGGGTAAGTCTTGTTGGCCAATGCAAGAATGTATACATGTTCTATTGAAAAATCAATGGTCATTATCATAATGATATCAATTGTGGATTTTAGTTTATTGTTCCCATATGGGCAGGTTATGGATTTGGGTTTGATTACTCTCAACTGACCCTTGCTCTTCTATTTCCCAAACGTACTGTAAGAGCTCTTTGGCTTCCTCGGTCTTGGTGACATCACGCCGACAGCGCAATAGATGGAGCTGTCGAGCACTTTAATAACGAGAATGCCCTTTCAGCCCGCTTGTTTAAGATCAGTGTAGCCTACCTACCGAGGTGGAGGGACGATGCCACCGTCTCGTAATAACGGACAGTGCACGAACAGACCGCGTCATCGAAATTAATAATATAAACCGTTATTGAAACAGATTTTGGAGAAAATAAAGGGATAGACAGTTTATGCAATTAAAAAATATATCTTCTCCGAAAGAAAGGAAAATACTTCAAACTGTAGGAACTCCCTGCCTCACATCTACAAAAGTGATTCTGTCATAATGAAGAAGAGCAATCTAGCCAAACGGGTGAGATATATAGCTTTTTTCCCCCAAGTATTGGGTGCAAGTTTTTGGCCATGCATCTTTGCATTAGCCCATACATTTTCTAGGATATAACTGGCAATATGCCCATAATCGGGCATTATGCGCGCTTTGACACGACAGCACACATTAGCCGCTATATCATACACATTGTCTATATCACACATTTGATAGGATACAATTCCTAAATAAACGTCGTTTGGCACGTCCTTATGCGTTCCACATTCAATCTGTATGTAGCCTATTAATTTCCGTGTGTGCCATTACACGGATTTCCTCAACATGCGGATTCAATCTTCCAGTGAAGAGTACAATGTGTTGTCAGATGCGCTGTATCGGTTGGTAGCTTTCAGATATTTTATTTGCCACACCCTGGATGTTATAAGACATGCACTTACATTTTACGCACAGAAGAGCGCACCGTTATGATTTTTGGGAAAAGACGCGAGGACACTCATAGTTGCCCGAGTGGATTTACTGAGGCTCAGATTGAAAAGTCATTTGCCTTTGAAAGGACTCGTCTTTTCTCTGTACTCTCGCGAACATCTTGTTAAGCTAAACTAGGTTTTAACGGGTTTATTCCACTTCTAACATGCAGGGTCCTCAAGATGTCAACCAGCTGTCATCGCAGCCAGACAAAGTAGGCTGGATCCGCAAGTTCTGTGGCAAAGGGATTTTCAGGGAAATATGGAAAACCCGATTCGTGATACTGAGAGGAGACCATCTGTACATATCTGAGAAAGAGGTATGCACTTCTCTTTTACCTCCACAGTGGAGGCTGCTGAGGGGAGGACTGCTCATAACAATGGCTGGGACGGAGCAAATGGAATGGCATCAAACCATGTGTGGCTCCAGCCATTACCACGAGCCCGTCCTCCCAGTTAAGGTGCCACCAACCTCCTGTGCTCCAATATTATGTGTAGGCCAGTGGAGGCTGCTGAGGAGAGGATGGCTCATAATAATGACTGGAATAGAGACAATGGAATGGTATCAAACACATCCTATGTGGTTTCCATGTGTTTGATGTCATTCCATTGACTCCATTCCAGCCATTATTATGAGCCATCCTCTCCTCAGCAGCCTCCACTGGTGAAGGCTATAATTGTGTCTACAGTGGGCGCACCTGTACTTGAAATTGTTAAACAGACAACCTGGCTACCTGTGTGTGTGTGTGTGTGTGTGTGTGTGTGTGTGTGTGTGTGTGTGTGTGTGTGTGTGTGTGTGTGTGTGTGTGTGTGTGTGTGTGTGTGTGTGTGTGTGTGTGTGTGTGTGTGTGTGTGTGTGTAGGGCCTGTACTGCCGTAGACATTTTAGGTTTCCTTTGTTGCAGGCTCGCTCCCCTTGCTCAGTAGAGATGCTCTGTGTGTGTGTCTGTCTGTGCACCACACAGTTGAAAACCAATGAACCACAAATACCACACAGCCCATTTAAGGTGCATCATTTAGATGACAGCTTTGACAGGAAAACATGGATTTGGACTTTTTGGCCTGTGGAAGGACACCTCAAGTTTCAGAGATCTGAGGAACCTGTTTTGTGAAATGTGAAATACCTTTTAATGTAAGCTACACCTGAGCTCTCTGCTCTTGCTCTGTTGTTTCCAGCAACACATTTCACCAGGAGTCCCCCTTGGTTTTGAATATACAGATGTTGTTAGAAGTCTGGAAATCAAGGCCATGGGAAGGGGACAATGGAATTGATTGAAGTTCCTTAGCTGTTGAAAATAAATAGGATAAATTGTCAAATCTAAGCACAAGTCCCCATGCAAGCACAACAAAAAAATGATCTGCTGAATTCAGATTACTTTCACTGATGCAAACGTTCCCACCTTCTGAGGTCAACAAAATGCCCACTGGGCACAGGCGTCAATTCAACATCTATTCCATGTTGGTTCAACATAATTTCATTGAAATGACCTGGAAACAACGTGGATTCAACCAGTGTGTGCCTAGTGGGTACTACTACGGACATTGGTGGCGGATGGTGACACAGTATAATTGTTGGGCAGATTTAGAACACTGTCCATTACAATACAACAGGTTTTTGGCCATGGAATAGAAAAATAACAATTTTGTTTGACCAAAAGTAATGGCTTATGTCCAAGTGCTTTTATCACATGAAAGGTTCCAGTGGACAGCTTCATTTATCAGTACAAGTTTCGAGATCAAATGGCCTCAGCGTTAAACCTTGAAATGTAGCGAATTCACACCCTTTCGTTCTGGGGAGTAGCACTGATATCTTTTTGTTGTTGATAATGACCACACTATAGGGCATGGACAGAATCAGCCATCCATCTCTGTATTCTCTATTCTTTTCTGTCTTCTTTGTTTTTGAGGTCAGATTCTGTTTGATATCACTGTTTCAATACTCCCCCCAAGCAGTAATCATGGAGATAAACGCTACTGACAGCTGAGAGGGCACAGGTCTTTCTGAAAGTGGAATAATGCCCTTTAAATTATTCCTCTATGGGATTCTCAGAAAGTCTCATGACAGACAAACATTTAAAGATAATAACTCGCAGACATGCACTTGGTTCAGTTCAGGTTCAGTTAAGGCTAACCTTGTTCATAAAATGGGTATCTGGTTCAGTTGTGGATGTAGGTGTCACGCTTGCTAATGAAACAAACAGACCAATGACACCGTTGCAGGTTCACTTGACGATTCAGTCACATGCAATGCCTCTCTCGCCTTATCTTCAAGCCCCAGAGGCCTGACTGAGTTTTGAGTGCTCCTGCTGTCCATTCCAGAACCCCGAATAAGACCGGGGACAAGGCTCCAGCAGGGTACTCACAGGCTTCCCTTGAATGGAGAGAGCGGGGACTGAGGACTCCAGCTGCATGCAATGCCAGTTTCCCTGATAAAAATCAACGTTTTTTTCTTCTTCTGTGACCCTACTCCCTTACAGCCTGCTGGATGAGCAACAAACACGTGTCAGAATCCCATAGGACCACGGCTGACGCAGCTGCGCCTCTCGCTGTGCCTGAGGATCCCCAAGCACCCCAAATGCCCCCACCCCTCAACCCTACCCTATACACACAGACAGGCTGAAGCTGAGGTTCAGTCGCTGTGTAATGCCATCACAATCCTCACCTGTGGTACGGGATGCATCAATTCAGTGTTGTTCACGTTCTCTCCCTTTTTTGGTCTCTTTATCGTGTCTCACACATGCGCTCTAATTTCTTGGATGTTTTAGCTCTGTTATGTAATGCATCGATGGCTCCTTTTACACTTAATACAATTATATTTTTGATAAGGAGATATTTTTATATTAGGGTAATTGGTAAGTGGCATGCTAGCTATTTATCAGGTGAAGGTAACGGCTCCCTCAGTGCTGTTTGACCTGCGTGTCATGTGCTCCGCTGCAACTTCTTAATAACCACGGTTAATGGTGGTGCATTATTCAAATGTGAACTTTGAAAAGACAAGCACGCTGTTCATGAAGTGGGCCAGAAGGCTAAGATGAACACTAAGGCTTTTGTATCTCTGACACTCAGCGTAACTACAGCTGTACGGCCTCTTGGGGCCCGGAATAATCTTTTCATTTTCCTATAGAGTGCCCTCTTTGAGTTTGATTTAATGGCTTATCGACTTTGAGTGCTATCACTTTGTTAGCGAAGTTACAGCACAAATGACATGTTTGAACCATAATCACCGAATTAATTGCCCCAATAATTTCTATTAATCACAGATGGAGGACACTCATACTGTGAGTTCAGTCCAACACGTTATACTGTATTTCAAAGCAGGTGTGGTTTTGAATCAACATAGTCAAGCGTACAACTTGCTGTACAACTCAAGCGTACAGTATTTGCTTAAATGCGGTAAACACTTGCGTTAAAACAACCATCATTGTAGTTTAACTTTATCTGCAATTGATTGAATTGTGGCATGAGTGTGCAAGCTGGCCAATTGTCTGCTGCCTCATAAGATTAGCTACATAAGCTCGGGGGAAGCACAGTAAGCAGGTATACTGTTCTATTACCTCGAAGCATCTTCACACGGGGCACCGGTTCGATGTGTCAGAGGTTCTCATAAGAGGATTTGCAGCCATGCAACTGGGACTCTGAGACGTTAACAGCTGGTGACATTACTCTGTACTTCCCCAGATTCAAACTTACTTAATCATTTGACCACTAATACAAACATGTATCTATCTGTTCTCTTGTCAATTTTTTAAATGTTTGATTGTAGGGGTGATACTGTGTTTAGAGGGAAGTTTACAGAGAGAACTAAGGCGTAAACTGGGTTGAACTCCTGCCGCAGGAGGGGATATAGTCTGGAGGTCAGCAACCAACTCTACCACGAGACCGACCCGGCACAGAACACAAATATACACTACCGGTTAAAAGTTTTAGAACACCTACTCATTCAAGGGTTTTTCTTTATTTTTTACTATTTTTTAGATTGTAGAATAATAGTGAAGACATCAAAACTATGAAATAACACATGGATCACGTGGTAACCAAAAAAGTGTTAAACAAATCTAAATATATTTTATATTTGAGATTCTTCAAATAGCCACCTGTTGCCTTGATGACAGCTTTGCACACTCTTGGCATTCTCCCAACCAACTTCATGAGGTAGTCACCTGGAATGAATGTCAATTAACAGGTGTGCGTTCTTAAAAGTTAATTTGTGGAATTTCTTTCCTTCTTAATGCATTTTAGCCAATAAGTTGTGTTGTGACAAGGTAGGAGGGGTATACAGAAGATAGCCCTATTTGGTGAAAGACCAAGTCCATATTATGGCAAGAACAGTTCAAATAACCAAAGAGAAATGACAGTCCATCATTACTTTAAGACATGAGGGTCAGTCAATACGGAACATTTAAAAAACTCTGAAAGTTTCTTCAAGTGCAGTCGCAAAAACCATCAAGCGTTATGATGAAACTGGCTCTCATGAGGACTGCCACAGGAATAGGAGACCCAGAGTTACCTCTGGTGCAAAGGATAAGTTCATTAGAGTTACCAACCTCAGAAATTGCAGCCCAAATAAATGCTTCACAGAGATCAAGTAACAGACACATCTCGACATCAACTGTTCAGAGGAGACTGTGAATCAGGACGTCATTGTCGAATTGCTGCAAAGAAACCACTACTAAAGGACCCCAATAAGAAGCAGAGACTTACTTGGGCCAAGAAACAAATGGGACATTTTTGGTTCCAACCGCCGTGTCTTTGTGAGATGCGGTGTGGGTGAACGGATGATCTCCGCATGTGTATTTCCCATCGTAAAGCATGGAGGAGGAGGTGTAATGGTGTGGGGGTGCTTTGCTGGTGACACTGTCTGTGATTTATTTAGAATTCTTACCAGCATGGCTACCACAGTATTCTGCAGCAATACGCCATCCCATCTGGTTTGGGCTTAGTGGGACTATAATTTGTTTTTCAGCAGGACAATGACTCAACACACCTCCAGGCTGTGTAAGGGCTATTTTTACCAAGAAGGAGAGTGATTGAGTGCTGCATCAGATGACCTGGCCTCCACAATCCCCCGACCTCAACCAAATTGAGATGGTTTGGGATGAGTCGGACCGCAAAGTGAAGGAAAAGCATCCAACAAGTGCTCAGCATATGTGGGAACTCCTTCAAGACTGTTGGAAAAGCATTCCAGGTGAAGCTGGTTGAAAGAATGCCAAGAGTTTGCAAAGCTGTCATCAAGACAAAGGGTGGCTATTTGAAGAATCTCAAGTATAAAATATATCTAGATTTGTTTAACACTTTTTTGGTTACTACATGATTCCATATGTGTTATTTCATAGTTCTGATGTCTTCACTATTATTCTACAATGTAGAAAATAGTACACATAAATAAAAACCCTTGGATCAGTCGGGGGTATAAAACTTTTGACTTGTAGTGTATACTGAGTGTACAAACATTAGGAACACGACATGACATAGACTGACCAGGTGAATCCAGGTGAAAGCATTATCCCTTATTGATGTCACTTGTTAAATCCACTTCAATCAGTGTAGATGAAGGGGAGGAGACAGGATAAATAATTATTTTTAAGCCTTGAGACAATTGAGACATGGATTGTGTGTGTGTGTGCCATTCAGAGGGTGAACGGGAGAGACAAAATATTTAAGTGCTTTTGAATGGGGTATGGTATTAGGTGCCAGGCACACCGGTTTGTGTATGTCAATAACTGGGTTTTTCACACTCAGCAGTTTTCTGTGTGTATCAACAATGGTCTACCACCCAAAGGACATCCAGCCAACTTGACACAACTGTGGGAAGCATTGGAGTCAACATGGGCCAGCATCCCTGTGGAATGCTTTCGACACCTTGTAGAGTCCATGCCCCAATGAATTGAGGCTGTTCTGAGGGCAAAAGGGGGTGCAACTCAATATTAGGAAGGTGTTTCTAATGTTTTGTACACTTAGTGTATTTTAAGACTATTGAATTTCATCACCTCCCTGTTACTTTGCAGTGTCAGGGGAAACTACTCAGAGAACAGCTCCAGTATTTCTGTGTTTAAATTTCAAGATATCATTAAAGGTTTCATCATCTCAAAGAGCCTGTTAACTGCGGTGTATTTTTCACATTATGCCCACTCAGCTACTGCTCAACGCAGGATTTTTAATAATTTTGTATCATCTTCCCATAATAGCCTGCAGAACCATAGCTCGGAGAGACTCAATTGGCCACACAGACGTGCTGCCATAAGAACGTGTATTACACAGCACAGGAACTGCGTAGACGCGTGGGTTACAGAGAGGTCTGCTCGTCCATAGAAGGCTGCTGTTGGTGTGTGAAGTGTACAGCAGCGTATGTTGTCGTAGTTGAGCATGAGATGTGTGTCTGTGTGCTGAGAGAGCAGGTTAAGGAGGTGCGTGTTCTCTGCTCCGACGACATCAACCCTGCGTATCGCTCTGTTCTTATCTTACAGCTGTGCTATTGGCTGCAGATTACGCACATCATATACCTTTCTCTCTGTTCTCTTCTGTAGTCTCGGCACGTGCAGACAGAGAGATGCTCCTGTAGAATGTTCAAAGTGCTTCAACACGAGCACTCAATCTATGATCTATGTGAATAATTGACGGGATTTCCGTCTATGTTCATGTACTGTATATATAGAGTTTTCATGGTTTTCAGTGGTGACTTGCACGGCATATGAAAGAGGACACTCAAACAAAACAGGATTTAGTGAGAGAGAGAGAGTGAGGGAAGCTTGTATTCGTCGGATACCGTATGACCTAGGCCAAGGGGTACTTGGGGTAAGATTTTAGGCCCTACTTTGAAGAAATGTGGTGACAGTTGGACAAGGTGTTTTGTAGTTGGTCAAGATCTTTGCGATTGATGTAGCTTACAGATACTGCAATGTGATTGGCTCTACATCTGTGACAGAAGGCGAATGTGTGATCAAGTTTAGTAGTGGTTGATAGAGAAACCCTCTGACTGGGGGAGCTTAGCATGGAATTGGACTAACACACCTCTGACATTGGTCAAGGACAAGACAAGTGTTGTTGCTGGTCCGACGGATCAATGTGATCAGTGGAGAACTGGGTTATTGGTGGAAACTCGTATGTAATCGGATATGATATGATATGCATATGATATGATATGGATATGATATGATATGATTGTGACTGGTTGTCAAGCATATCATGTGGTCGATGTAACAAAGCTATATGATTGGTGCAGGGAGGCCTGGTGGTTTAACTTTTCACACTTGTTATGCTAGTTATTTCAGGAAAACCTACTGGCCAGTTCTGAGAATATTATATGTATATGTAGTATTACATTATAAATAAACCTGCCTCTTTCAACTCCCCAGCTCTAAACTACATTACATTTTCCAGAGTGATTGAAAAGATGCTTTTAATCCATTTCTCCTTTTAATTCCAACCTGGTTTATATAAAATCCTTTCGTGCTTGATTACAGGGTATTACAGGCATGTCCACCAGATTTTGGAGTGTGACCAAAGGGACATCGCCTTTCCATTCGCTCTAGGGTTTCCCCTTGCATTCTACTGTTGGATGGGCTACCGCCGGCTATTATAGACTTTCGGTATCTTTGCGTTTCAGAGCTGTATGTTACTGGGCTATTCTCAGTGATTCAGTGCAGCATTTAACCCCCACTGACTACCCCAACTCTGCTTTTCCATATAGGGAGCAGGAGCGGAGGGAAATATCGATGGGAGGGTGGGGTTCCAGAATGGATCCTCAGGGTTTCTTTTTCCCCATATTAGAGTCTCTCTCTGTCTCTCTCTCTCTCGCACGCACACACACACACACACGCACGCACACACACGCATGCACACAGACACGCATGCACGCACGCACGCACGCACACACACACACACACACACACATGCGCGCACACACACACGGTTCATGCTTAACTTTTACATTTTAAAGGCAGTTTGGGTGGCTAACGAAAAGGTAGCAGCATGCGGGTGGGATACAGTTTGGATCAATGTTTTGTCATGAAGAAATTTGACACTATGTATTGTGCTCATCCAGTATACTGTATATCGCTAGGCATAATAGAGTTCCTCAATGAAATTAAAAAACACAAATGGCCAAATGTAGCCCTAACAAGTGCATTTCAGGCTGCTAGTGGATTAATAGTGGTTGATACTAGGCTGCGACACATTATATAATGATACCGTATGTGGTGGTTTCTTTGATCACAGAAGCTCTCAGTTGCTCCGTGTCTCGTTCGAACGTTGGCAGATTCCTCTGATGCAGTGCTCTGTTGCTGTGTAAAATCTCTATGCATCAAGATGAAAGTGGAAAGACCCCTGCCCCTTCCAAAAACACACTCACATCCACCCACACACACCATTGCTATGTATTCCAATGACGTTCAACCTTATTTTTCTTTTTCTTAGTTCTCACAAGAGGCCTACACACAGGCTTGTACCCATGTCAAGAACCAACCCCCAACACCACCAAACACACACACACCTGCCTTGACCCCCATTGACCCCGTTGGTATGTAGAATCTAATGGGGCTCTCTGGGAGGTCCCACCACCCATGAGGTTGTCAGTGGAGGGGTCGATGTCTCTGCCCCAGCGCTGTTGATTACAATTGATCTGTGTTTAAACAGACACTTTGCTGCGGGGCCACGAGACCAATAATGGGAGGCAGGGGAGTAACACAGGAACACACGCTCCAAGACTACATTTTTCTACCAATTTGTCTGGCTATTGCTTTTTGACGGTATTGGGAAGCAGGGTTTGGAAATGAACACATCTTTCAATGCTCTGTGTAAAAGCATGATCATGACATAGTAACATTAAGATGTCAGGCATGTAATGGATTTTTTTTGTATAGACATTTGGACTTAAAAAGACCTTTGTTACACCTACAGAAGAGCTTCTGTATACGCATTTAAGGCCTGGTATTTCAGAACATTTCATTTGAAACCTCAATAACATAATGGATGATACGAATGTGAGAAGTGGCTGATTTTCACCCAGGCACCGTGGTGTGTCTCTGTGCTGTTGATGGCTGATGGAACAAAGAGTGGTAATTAAGCAATAAGGCATGGGGGGGGGGGTATATGGCCAATATACCACAGCTAAGGGCTGTTCTTAGGCACGACACATCGCGGAAGTGCTTTATTGTTATTATAAACTGGTTACCAATGTAGTTAGAGCAGTAAAAATAAATGTTTCGTCATACTTATGGTATACGATCTTATATACCACGGCTGTCAGCCAATCAGCATTCAGGGCCGGAACTACCCAGTTTATAATTAGTCTTTTAACCCTTGGGTTAAACTCAAGATGACCTGCTGTAATGCATAGTAGGTTGTTCTGTGTGTGTGTGTGTGTGAGAGAGAGAGTTTGAGCGTGTGTGTGTGTGTGTGTTTGTGTGTATGTGCATATGTGTGTTTCTGTGGTAGACAGATGTTTTAAGGTTCAAACAAATTGACAAAGCTAATTTGCCAGTGCCATCTTGCACATCTCTATAGACCTGAGTTGTAACTACTTCCTGTTTTGTCTGCGTGTTTCCAGGTGAAGGATGAGAGGAAGGTCCAGGAGTTGTTTGACCTGGCTGACTACGAACGCTCTGAGGAGCTGCGCAAGGCCAAGAGTCGCAGTAAGAAGAACCACAGCAGGTTCACCCTGCTTCGCTGCAAGCAGCCTGGGAATATGGTGAGTCCTTCTGCCCAGGGAAAGTGAAGGAGTCAGGCAGGGAGGCTGCACAGGGCCTGGGGTGCGTAGGCCTCAGTAAGAAGCCCTTACTGCAGGTGTCAATTTTAGCTGAAAATACACTGAAAATACACTTAGAAGTTTAATTGTATTTGTCACATGCTGCCTATACAACAGGTGTAGACTAACAGTGAAATGCTTACTTACGGGTCCTTTACCAACAATGCAGAGTTAAAGATAACAGAGTGGCTACAGACACCGATATTTTGTATATTTTGTATCTCAATAGAGAGAAATAATAATGCCGTCTTTTTGTAGAAACTATCTCTGCCATGGTTCATTGGACAAAGCCTATGGGGAAATGAATAGCGTTTTGGGATAAACGCGGTGTGGTGAATGTTTTCCTGGCACACGTTAGGTCGCTTGATACCAATTGAGCAACGTTTCAATGCCCTGAAGAATTCCGGCTGTTCTGGAGGCAACGGGGTGTCCGACCCGGTACGAGATAGTTGTACCTAATAAACTGGCCACTGAGTGTATGTGGTGAAAGTGTGTGTGTGTGTTGGGGTGTCAGTGTGTGGGTAGAGTCCACTGTGTGTGCATAGTCTGTTCAAGAGAGGTGCAAAAAAATGTGTCTAGCTGATGGCATTTATTCAATTTTCTTGCTGGGAGATGATATGGTTGTGTTGCCACATTGGATTGAACATTAACACACCCCCACCGCAGACCGGGATTGGTGGATTTCTCCAGAAAGACATAATCCACAGAATCCCATTACCACTGAAGAGGCATTCTCTATAACGGCCAAATCCTATAGAGATTCCACCCACAGAAGTTGTCACTTCTGACCCACTGCAGTTCTTCTCGATCTCGGCACCAGCTGCTGGTTCATTTCACTTCATTGTTCACTGTCGTAGTGTGATATTCTGTAACTACGTGTCGGGAATGGAAGGGGGAAGTGTGTGTTTGAGAGAAGATTTTAATTATACACAAGAAGATGTAACTGGATTAAGGGCAGATTCTCAATTTACCTATTTGTGTCAAGCTTTGCAGAGATTCTTCCTCCAGTTTACAGCTTAGACCCTGCTTTAGATAAGAGCCATCTTTAACATTTAGTGAGGCGCAATCTCCTTTTCTTGGCGATTTAGGCAAAGCCGCCCCATTAAGCTTCCTGTCCCCCATTCCATCTCTCACACACTGGCTACGTTCCAAATCTCCCTCCAAGCCAATGCTTCCACTCATTTATTGCTTTTAAATCCATGATGAGAGTGTGCAAGTGCACACTTACTGTAGGAAGAAGGGTGACTATTGGGAGGATCCCTTTCTCTTCTTTCAACCACACAATCGATTCTGTCCTTTCCTCAGGTGCCTAATCTTGTGTTTTTGGCCGTTAGCCCCGAGGAGAAGGAGTCGTGGGTCAATGCCCTCAATACAGCCATCATCAAAGCCAAGAACCGCATTTTTGACGAGGTAGGTCAGTCACTCTTCTCCTCCCCTTCTCTGTCGCTATGTCGCCAGCTCTCACTTCTCCCCAGCTTTCTACAGCTTCCCTTATTTTTCTCTCTCATTATCATGTCTCACATGCAACATTCATGATTTCAAATGAAACCACCGACACTCAAAACGCCCCCACTGCCAGCCTTAAAAAGTTTCCAGACAAATTTAGCCGTTGCAGTTGCTAGGCCCACTATGTAAAATTGGTGAATTTAGACAAAAGCGAAAGTAAGTGGTATCTCCCCAGGCGTGGATGAGAGATCAAAGTGTTTCCTCGCTGACTCACCCATCTCCGTGGGGAACAGTCCTCGTTAACGCTCCGTCCCTGCCGACACCCACCGGTTTTCCTCGTGCCTCTCGATCAAACAGTCCCTCCCCATCACACACTATAGGGTGAAAAATCCATCTTCCGTATTTAGAGATCGTCGAGAAGTGAGAATGAACTCTGCAGCCACCATAGTGTGAAGTGCCTGCTTTCGCACAGCAGGTTGAATTCCAACACCCAACAATGTACTCTGCTCTAATGCACACTACATTACATCTTCAGCTCATGCTAAGGAGAAGTTACTTGTTGCTCCTATAACCTTATACTCTTTCATCCATTCCCAACTTTCTCTCCACAAATATACATTTATGTTATTCTGAATGTTAAAAAAAGAATCTATTTCTGATTGTCTCCATAGGTCACAATTGAAGAGGACAGTGTCCTGGTGCACCCTACACGTGATCGTGTCAAGATTCCCCATGCACGGCGTTTGCCCACCCGGGGACACCTCATGGCTGTGGTGGGTGTTGCTACCTTGGCTAACACTGACATTTTAGTTCCAAGTCAATATTTTATTTGTGAAAGGCAAATACGAATTTGTACTGTTTGTAATGTAAGGATTTATCCTGGTCTGTTTCATTGAATGCTAAACTTTCTTGTGCTCTCCCTAGGCATCCACCTCTTCAGACGGAATGTTGACCCTTGACCTCGTCCACGAGGAAGATGGCTCCACCCCAGATGATGAGGAAGAAGGCTTCTGGGAAAATAACTTCCGGGTTGACCTAGACAAACGGACCACAGGTCGTCAGCGTTCTGGCACAGATGTCTCCAAACTCTGTGTCACCACAAGGGACCCAAGGGTACCCAAGACGGGCAGCCTGCCCCGCGGGAGCGAGCTCTCCTGGGGCCGGGCGCACCATCTTGAGGCTCAATCCCACACCCCTCAACCAGGGAAGAGGTTCAGTGCCCAGGGTAGGAGCCGCTGTGCCTCCATGGACGAGGTCCTTTCCTCACGGCCAGTCAGAGGTGTCCTTCGCCCTCGCCCCACAGATGAACCTGTCCAGCCTGTTGGACAACTGCAAAGTCTTATCGCCCAGAAAATGCAGAGGGCTCAGGAACTGCTGGAAGAAATGCGATTGGAGGAACTGCAACATGCAAAGGGAATTGACTCGCCCTATCTGAAGGGCATTGACTCGCCTCGCTTGCACCATCTGAGAGGGTCTGAGTCTCCTCACTCCAGGGCCTCAGGCTCACCTCGCAGTAAGAATAGTGACTCCCCACGTTTGAGGGTAAAAGACTCGCCTCGTTTGAAGGGGAAAGACTCGCCTCGTATGAAGGGCAAGAAGTCCCGCTCAAAAGGTACAGACTCACCCCATTCAAAGAGTGATGACTCTCCTAATTTGAGGGGTAAGGACTCTCCCCGTCTCAGGGTTACTGACTCTCCCCGTCTCAGGGTTACTGATTCTTCCCGTTTCATGGAAACACACTCGCCAAGTCTGAAGGGTTCTGAATCCCCACGTCTCAAGAACATTGGTTCACCGTTTTCAAAAAGTTTTGACTCATCTAGTCTGAAGGATTCTGTCTCGCCTCGCATCAAGGATACCGATTCTCCTGTTCTGAGGGGTAAGGACTCGCTAAATATAATTGGCAAGAATTCTCAGAGTCTGAAGAGTATCGGCTCAACTTGTCCGAAGGGTGCTGACTCGCCCCGTCTGAAGGGTGCTGACTCGCCCCGTCTGAAGGGTGCTGACTCGCTCCGTCTGAAGGGTAATGACTCGCCCCATAGTAAGAGTGCACACTCACTTATCAGTGACTGTGATTTGGAGAGTAGACGGGCAGAGGCGGAGCGTCTTCTGCAGGAAGCCGTCTCCTCCTGGCGTCAGGCTAAGGAGGTGCTGGAGGAGGTGAAGGAGCTGCAGACGCAGTCACTAAACCGCCGCTCCGAAAAGAAAACAATGGAGAGGCCCCCAACACCGCCACGGGACTATAGGCTGGGGGACCAGTGACTCTGTCGCCAACACAGCTGAAAAGCATGCTGGCTTCTCTCCAAACAAAGACAATAAGAAAGAGCACTAGGGGCATGGAGTACCTTCAGTAAATGTTCTGTCACGTTTTTGTTGTCATTGCTTGCCAGTGTTGAAGCACAAAACTTTTAGGCTTTACTGCTTATTTTACACTGTTCTATCTTGATCCTTGTTTCCATACCGTATACTAGTCAAATTAAGCTGAGCAAGTCATGACAGAATTATTTTATTAGCACGGCTATTTCCTTGCTGGTTTGAATAGGTTAGATGGACCTTGACCTCATATTATGATTCTGGGCATTCGTTTTTGTTCCCTTTGTCAAAGGCTCTGTGGTCCACTCTGTGGATGGAGGGATGGGCGTCTGGGCTGTGGAAGCAGAGCAGAGCTTAATCCTGGTTTGTGGATTGGGGGTGACTCAGACTGAGAGGCATAAACAAGGCTAGAGTGGGGGTGCCCGGCCTCGGTGACACTGACACCCCCAAGGAAAGTCATGCTGTTCATGTATTTACATGTATTATCCGCCAGAGGTCGATTAGGTTTCATTGCAAAATGCTTTGCACTGTAAATATGTATAAGTATGAAATGCTTTTTTATAATGGACAAATGGAATGAGAATGTTTGCGTGGAAACATTGTCTGAGGAGCATTATTTCAGTCTGAAATGCATACATGGAGAAGATGCCTGGGATTTCTCTATTTCGGTTAGCTTCAGTTATTGACAACTGTGCAGTCCAGTCCAATGACCTTGAAAAGCCACAAGATTTCCCCCAGTCAGAAACCTAGTATTGTAGTTGTTGGTCTTCTCAGAGACCGAATGCAAAAGGCGATCTTACTCTGAGCGCGTTATGTCCTCTTTCCCTCTGTGTCCTGAGCTGAGCAATACTATTCCAGGGACAGATTCAAAATGTTAACATTCTGCAATCAAACTGATTCATTTGCCAAGCTGGATTCCTGACAACTAAAACTCACAGACCACTTTGATTGCAAGGATATCAAGTGACTAACTGCTTCGCTTTATTAAATGCACTTCTATTTTTTTGTCATGTAGCATGGTCTCTTGCTTGTGCTCAGAATTCCTCGGTTGTTTCGGTTAATTGGGGTTCTGTGGTCTACCAAAGCCTGCGTGTGAGTGACTCAGCGGAAGCCAGCAAGAGAACATGCTCGTTAACTCTGATCAGCTTCCGAGGAGAAATTCTATAATGGGATTATAATCGCAGGCGTCATGTTGGGTCTCTGTAGTGTTTGTTGCACTTCTAATCAGGTGGGAAGATGATTTTAACAGTTCTTCTGTCTCTCTTCCAAAAGGTGCACAGGTTAATCTCACAACAAGAGGATCAATGATTTAATGAGAGAGAGATGATGAAAGCTTCTGAAAGGTTTTCAGAGCACAAAGATGTTACATTTGGAGATTTGAAGATGGGTTAGTTGCACTGCACTATTTCATACCAAAATAGGGTGGAAATCAATGTTTTTAGTGTCATGTCCTGGTTTAGTCACATGGTCAGTATTTCTCGCCATGTCATTGGCTGACTGCCAAAATGTGATTCATAGGTCACTGAGTTGATATTAACATGCACAGTGCATCGAGGACAGGACAAACATCGCTCCATTACACCAGGCTCACCTCACATACGGTTACAATCACTCATGTGTGATTGCGGTTTATCAGTTTATTTGATTATGTGTGTCCCTTAAGCAGCAATTATATGGCTTTGGTGCACATGACAACATGCAATACAGTAGGCCTAATGTTGATAACGAAAGAGATCTATACCACTGCTTTGTAAACTGAACTAAGCCAAAGACCAGCATATAGCAACTCTGCCAGAAAGAGGTGAAAAGTGGTTCAAATGTCTCAAGCAATCTACATAAATAGATTTTATTTACAGC
The DNA here is from genome assembly GCF_023373465.1 of Oncorhynchus keta. NCBI lineage: Eukaryota > Metazoa > Chordata > Actinopteri > Salmoniformes > Salmonidae > Oncorhynchus > Oncorhynchus keta. Next base: position 10,958,500 of record NC_068440.1, read on the forward strand.
AATTGATAAATTACTAATGTATGCATAAGTTAAATAAATAATTTACACCGAATTCCCTTTGTCTTTCATCACTTTCCTTTTAACTACTGATTTGCGTCCCTAGGGGCAGAATTGCATTTTTATCATATTACCCATTAGGACTGAATTAAGTATTCAAATTTAATTATACATGATTACGAACGTGAAGCATGGCTCCATCTTTACTACTGTGCACTCGTAACGAGGATTCAATTCATTTAGCACCCCATCCATTTTGTATTAGAGGAGTGTTCTTGCCAGTAGCCCTGTTTAAGCAGAGGGATTAACAGTTTAAAGGTTATATGGTTGAGCAGATGTGACTGTGTAGAAGATCCCTATCACCTGATTCCTCTGTTAGAAGGGAGGGAGAGAGAGACAAGGCAAGAAGGGCATTCTATGCCATCAAAAGAAACATAAATTTCAACATACCAATTAGGATTTGGCTAAAAATACTTGAATCAGTCATAGAGCCCATTGCCCTTTATGGTTGTGAGGTCTGGGGTCCGCTCACCAACCAAGACTTCACAAAATGGGACAAACACCAAATTGAGACTCTGCACGCAGAATTCTGCAAAAATATCCTCCGTGTACAACGTAAAACACCAAATAATGCATGCAGAGCAGAATTAGGCCGATACCCACTAATTATCAAAATCCAGAAAAGAGCCATTAAATTCTACAACCACCTAAAAGGAAGCGATTCACAAACCTTCCATAACAAAGCCATCACAAACAGAGAGATGAACCTGGAGAAGAGTCCCTAAGCAAACTGGTCCTGGGGCTCTGTTCACAAACACAAACACACCCTACAGAGCCCCAGGACAACAGCACAATTAGACCCAACCAAATCATGAGAAAACAAAAAGATAATTACTTAACACATTGGAAAGAATTAACAAAAAAACAGAGCAAACTAGAATGCTATTTGGCCCTACACAGAGAGTACACAGCGGCAGAATACCTGACCACTGTGACTGACCCAAAATTAAGGAAAGCTTTGACTATGTACAGACTCAGTGAGCATAGCCTTGCTATTGAGAAAGGCCGCCGTAGGCAGACATGGCTCTCAAGAGAAGACAGGCTATGTGCTCACTGCCCACAAAATGAGGTGGAAACTGAGCTGCACTTCCTAACCTCCTGCCCAATGTATGACCATATTAGAGAGACATATTTCCCCCAGATCACACAGATCCACAAAGAATTCGAAAACATATCCAATTTTGAAAAACTCCCATACCTACTGGGTGAAATTCCACAGTGTGCCATCACAGCAGCAAGATTTGTGACCTGTTGCCACGAGAAAAGGGCAACCAGTGAAGAACAAACACCATTGTAAATACAACCCATATTTATGCTTATTTATTTTATCTTGTGTCCTTTAATTATTTGTACATTGTGTATATATATATATATATATAATATGACATTTGTAATGTCTTTACTGTTTTGAAACTGTTGTATGTGTAATGTTTACTGTTAATTTTTGTTGTTTTTCACTTTATATATTCACTTTGTATGTTGTCTACTTCACTTGCTTTGGCAATGTTAACACATGTTTCCCATGCCAATAAAGCCCTTGAATTGAATTGAATTGAATTGAGAGAGAGAGTAGAGGAGTATGGGTTGTGGGGGGAGGGGCTGCTCCGTGCTCCATTGTGACTCAATAGCCTTGCAGCATCTGGCTATAGCGTGGCCCCACTGAATCAAATGGATTAATAAGGACGCTCCAGTGATGGCATTAGTAATACAGGAGCCTGGAGCAAAAACGCTACTGCCTGGCTCCTGTTTTCAGCCGTTTCTTTTATAGGAGAGGACTTCATAATGATAATCGCTAAATATGACCCAAATACATGTGAATGGATGTAAGATGACAACTACAGGACAGGTAGTTACTGCACACTACTGTAACCAACAAGAGCGGGAATACTGAAGCACAACATCAGGTCATAGCATGTATAAAAGAACCCAATGACAACATTGGGTTCCCAATTACACAAGTAATTTCCTCACTTCACTCACTGCTCCACGTTGCCATGCTTGCCTTGGAGGAGGAGAACTTGTTCAATTGGAGGGTGGTTGCAACTTGCTCCTTGTCATGGCCCAGCGAGGGACGTTAGCAACAGCACAAAAAAATAATCTTACTTATGGCAACCACGGCGCAACAAAGCAACGGCACGTTCAGAAGTTGTATAGGAGGAACCATGTCTCTGAAGCGAATGTGCCATTCCTATGCAGATGAACGCACAGCGCACATGGTTACTTAGAAAAATAACACGACAACGAAAGGCTTTTAGGGACACAAGGGACGGAATATTTCAGAGGCAGTAGCGTGGGACTGCGGCGATATGATAGCATGCTATTTCTGCTGTTATAAAACCCTTGATGTGGCTAAGCTATGGGAATGCTCAGCTGGCCGGTCTACTCACTTCAGAAGGGCTGGGCATGTTCTGTTGTGCATTGGCTGACACTAGGCCAAAGGCATATTTCAATTTGATTATGTGTTTAACTCTATTTTGGGGTTTATATTTTCCTATCCTCATTTTGTGTTAAAAGAACTTTGGTCATGGTTTTTATATTTTTGGAGTTATAACGACACTAAATGGATTAAATATCCAACTCTCAGTGGGTTTCTTAAATGTAACTCAAATTGCCATTTCACTCTTTTCAGTGTCATTTTTAACCGAATCCCTTGTCATTTGACACTTTACTGTGTTGTTTAAACTCCAGCAGAGTACATTTCTCTTTCGGTTTCCTTCCTTTGAGTTACGAAGGTGTACAGACAGCCTCATTCTATTTCTTAACGCGTCACATTATGGGGGTTTGCAATGTGATATTCAATCTCTGTTGGAAGCCAATTTAGGGTCAGTTTGGGGGGGCTAGGGTCAGTTTGTTATATCTGGAGTACTTCTCCTGTCCTATCCGGTGTCCTGTGTGAATTTAAGTATGCTCTCTCTAATTCTCTCTTTATTTCTCTCTCTCTGAGGACCTGAGCCCTAGGACCATGCCTCAGGACTACCTGACATGATGACTCCTTGCTGTCCCCAGTCCACCTGGCCGTGCTGCTGCTCCAGTTTCAACTGTTCTGCCTGTGATTATTATTATTTGACCATGCTGGTCATTTATGAACATTTGAACATCTTGGCCATGTTCTGTTATAATCTCCACCTGGCACAGCCAGAAGAGGACTGGCCACCCCACATAGCCTGGTTCCTCTCTAGGTTTCTTCCTAGGTTTTGGCCTTTCTAGGGAGTTTTTCCTAGCCACTGTGCTTCTACACCTGCATTGCTTGCTGTTTGGGGTTTTAGGCTGGGTTTCTGCTATATAAATAAATGTGATTTGATTTGATTTTACAGCAAGACATCCAGCCCTCACAACTTGCATTTAGAGTGGGGGCTAATGCCAGTCAGAGTAGGGAATAAAATACAGTACATGAAGACTACCTACATCATGTAAACTGGGACAACTATAAATCCAACCACTTACAGTTCCTTCAGGAAGTATTTACATCCCTAGACTTTTCACATTTTGCTGTGTTACAAAGTGGGATTAAAAGTTATGAAATGTAATTTTTGAGGGGTCAATGATCTACACAAAAATGATAGATAGTTTTATTAATCGAAAATGAAACGCTAATTTATCTTTATTAGATAAGTATTCAACCCCCTGAGTCAATACATGTTGGAATCACCTTTCTGGGTATGTCTCGAAAAGCTTTGCAAACCTGGATTGTACAATATTTGCCCATTATTCTATACAAAATGTGTCAAGCACTGTCAAGTTGGTTGTTAATCATTGCTAGACAGCCATTCTCAAGTCTTATCATAGATGTTCAAGCCGATTTAAGTCAAAACTGTAACTAGGCCACTCAGGAACATTCAATGTCATCTTGGTAAGCAATTCCTGTGTATATTTGGCCTGTTTTAGGTTATTGTCCTGCTGAAAGGTGTATTTGTCTCTCAGTGTTTGTTGGAAAGCAGACAACCAGGATTTCCTCCAGGATTTTGCTCTATTACGTTTATTTTTATCCCCCAAAAAGGCCAAGTACTTGCCGATGACAAGCATACCCATAACATGATGCAACCACCACTATTCTTGAAAATATGAAGAGTGGTGCTCACTTATCTCCTCTCACAGCTATTAAACTCTGTAACTGTTCTAATGGTGAAATCCCTGAGGGGTTTTCTTCTTCCACAACTGATTTAGGAAGGACTCCTGTATCTATGAAGTGACTGGATGTATTGATACACCATCCAAAGTGTAAAATGAATAACTTCACCACGCTCAAAGGGATATTCAATGTCTGCTTTGTTTTACCCATCTACAAATAGGTGCCCTTCTTTGCGAACCATAGGAACACCTCCCTGGTCTTTGTGGTTGAATCAGTGCTTGAAATTCACTGCTGGACTTATAAATCTTACAAGTGCGGGACACGGTGATGGCGTAGTCATTTAATAATCATGTTAAACACTATTATTGCACACAGAGTGAGTCCATGCAACTTATTATGTAATTAGTTGAGCACATGTTGTACTCCTGAAGTTATTTAGGCTTGCCTTTAACAAAATAATGTCATACTTATTGACTCGAGACATTACAGCTTACATTTTTCAAAATGAATTTGTAAGGATTTCTAAAAACAGAATTCCACTTTGACGTTATGGGGTATTGTGTGTAGATTAGTGACACACAATCTCAATTGAATTCATTTTCAATTCTTTCAGGCTGTAACGCAACAAAATGTGGAAAAAGTGAAAGGGGTTGTGAATACTTTCTGAAGGCACCGTACAGATTGGATTAGTATAGAACACAGAAACAATCAATGTACATGTGAAAACACAGATATTGGAACAAACAATACATTTAAAAATCCACTTTCAACAGAGCATGCTGGGAAATATGACAAATGTGACAAGCTGTCTTGTTCAGATGGATTGACGTACATGAATGGGCATTTAGTCACAGGTGCATTTCTGGTGTACCTTTTAGAGCATGAATGAATATCAAGTCCCTGTTTGCGTCAACAGGCACCTTCTAATTTGTACTTCACATATTATGCTACATTATCCTCACATGCAACACACTACACTATTTATCTCAAGTATCACGTTTTTAATATCACTTGCAACAAGTACAGTGAAATGACTTGCATTCTCAAAACCCAACAATACAATCATCAAATAACAATGTAATACTAGAAAAATACACAAGAAAGAAGAAGAAATATGAAGAACACGATAAGTAAGTAAGCATACTATATACAGGGTCAGATCAAAATCACATCACATCTTATTGGTCACATACACATGTTTAGCAGATATTATTGCGGGTGTAGCGAAATGCTTATTTACGATGTGCCGGGATACTGGAGTGATGGGAGTAGATACTGTATGTATAGAGGTAAGGTGACTAGGAAACAGGATATAAGATAAACAGAGTAGCAGCAGCTTGCATGTGAGTGGGTGTGTAGAGTCAGTATAAATGTATGTGCATATTATGTGTGAATGAGCAAATGATGGAGTGAGTGTGTATGGCCCTGTGAGTGTGTAGGGCCCAGTGAGTGTGTAGGGCCTGTGAGTGTGTAGGCCCTGTGAGTGTGTAAGGCCTGTGAGTGTGTAAGGCCCTGTGAGTGTGTAGGGTCCTGTGAGTGTCTATGTCGACAATGCAAAAATAAAAAATTAAAGGCCAAGAACGATACAAGGTTAACTCAGATAGTCCATGTAGCTATTTTGTTAGCTATTTATCAGTCTTATGAAGCTGTTGGTGCCAGACTTGATGCACCGGTAACGCTTGCCGTGTGGAAGCAGAGAGAATATTCTATGGCTTGGGTGCTTGGAGTCTAACAATTTTCCAGGCCTTCCTTCCACACCACCTGACATAGATGTCCTGTATGGCAGGGAACTCGGCCCCAGTGATGTACTGGGCTGTCCGCACCAACCTCTGTAGCGCCATGCGATCGAAGGCGGTGCTATTGCCATACCAGGCAGTGATGTATCCAGTCAAGATGCTTTCAATGGTACAACTGTATAACTTTTGGAGGATATGAGGGCCCATGCCAAACTTTTCAACTTCCTGAGGGGGCCCCATCGATGTGGATGGGGACATGCCCCCCTCCCTTTCCTGTAGTCCACGATCAGCTCCTCGGTCTTACTGACGTTGAAGGAGAGGTTGTTGCTCTGGCACCACACTGCCAGAACACTGACCTCCTCCCTGTAGGCTGAATCATCGTTGCGTCGTCAGCAAACCTGATGATAGTGTTGGAGTGCCACGCAGACCCAGGTGAACATGGAGTATAGGAGGACTAAGCACACACCCCTGTGGGCCCCTGTGTTGATGGTCAGCGTGGCAGAGGTGATGCTGCCTACTCTCACCACCTGGGGTCGACCCGTCAGGAAGTCCAGGATCCAGTTGCAGTGGGAGGTGCTCAGACCTAGAGTCCTAAGCTTCACACCATCCCTGCTCTTCTCCTCACATGGTGTCTCATCATTCACACAACAAAACATCTATTTTATAGCACACAAGGAGGCACCCTCCTGCAATGTCTCCAGTGGCAAAAACCCTTGAGTTTTGAATTTCACATTACACCTTTGGTACATAGGTTGAACTACGAGAGGACTGGTGCTAGCCTTGACCTTGGTAGCACAGCGTTTGTCACTGAAACTTGTGGGCTTTAAGCTGAATCCTCTCCAGTCAGTTGAGGCCCTGTCTCCTCATGTAGTATTCATGAGCTACAGATGGCCTTGTCTGTAATTATAGGTTTTTACCATTGAGACAGAATTTAGCATCCCTTACTATTGGTAGTTGTTGACTGCCGGGACAGTTGCTATCAGGAGTCATCACCTCACCCGATTGGCCTACGTCAGTACGCTAATCTCTGATTGATGTTTTGGTAATGCCATTCGAAGAGGCTGATAGTCGAGCTGGGGAGATACCAGGTGGGGTCCAGTGCAGTGATTGGGTGTGGGATGGAGAAGGGCGTAATGGGTTCCCAGGGGGATGGTGGCAGGGGGCTCTTGAGGGTAGTAATGGAGGGGGATGGGGTGTCACAGCTGTTTGGCTTTTGTCCCTCAGTGCCTCGTTGGATCATTTATCTGGGTGCAATTGTCGTCCATTTTGAAATCTGGGCTGTGATTAACCTACCCTTAAGTGGTATCTCTAATGGCATGCTGCTTTTTTTTGCATTGCTATAAGCATTATGTGTTCGAAGTCTTTTGATTTAATTGGCCATTATCTACTTGAGTGCAGTGTGCATTAAGGGTACACTTATATGTTCGTGTGTCCATATGAACAGTAGTCTTCAGGATTAGTGAAAAAGGTTTCCTCCACACTGTTTACAGTTTTTCTCAGTCGCTTTGGTGCATTTTTCACATCATCCCTAACATGTGCAAAATAATAAGTGCATTTCTCAGAACAATTTGTACAAACTGCAATATACAATAGATATGTTTCAAAAGCGAGTCAGTCACTAAAAATCCTTAGTACATCTCTCAAAAGTAAATATTCATGCCAATGATCATGTCAGTGTCATCAGAATGATAAGTCATTGAGTCATTGTTCACGAACAAGGTCGTCAAAATGTTTAGGCATGTTGTCAATGTAACTGTGTACTTTGACAGTATTACCTGATGTGAACTTAGGCTACAGTTTGGATGACAGTTACTGTATTGAAAATGCACAAGGCTGCACTTCTATGGCATATATCAATTTTAACAGTACTATTTACTTATTACTGTATGTGGGTTATTGATTGAAAGAGACTGGACAACCCAAGAGGCACAAAGGAAAAAAAAAATTAGAAAGAAACACCGGAAACCACCCCTTAAGGCACAACTTTGCCCGCAGCACTGTTGTGCTGTCTCTACACATCCAGACGTTCCTGTCTGTCGACCCACATATTCTCATCCACATCACACCGGATATTTTCCCTTCCAATGCAACATGGAAAGAATCTTTTGGAATGCCTTATCCATCCTCTGCAGGCGTCTACTGTGATGTCCTCACATGCTGCATCCATTGCAGCCAGCAGGGTCATCTGTGTGTGTGGCTGACGATCGTACACCTTCCACCTCCATGCTGAAAATAACTCCTCAATTTGCTTAAGGAATGGCGAATTAAGGTGGGAGGAATTTTATGAGCATCCTCGGGTGGGTCACAAACCATTGCCTTATGTTTGATCGATGGAAACTCACATTATCACAAATGACCACATACTTTGGCAAATCCTCTCTAAACAGACCCCTCTCATCATCAGGGATGAGAGCCCTGTAGAGAGTCTCTAAAAAGTTGAGTAGATGCTGGGTGTTGTATGGCCCTATAAGGGGATATGGGTTAGGACACCATGCTCGAAATAGCAGCACACATGGTGATATTTCCTCCCGTTGGCCTGGCAAATCCACA